>NW_028318250.1:6658750-6972500 GCF_062004578.1 Staurois parvus | reverse complement strand
CACATCACAAAGGTCATGACAGTGATCCATTACTGACAAACATTTGGGAAACACTGCCATTAAATGTGTCACAAAAGAGGAGGTAATCAGAGTCCAGATCTATCTTGGATAATTATAATTTGTTATTGTTTGTTATCCAATGTATTATTTTTTTGCAATTATTTCTCATCCAATTTACAGTTAGATGCCTGAACGTATTTCTGAAATATAAGCCATAACAATGATAGTTTTAAACATAACTCATTATGTACCAGAAGTGTTCATGTGTGCACATTTTAGAAGTTGCTTTATTTAGAAAAATGTCTGCTATCATTAATACAAAAGAAAAACTATGTCTACACATTGTAAATGAAAAATGATACAGGAGAGAGGAAACGCTAACAAGGTAATTTAATTTCTTTATATAAATATAAGGAAAACATAAGCAATATCATTAAGAGAAATCTCTCAGCAGACCATTTTAATAGGGTTTAACAAATGGAATGTTGGTACCCTTTGAGAGAGTAAGAAAAGAGCTTTAGTCCTTACTTATGTAAATGATTATTCAGTGCAGAATAAGTAAATATGTAGCACATCCTACTGATAAAAAGTGGCAAATCAACATTAGAGCATGAAAAAGTTGAAAGAAAAGCATATTATAATATCAATGCAATCAGTAGGCTCTGGTACCCAGGGCACTAGTGCTAGATCTCCACACTTGAGACATTCCCTAGTGAGCAACAGGCAAAAGTACCATAACAATATGTAAGGGAGAATTCCCTAGGTACGAAGTGAGCAAGGGAAAAAAACTATTTAAAAGCTAACAAACAACAATGGATGTGTAACATGAAATCTATTCAAAATCTATGTCAATGGAAATCTAAGATTTTAAATATTAAAACAATTGATAATTAAGGGAAAACATTAAGTGAAGACTTTGTTCCAGGAACACCTGAAAGAGAAGAAAAGGGGAGAACATGGAATAATAATGCAAACATTAACATACTGTAAAACTTCTAAAGGTATTACGGGCACAGAATAAAGTTTATTAGTGTATCTTCAGTGGAGGAAACAGCAACATGCACCAGTCCTTCTTACCTCCCTTTAAATCAAGTTGTTGGTTTAGAAGGTGAAACATACTCAATGGTGGGAAGTCTTTTGCAGATATAACATCCATGACAATCTTGGTGGTCTTTAGCATTGGTTAAAAAATTATGAACAACATACACAAGTCTTGAGACAGCTTGTACAACTGAAGACCACGTCGAAAAGTATTCAAAATGGTGAAAACCATTGACGTTACCATCCTTGACGTTACAGAGGTGTTGTGCGTAATGGTATCAGATCTGATTTCCTTATCAGACTCAGGATCAACCAGTTCAAATGTAGAATCAGTATGAAATGTGATGGGGTTATAATTCAAGAAATCAGGTGAGGACGGCCATGAAATGTCAAGAAACGCAGCAGCTAGTACTGCATGGGTACTGCGATCAGCGGGGCTGAGGTCCATAGGCATATATCGCCATTGATCGGTATTGGAGAGCTATCTGTTGCTTTCTACTCTGTTACTGACCTACACAAAACAGGTTTTTTTGGTTGTGTATGTATTCTAACACTATCTTCCTGTCTATGTGAAAGTGAAAAGAAACTATTTCAATGTCTATTTCACATTTTAAAAGCTTAACAATTAGTGACTAACATGGCTGTTCTGAGTTTAAGCCTCGGAATGGTATGTGCTAAGTTTGAGGTCAGCTTGGCCTTACTGAAGACAAAACCCACACTTACTTTGTCTCTTGAATCTATAACCTTGACATAGGCTATTGTTTCAACAGCAGCACCAGAGAAAAGATCTCTCTCCTGATGGTGTTTGTTAGAGGTGCAGAAGAGCATGGTATCTAAAAGTGTTCAAGTGCTTTCAGGGACTCTTTCCATGATTCCCATTAGAGATGAGCGAATTATTCAAAAATTCGATTCGGCTGATTCGCCGAATTTGCGGAATAAATTTGATTTGATGCGAATTTATTCGCTGCAAATTTAACTTATTAAAAGGGTTTCTAGGCTTCAGAGAGCCTTTATATTAGTGCAGAACACTGTACCTTTAATTTAAAGGAGTCTGCTGGGGAAGAGAAATAATACTGTCAGTCAGTATGACATGCAGATGAGTGCCGTCGATCTTAGAATCACCGCACACTTCACTCATTTGGGCAGTCACGGGGCACGACGAAGAAGATGAAGAAGAAGATGAAGAAGAAGAAGAAGAAGAAGAAGATGAAGAAGAAGAAGAAGATGATGAAGAAGAAGAAGATGAAGAAGATGAAGAAGAATAAGAAGATGAAAAAGAAGAAGAAGATGAAGAAGAAGAAGATGATGAAGAAGATGATGAAGAAGAAGATGATGAAGAAGAAGAAGACGAAGAAGAAGAAGATGAAGAAGGAGAAGATGAAGAAGAAGAAGAAGACGAAGAAGAAGAAGATGAAGAAGGAGAAGATGAAGAAGAAGAAGAAGAAGATGAAGAAGAAGAAGAAGAAGATGAAGAAGAAGATGAAGAAGATGAAGACGAAGAAGAAGATGAAGAAGAAGAAGATGATGAAGAAGATGATGAAGAAGATGATGATGAAGAAGATGATGAAGAAGAAGAAGATGATGAAGAAGAAGATGATGAAGAAGAAGAAGATGAGGAAGAAGAGGATGAGGATGAAGAAGAAGAAGATGAGGATGAAGAAGAAGAAGAAGAAGATGAAGAAGAAGAAGATGATGAAGAAGATGAAGAAGAAGATGAAGAAGAAGAAGAAGAAGAAGATGAGGAAGAAGAGGATGAGGATGACGAAGAAGAAGATGAGGATGAAGAAAATGAGGATGAAGAAGAAGAAGAAGAAGAAGATGAGGATGAAGAAGAAGAAGAAGAAGAAGAGGATGAGGATGAAGAAGAAGAAGAAGAAGATGAGGATGAAGAAGAAGAAGAAGAAGATGAGGATGAAGAAGAAGAAGAAGAAGAAGAAGAAGAAGAAGAGGATGAGGATGAAGAAGAAGAAGAGGATGAGGATGAAGAAGAAGAAGAAGAAGAAGAAGAGGATGAGGATGAAGAAGAAGATGAGGATGAAGAAGAAGAAGAAGAAGAAGAAGAAGAAGAGGATGAGGATGAGGAAGAAGAAGAGGATGAGGATGAAGAAGAAGAAGAAGAAGAGGATGAGGATGATGAAGAAGAAGAAGAGGATGAGGATGAAGAAGAAGAAGAAGAAGAAGAGGATGAGGATGAAGAAGAAGAAGAAGATGAGGATGAAGAAGAAGAAGAAGAAGAAGAAGAAGAAGAGGATGAGGATGATGAGGAAGAAGAAGAAGAAGAAGAGGATGAGGATGAGGATGAAGAAGAAGAAGAAGAAGAAGTAGGATGAAAATAAGAAGAATTCCATTCCAGCAAAAAGTGTATCTGCAGAGAGCTCCGCTATTTCTGACAGTTCTCTGACAGTTCCTTCACATTTACAGCGGTTGAAACATTGTATCTATTTGTTTCCGAATAAAAACATCTGTATCCTAAATGGAAACAAATAGATACAATGTTTCAACCGCTGTAAATGTGAAGGAACTGTCAGAGAACTGTCAGAAATAGCGGAGCTCTCTGCAGGGACACTTTTTGCCGGCTGTAGAAGGGATGAAAATCGGCCGATCGGGAAAAATTTGATTCGTGCATCCGAAGTTTGCTAATTTTCGGATTCGACGCGAATCAAATTTTTCCTAATATTCGAAACGAATTCCACTTCGCCAAGTTCGATTCGCTCATCTCTAATTCCCATCTTTGCATTTCTCTCTGGGTAATGGGGTGTTCCAATCTGTGTTTTCAGCAATAGGCTGTTTTAAAAGTCTTTTACCCTTAACAGTAAAGGGTATTATGAAACCCAAAGGATCATAAATGCTGATCACAGCAGACAAAACTTCTCATTTTGTGAAGTGCTTGTCACAGGTTGATGCTTGAAATGTGAATTTGTCTTGCTTGCCATCTCAAAGCAATCTGAGGCTATGTTGAATAGATGCGATGTTCCTAGCTCAAGTCCCTTTACACTAACAGCATAGTCTTTCATTACATTGTCACTGTTAGAGACAATTATGTGAAGTCTGAGACTGGCAGTAGAAAGCATATCCTGAATTCTCCTCAAAGGTTAATTTGTTCTTTTCCTGTAGGTGGAGATTTGAGACCATCTATGATGACATTCTTTTCCACAAATGCATCAGATCCAAATTCTTTTTCACCTTCTTGAGCTGTCCTTCTCAGCCCATTTAATTGCTACAGCAAGAGAAGGGCTGTTACCAAAACACCTGTTATAATTTAGTAGTCTATGACTTCATCATTGACAATTTTGCAATACAATCAAAACCTGGGGAAGTTTCTGTTGTCTTCTTGAACAATGAAACAATGTGACATTTGCTAATTGTTGGTCATAACAGCAACTGGTTCTTGACTGAAGTGGAGAAACACTCCTATATGGTTGTGCTTCAGATTAGACCAGTGAGAAAAACATTGTTGAGTGAAACACATTTACATCTAGCATTTGAGTCGAACACCACCCTGGTTAGATCCTTGAGAGGTGGTGCATGATCTTCCAGAAGCACGTTCTGCCTGAAGTCAACAAAGTGTTTTTCATCTTAGGTTTTCTGTTCAGGTAACTTTGGAAAGAATTAAATTGTACTTGTGCATACTGAACATTATTTGGTAGTTTATTTCTTCAGGCACAAACTGGTAATGGTGTACCCAGCTGTTGGAATTGTCCTGTTAGAACTCCTTACTCCTTATAGTTTTTAGGAACTCCTTGTCTTTAGGTGATTGCCAGCTCATTGTCTTTAGTTCAACAAAAGATTAGACGCAACCCACAAACCTTCACTAAAATGAATAATAAAGTCCAAAACATAATCTCCAAAGTAGTAATATCTTCCACCAAATTATCCACATGTACCACCAAATTATCTACATGTCCCAATATCACTGTCATTTTAAATATTGAATAAATGCTTTTACTGTATTGAGAGCACTATCAGACTATCATGAATGGAGTAACACTTCTTATGTGGGTGAAGGATCCATGGAATAGTGGGAGCCATCTGCTGTGGAGTGAATCTGGAGCCATGCTGTTTGCAGCCCTTGAAGGAAACAAAAGCTCATGTGACCCTTGACTAGCCATCAGGATCTGGAGGTTAGCATATTGTTCATAAGAGGTATATGCATGAGAAGAAATGTTGATCAGTTATAAAAGATATTGGTGCACAGAGATTTTGGGACATGTGGATAATTAATTATACAGGTGATACAATTGATACAGGTGAATAATTTTGTGAAACATCTTATTTCTTTGGACTTTATGTTTTGAACTTTATTATTCATTTTAATGAAGGTTTGTGGGTTGAGCAACATCTTTTGCTGCATTATTTACTGAGGGGTGGAGTGAAACCGCTTTATGGTGCACTCCGCAATCTTATATTTAATGATTATTTCATATGTAATTGTATACTTATATTTATATGCTTAAATCACATACTGGCTGCGCTGATTGATATGCATCGTCAAATGTTGTGGCGCAAACATTATCACCCCAGCAGGGGCGGACTGACAATAAGGGATCATGGGGCCCCTGTGTCCTCACCCACACTCAAATCACACCCAAAAAAGCCTATGAAAGGTACCAGGGACATCTCATGGGGCCCCCTACTGACCCCGGGCCCTCGGGCAGTGCCCGAGTTCCCCAATGGTCAGTCCGCCCCTGCACCCCAGAAATGAAGAGCTTTGTTATCGCCTTGTGTTGGAAGCCTTTACTGCAATATCTTGTTTGTAGAGACTTGGCAGATCTGGAGGAGTGTCTTGTAGATGTAGAATTATTAGATTTATATTCATGAATTTTTGTGATTCTCACATCTGCTTTTTTCTTTGTTTACATTTGTTTACATATTAAACTTAATAGTAACCTAAACCTAAAAGTAAGAGGACAAGGGGGAACTCTTTACATCTGGAGGAAAAGAGTTTTAATCTCCAAACAAAGCTTTTTTCAAAGTAAGATCTGTGAAAATGTGGAATAGACTCCCTCTAGAGTTGGTTTTGGCCAGCTCAGTGGATTGCTTTAAAAAAGGTCTGGATTCTTTCTTGGATACGCAGAATATAACTGGATACTAACATTTATAGGTAAAGTTGATCCAGGGAATATCCAATTGCCTCTCGGGGGATCAGGAAGGAATTTTTTTTCCCTGTGGGAGCAAATTAGTTCATGCTTTGCTGGGTTTCTTTATCTTCCTCTGGATCAACTGTAGGTATAGGATTATATATATATTTTTTGGGGTTGAACTGGATGGACTTTTATATTTTTTCAGCCAGACTAACTATGTAACTATGTAAACCTAAAAGATAACATTTATCATATTGCAGCTTACTAAATCTTAGATTTGGTGGCTGCATTCGTTTTCTGTTTTAGTTTTACTTTTATTTTATCCTGGTGATCCAACCAGTAAGTCTGTTCTTTTTCAAAAGAACAAGCTTTATTTCAGATGTATTAGTTGCAGGGATGAAACAAACCATTTAACACTGGCAGGGGTACTTACAATGACCATCTTTTATTTATTTATTTAAAACCTTTATCCCAAAAGGAAAAAAAACTGTTTGCTTCTAATTGCTTAAAAAGAGTAAGTTAGAGTTTTTGCCTAAATTTGTTAGTGTATTTAAATCTGCTAGTCTATCTAACTCTCTGTAGTGGCAGCACCTTATGAAAAGGTTGAGAAAGGGATAAAATGCAATCAACAGTTTTAGACCATAACTGACATTACCAGCAGTTATTTTTTCTCAGCTTCATAATTCTGTTAAACCTTCCAAGTTGGTTTAACCACTTGCCCTCTGGAAGATTTACCCCCCTCCATTTTTTGCTTTGTGGAGCTACACCACTTTAACTGACAATTGCATGGTCATGGAATATTGTACCCAAACAACATTTATATAATTTTTTCACACAAATAGAGCTTTCTTTAGGCAGTAATTGATCACCTCTGGGCTTTTTTATTTTTTGTTAAAATCTCTTAATAAATTTTGGCCAAAATGTATTCCGCTACATGTCTTTGGTAAAAAAAAAATCCCAATAAGTGTATACTGATTGGTTTGTGTGAGTGTTATAGTGTTTACAAATTATGGATATATGCTTGAATTTGTATTTATTTTTTTTTTATAGTAGTAATGGTGGCGACCATGTTATATTAATAATGGCAGTGTAACGGGACTGCAATAGTGCGGTGGGCAATCTGACACTAACTGACACTTTTGTGGGAACTACCTACCCCTGACATCACCAGTGCCATTATTACAGTGATCAGTGCTAATAATACTGTATGCACTGTTACTATACTAATGACACTGGGCAGGAAGTGGTTAACATTTAGGGCAATCAAAGGGTTTAATATGTGCTTAACAAGTGTTTGTGTGTGAACTGTGTCCTGATTATGCTTGGGATCTTGTTGTTTTTATTTGCTGCTTAGCTGGTAACAAAAAATCAACTTGATCCCCTGTCACTGAATACAGCTCTGTGCTGTTTACACTCACAGAGCTTTGTTCAGTGAGACACCGAGCCGATCGCTGGGTGCTGGCTGCCAATCACTGGCCTGGACCCAGTGATCAGCATGTGCTGTGATGAATCGCAGCATAGCCGAGTGGGCACACGCACGCACCCCCTACCCGGAAATGCAGAATTCCGTATATATATATATATATATATATATATATACCGTATTTTCCGGCGTATAAGACGACTGGGCGTATAAGACGACCCCCCTACTTTTCCTGTTAAAATATAGGGTTTGGGCTATACTCGCCGTATAAGACTACCCCTCTACCAACGCACACCAAATAAAAATGAAAAAAGCTCTCCCTGCCTGCCCAGCCCTGCCTGTCTCCAAGATACCATAAATTGCACAGAACTGCCACAGACATTATAATATTAATAATTAATTACCGTATCTCATAGAAGTTAAGGGGACAAGGTCGGATGCAGCAGTACCATACCGGTACTTCCGAGCTGACACTTCTGCACATGTCTAGGGCAGCAGTAGACGATCACTGATCACCATTCCTCGCAGAACTGCATGAGACGTCGGATGCAGCCGTTCAGTGCTCGATTGATCGTGACTGAAACTGTGACATGCGCAGAAGCGTCTTCTTGCCGCTACCCGATGTGTATCCCTTCTCTGCATATCACAGTTTCAGTCAAGCTCAATCGAGCACTGCTGCATCCGACGTCTCATGCAGTTCTGCGAGCTTTGGTGATCAGTGATCGTCTACTGCTGCCGAAGACATGCGCAGTAGCGTCAGCTCGGAAGTTCGGTAAGGTTTCAGCACAGCACCCGGCGTATAAGACGACCCCCGACTTTGTAGAAGATTTCCAGGGGTTAAAATGTCGTCTTATACGCCGGAAAATACGGTATATGTGATTCTGCACAGAGCAACCGCCCTGTAGCAATAGATCTACAGGAGATGGTCGGCATCTTAACCACTTGCCGTCCTGAGGATTTACAATTATAAAGAACATAAGTTATTGACAAAGTAAAGACAAAATTATATTTTTGCCTGTTAACAAAGGGTTAATGCAGTAAAAGTGTGAGTCATAAGATCCTAGACTCTTATGCATCTTTAGAACTTTGTATGAAAACCCAGGTAAGAAAGTTTGCTCATCTGTAATTTAACCACTTGCGCTTCAGATGTTTTACCCCCTTCCTAACCAGGCCATTTTTTGTGTTATGGCGCTGTGTTACTTTAACTGAGAATTGCACATTCATGCAACAGTGCACCAAAATGAAATTGATGTCCTTTTTTTCCCTTACAAATAGAGCTTTTTTTTAATGGTATTTGAATGCCTGTGCATTTTTACTTTTTGCGCTATAAATAAAAAAGACTTGCCAATTTTGATAAAAAAACAATATTTGTGACTTTTTGCTGTTAAACATGTCCGGTAAAAAAATTACAAAAATCAAAATTTGTCATTAATGTAGGACAAAATGTATTCTGCTACATGTCTTTGCTAAAATAAATCCAAATAGGTGTACATTAATTGGTTGACATGAAAGTTATAGCGTTTACAAATGGCGGTATAGTTACTTGAATTTTTTTTTAATTTTTTGCTAGTAATGGCGGCGATCAGCGACATATAGTGGGACTGCGGCGTGCATTCTGACACTGAAGGGAACTGACTTGGTGTCACTTACATCCCCAGTGACATCAATACAGTGATCAGTGCTAAAAAAAGCACTTACACTGTACTAATGGCACTGGGCAGGAAGGGGTTAACATGAGTGGGCAATCAAAAGGTTAGCTTTGTGCTGTTTTACTCGCATCTGTGTATCTGTGCTTCACTGTAATCACACTGCTTTGGATGGCTGCACTGTGCACAGCCATTCAAAGCAGTGTGCATGTGATGAAAGGGAAGAGAACTGTATTGTTTACATACAGTTCTCCTCCCCATCGGAGATGCTTGGCAATCACCGGGCGCCGGCGAATAATCACAGCCGCGGCCGGAAATGCAAAATCCCGTGATTTTGCGCACCCGTGCCACCCTGTAGCAGTATATCTGCTATAGGACGGTCGGGAAGCCGTTAAACAAGCATTTACCTTGTTTGATTACTTCCTGATCTTGAAAGGATTTTGAAAAATTAATGCTGTGTTTCAGCCTTCACAGAAAATGGGATGTTTTGCTGTGACATTGTGCTGGCAATGAAGGAGTTAAGTGGCAGTCTCTGGAAAATGTATCAATTGCCTAGTTTTGGGTATGGGGCTTGTTTGTGAAGCACAGGCAACTTTCTGTCTTGTTTGAGAAAGTATTATAAGCAGAAATCATAATAGCATGTAGTAATGTAGGCAGCTTCAACTGTATACATGTATAATGCACAAATTGACATGTATAACACAGCCCCATTAGAAAAGCAGTAGAATATTTCTGTTTTGTAAGCTGTAGGATGCTGTTTGCAGGCATGTGCAGGCTTGTGTAATGGACCGCCTGACAGCACCTCTATCAATCCCCTGGCAGAGCCTCCCCAGAATGCGGAGTCTAAGCACCGGAGCACTTGTTCTCCAGGGCCCCTGATGGTGGGGATGGACTTGGAGCGCTCCGGTACCAGGTTGCAGCTGCTAGGTATCTCCAACAGGGGTAGAGGAGTCTGACAGGAGCTCCAGGGGGCTAAGAGTCTGATGTGAGGGAGCCTAGTGATCCCTGCGGGATGGATGAGCTAAATCAGAGTCATACAGGCCGGGTCGGTGAGGTACAAAACGGTAGGCAAAGGATAGTCGGGTCACACGCAGGGTCAATACCAAAAGATCAGATTTAAAGGGGAACATCCAGGAGCAGAGTCAGGCAGGCCAAGGGTCAGGACAGGAGAAGGCAGCAAGGTCAAACAATCCAGATCAAGATACTCACAACACAGGTAACAGCATACAAAGATCATTCGGCAACAAGTGTCTGTGCAGGGCTGTTTTAAATAGCCCGCCCTTCACCTGACAGGTGCAGCCTAGGTCCTAGTGCCTGCCTAGTACTGTCAAGATGACGGTGCGCCTAGGTCCTAGTGCCCTGCCACCTACACGTCTTGGCAGACACCTATGCCTGTGTAGACCCATGCGTCGCGATGGTCCCTGACAGCTTGTATGGCAATGGCTACAGTGTCCTAAGCTCCATAGTCCATTTCACAGTATACAGTATCCCAGAGATATAGAAGATTTTTTGACTGGAGCTAAATCTTTTTTTGTTGGCTTGAGCGAAATCATTTTTTGACTGTTCTGCTTTTGGAATCTAAGCACTGAAAATATGATCTCTAAACCAATACAGTTGTAGTGAAATAGTTTAACTTACACTCTCAGGAGCTTGGCAGATAAGGGACATCTTGCAGATTGTAGAAGGTTTTGATTCAAAACTTGTGTAGAACATAACAGATGAACATCAAATAGGTAAAAAAAAAATCATAGTGTGTCTAGCTCCAGCAAAATACAGTAGGACTAACGACACAGAGCATCCCCTAGCTATGGAGCGAGAGAGGCACAACATTATTTGTCCTGCTCTGTGCTTCCCGTCAGCTTCCCGAACTGTGTGCTGAAAAACCAGGAGGCTGAAAAGCAGAGGAAGTCCATAGACATCGACTGGTTGATCTCCCAGAAGAAGATGTATGCCAAACGGCTGGTGAAGAGCATCCTCCTCGAGGCCAGAGAAAGTGAACGAGCACCTCCTCAAACAGATGAGGATTATCCACAGCCTGGACTTCAACTTCAGGGCCAAGGAGGAGTTCTAGGCCACCATTTACATGAAAGTCATCAAAGCTGAGCTGTTGGTCTGTTTCTTGCAGAGGGTGATGTGACATACATAGCTGCTTCAGGGTGCCATCTTAAAGGGTCCATGACCAGTGTGGAGTGCTGGTTATTGCATTATAATAAAGTGCAGTAGCTGCAAATACATACAGTTGTGACCAAAATTATTCAACCCCCACTGAAATTGAGTGTTTTGGCCAGTTTGACATTGCTTTTGATCATTCAGTCATCTTGCTTACATTTACATTAAAGAGGCACTTGTAGGTCAGACAAATATAACATAACAGTTATAATGAAATAACCACAAATGTCTTTTCTGTGCTCACAGCATTATCAGTTTTATTCAACCCCCAAGTGACATTCAATCTTAGTACTTAGTACAGCATCCTTTTACAGTTATAACAGCTTTTAAACGTGAAGCATAGCTTGACACAAGTGTCTTGCAGCGATCTACGGGTATCTTCGCCCATTCTTCATGGGCAAAGGCCTCCAGTTCAGTCACATTCTTAGGCTTGCGCACTGCAACTGCTTTCTTTAAGTCCCACCAGAGGTTCTCAATCGGATTTAAGTCTGGTGACTGCGATGGCCACTCCAAAATGTTCCAGCCTTTCCTCTGCAACCATGCTCTAGTGGACTTGGAGGTATGCTTGGGATCATTGTCCTGTTGAAAGGTCCAACGTCTCCCAAGCCTCAGGTGTGTGACGGACTGCATCACGTTTCCATCCAATATCTCCTGGTACTGAAGAGAATTCATGGTACCTTGCACACGCTGAAGCTTCCCTGTACCTGCAGAAGCAAAACAGCCCCAAAGCATGATTGACCCTCCACCATGCTTCACAGTAGGCAAGGTGTTCTTTTCATCATAGGCCTTGTTCTTCCTCCTCCAAACATAGCGTTGATCCATGGGCCCAAACAGTTCTAATTTTGTTTCATCAGTCCACAGAACACTATCCCACAACTTTTGTGGTTTGTCCACATGGCTTTTGGCATACTGCAGTCGACTCTTCTTATTCTTTGGAGACAGCAAGGGGGTACGCCTGGGAGTTCTGGCACGGAGGCCTTCATTACGCAGTGTGCGTCTTATTGTCTGGGCTGAAACTTCTGTACCCACATCTGACAAATCTTTTCTCAGTTCCTCAGCAGTCACACGGGGACTTCTCTCCACTCTACGCTTCAGGTAGCGCACAGCAGTCGAAGTCAGCATCTTCTTTCTGCCACGACCAGGTAGCGTTTCAACAGTGCCCTTTGCCTTGAATTTGCGAATGATGCTTCCTAAGGTGTCTCTTGGTATGTTTAACATCTTTGCAATCTTCTTATAGCCATTGCCCTTCCTGTGAAGAGAAATCACCTCTTCTCTTGTCTTCCTGGACCATTCTCTTGCCTTCACCATGTTTGTAACCACACCAGTAAATGTCTAGAAGGAGCTGAGTATCACAGTCATTTTAAAGCTGCCTAATTGGTGCTTATTATGCTTGATTGCTGCTCGGTGACATCCACAGGTGTTTTCAATACCTGATGGAAAGCACCTGTATGAACCTCTGTTCTTCAGAGTGGTAGTCTTTAAGGGGTTGAATAATTGTGGCAATGAAGAAACCACATAAGAACCATTTACTACTGTATTACATAAACAATTGATGTCATTTTAGTTGCATTTGGGTAGTTACAACGTCCTTGTAGGATTTGATTCTGAATACAATTCCAAATGTACACTATAGTCCCTAAACCCCTTTACAGCATTGGGGGTTGAATAATTTTGGTCACAACTGTATGCAGCCATTGCTTCTGGTGAGCATGGAGTGTTGGTGAAGGGATCTGCATGGCGCTATGTTGATAAATGCTATGTGGTGAAAAGGATTTTTGGGTGAAAAGTCCGTGAGGGTCTCTTTAAAAACACACTATAGAAGTTTGCCACTCCTTTAAAGCCCTGTACACATGGGCAAAATATCGGCTGGTTCAATAGAAACCTACCTGTCCAACAGAAGACCGGGCAAGCAGCCAGCTTCTATTGAATGGGCATGCTGAAAGACCAACAGTTCTGGAAGCCAGTGGCTGCCAGTGCTGGCCGGGGTGTTCTGGCAGGGGGGGAGCAATCCCCCTATCAGAACACAACAGCTCTGCAAGGAGATCGCTGTACTAACATCAAATCATTAGTACAGTGAGCTCCTCCCAAGCTCTTCAGTTTTTTTCTGATCAGCAGCTGGGATGAACGAAAAAAGAAAACTGATAGTGTGTACCCAGCTTTATAGGGGCTTGAGCACCTACAGCACATATGAAAGTTGAACAAAAAAGGACGCCAGCATCTAAGTGTAGAGGATTTATAGAAAGGCATACACAAGTTTAAAATGCACTCACTGCATGAAAAGGGTTACTTTAAAAGTCCTTTTGGTTTCACAAATGGATGGGTCCAAGCCCTGAAACACTTAACCAAGTCCACCCTTTTAATGCAGTGAGTGCATATAGTCCTTATAGGTTTTGGCTTTATTAGGGAGGAGGTATTCTTTAGTGTACCAAAGGTAGCTGATGAACGCTAGTTTGAAATTCAGTTCATATATATATATACATATACAGTATATATATATCTATATATATATATATATATATATATATAGATATATATATATATATAATATCTATCACTCACCTAGTTCCTTTACTTTGTGCCAGTGGCTGCCAGGGAGTTGGCAGTTTTTCTAGGCCTTCCTTCCCCACATCCAATGCTTCATCCACTTTTGTCACTTTTGACATCTACTTGGTAATTAAAGTTACTTTCTGGTGTCATTAAATTAATGCTGTCTGATCTGGGTTACCTTTACTTGTTCTCTTATGATTGTATATATTGTTGCAAACGAATTGTAACACCCAAGTACCAATTTATGCCATGTTGAATTACTTAATACAGTTGTGGTTACTGAAATCTGCGTCTATTGCCCCTTTACTCTTTGTGGGGTATTACTGGTAAACGTTTATTGAACTATGGCTATCTAAACTATGTCTGAACCTAGAGTGCCAAAAGTGACGAGGAGCTTGCAAGATCAGGGCAACATCAGAGGACAAACATCATCAAGCAGCTCCTACGGGGGTAGCTCTACATGTACAAAGGAAGATACATTCATAAATGATTTTTGGCAAGATGGAGCGGTATTTTATGTACTTACAGGAAATGTACTGAAAAAAATGTGCTTGAAAAAAGAAAACCAGTGCATCTACCACATCTAAGGACTGGTAAGCTGCTATACCTTACATATTTGTTTAGATATGCTTTAAATTACAAATGAGCGAACTTTCTTCCCTGGATTTTTATACACAGTTCTAATGATGCATGTGAGTCTAGGATCGTATGACTCATGCTTTTGCTGTATTAACCCCTTGTTAACAGGCAAAGATAGAATTTTGTCTTTACTTTGTCAATAACTTTTGGTCTATATAATTGTTGTGGTGGTCAGTAAATCGGAAATGTAGGTGACAGTTCCAACATTTGACAAGGTTTACAACATGAAGCACTGAACCCTTCTTACTGAGTTGTGTCCCTTTTGCTGTAATACGACAATAAGTAGAAGACTCTTCACCACCGCAGCATCGAAAGCAAATGTAAGAATTGCTGTTACTAGCTGCTGTATGTAAAATCAAGTGTTCATCCCCATTTGCATTATAAAGCTGTTTTCTCTTTGTAATTATGTAATAATCATTAGATTTGCATTAGCACGTTTATTATATATCAGGAGCAGGTGCTTCATAATGGAGACTTAAAATATGCAATTTAGTTTACACAGGGCACTAAGCAAGGTAATTATCTGTTATGACCAAGGGCATTTTGATTTCTTTACTCTAATTTACAGATTCTAACCTTTCTAGCTTAATAAATATACAGATGAAAAATAGGGCACGTGTCACAGATCTCAATGTCTAGCAGAGACTTATTTGAGATTACTAGCCTGGAGTATATCACCCAATTATAGAGTCAGTTAGAATAAAGAGGTCACTCTAACTGCTTATCTGTACATAAATAAAAGTAAGTTAAAGGGTCACTTGGGTCAAACCATGCAATGAATGCTCTCTCTGTTAACTGGGGTCTTGATTTGTGTCTTATGCGTTTTATACCTACACCTTAGAGGGACAGGGAAGAGGAAGAGCAAGGTTTATTTGTATGTGCTGGCCATGTATCTATATAAGGTGCATACAATATTTGAACATTCTCCGCTCATATTTCTTTTGAGAAATTACCTTTCCTTTGCCAATATGAAAGTGTATTGACAAAAGGGGTTAGTAGCAGATGAGTCCAGATCAATATTTCATTTAAAGGGATAATAAATTCTAATATTGACATAAAAGAAGAATTCAAAGAAAACAGTGCTGAAATCTCTTTTATCCATCTTATGGAAAATAATTAAAAATAAATATAGGAGTCATATATCAGTCTTTCCTATAAAAAAATATTTAATATGTTGAATGTCAATAATACTGTGTGTATATGTGTGTAAATGTACTGTATATATACAGTATATATATATATATAGTAGTTAGCTCTCTTGGTGGATGCATTCATACAGTGAGTCCACGGCAGACAGGAACTTTTTTATGGGCTTGGTAGCCCACTTTTATTAAAATAACAGAAAGCAAAACAACAGTCCAACATAAGGTTTCCCACACAGGAGATCTTCAGATCTTCTCCAGCTTTTAGCAGAACACAAACACTGGAAAATGCAGAGCCACCTGGCTCCTAAGCTCAATCAGCTTTAACTGAGTGCAACCCATTCAAATAATAAAGCATTTGAAGAAGATCCAAACAGCTGCACATCCTGAGAACCACCTTTATTTTTAACCACTTCCAGTCCGGACACTTTCA
Source organism: Staurois parvus (assembly GCF_062004578.1). Taxonomy (NCBI): domain Eukaryota; kingdom Metazoa; phylum Chordata; class Amphibia; order Anura; family Ranidae; genus Staurois; species Staurois parvus. Next base: position 6,956,379 of record NW_028318250.1, on the reverse strand, counting down.
CCCCCTTCCTGTCCAGGCCAATTTTCAGCTTTCAGCATTATCACACTTTGAATGAAAATTGCGCGGTCATGCAACACTGTACCCATATGAATTTTTTAGCATTTTTTTGAGACAGATAAAGATTTATTTTAGTCGTATTTATTCACCCCTGGGATTTTTATTTTTTTTGCTATTTAAATGAAAAAGTCCAAACATTTTGAAAAAAAAGTGTTTTTCATATAACATTTTGCAAATAGATATTTTATCATAAATCTTGGCCAAAATTTATTCCGTTATCTTTTTAGTAAAAAAAACCCCACAAATTAGTTTATAACCCAAAATTATAATTTAAACATTTTTTTTACATTTTTTAAAACTTTTTTGTATTATTATTTATGTTTTTTTTGGTGTTTTTTTTACATACTGTCACCCTAGCAGTACAGTGTCACCATGGTGACACTGTACTACTTGTGGGGTGTGATGAAGATTTATTTATTTTTTTTACATTGATTGCTTTTACACCCATAAAGGCTGTAAAAGCAATCATTTCTCCTTCTCTCTAGCTGCATTCTTACAGCCATTGAGAACTACTGGGTGAGCTATGATTGGTCACAGCTTGTCACATAGTACAAGGCTGTTGTGAATAGCCTTGTACCATGTGACCTCTGTGAGCATTCACAGATTTCACACGTAGTAAGCAATGATGTCACAAGTGACATCTTGCTTACTACTCTGCATATGATCACTGATTGGCCAGTGATCACATGATCGGGACCTCACACAGAGGTTCCGTCCGTTGATCGGTGTTTCACTGTGTCTGGAGGACACAGCGGGCACCGGATCGCGGCGCTGCGCGCTCCGAGGGAGCGCGCACAACTAGAAAATGCGGGTGCCGTTTATGAACGGCAACCCGACCCTAGAGTGACACCGTCCTGCCATTTAAAAACAGTAGGCAGACGGCAAGTGGTTAAATATAATAAACAGCAACACGGGCCTCACATGTATAAAGAGGGGTCGATTTACTAAAACTGGGGAGTGCAAAATCTGCTGCGGCTCTGCATAGAAACCAATCACCTTCTAACTTCAGCTTGTTCAATCAAGCTTTGACAAGAAAAAAAACTGGAAGCTGGTTGGTGTCTATGCACAGTTGCACTAGATTTTGCACACTCTAGTTTTAGTAAATCAACCCCAATTTGTGGGAAGAAACACAAACAGGAGCAAAAAACTGTTACAAAGAAAAAACTATTGCAAAAAAAAAAAAATCAGTAAATAGTCATAATAAAAAAGATAGTTATGTAAATGAAAACCAATGTAACTTTTAGGAAGATGGTAAAAAAATTGGCGTTGGGAATAACCATGTCACGCTCCTGACAACTAAAGATACCAACATTACCAATAGTGGGATCCCCCCATAACTTAGTATACGTGCCAACATCAGATACATAGCATAGGGCTTAGGGCTATTTGTCACCTAGCCTGTTTAGTAAGAACAAAAAGGTCGTTAATTGGTCACAATTTAATCAATTTCCACCTGCAATGCACTGCGGATGGGTCGCAGGTAAAGGCAGAGCGTCGTACCGGTACATCACTCTGGCTGTACTAACACAGGAGGGAACTGCATGCCCCCCCATGCCTGCTGTGTCCCAGAACCCGGTGGTCATGTGATCACAGTCACAATGTCAGCAAGGCTGTTATGCCTCAATCTGATTTGTTTACCCACCTAGTGAGCTGCGATTGACCCATAGCTTTCACATGTTACATGGGTCAATCATAGCACCCTGTACCATGTGGTCAGCTGTAGCCAATCACAGATATATAGTATTTTGAACTGTCATGAACTTAACCCATTCATGACAGTTCAAAGCAAAGTGTAAAAAAAAATCCCTGATAAACCCCCAGAGTAGTACAATGTTACTACAGTAACACTGAACTACTCTGATGAAAGCATTTTTTTAAAATAATAGTCACCCAGCCAGTGCCATTAGTGTAATGTCAATATATAGAATTGTTCACTGATCAATGTAATACTGCCACGAGCAACATCAGAGAGTGTCAGGGTCAGTTAGCACCCCTCCCAGCCAGGGTCAACTAGCGTTTGCTTGCACGCACACTATCGCACTCATGCTATAGGTCGTTGAACACCCCCATTACTAGTATAGTGTTTTTAAAGATCAATATATTGATCAAGAATAGAACTATACTAGTGCCTCCTTAGTATAGTGTCTTCAAAAAGGCAGTGTTAGCAGGATCCAGTGTGTTCAGCAGCAGTCACAAAAGGTTTTCGCTGGCTGTGTGGAGAGCCCTAGATACCTACAGCCTGCAATATAAAGAGCAGAGCTGGTGGCCTATTCAGCACTAGCAGGCATCCATACAATGACATTAGAGGTATGTGGAGGTGTTTTTATCACACTGTATATGTTTGTATTTTTGTATAATTAAAGGCATTGTTTACAAGTTTTGGCCATGCATTTATATTGAATGTAGATATGATATCTACAAAACCCACTTTATATCTGGTTAAGCCCATAACTAATCATTTTTGCTTTTGGGTTAAAATTCGTTTTTGATTAGGGGCATCCAGGATTACTATTTTTAGGGTACCTTGAGGTTCCTATTCTGTTGGGAGTCCCTAATCTGATGCTTTCAATGCCTACCATTGATACCACTTTTGGACAATCCTCTTTGAATAAGATCTGGATATTTTTCAGAAAAAAAAATCAATTGTAAATGATTGGTTGTTAAAGAACAATATTTGGGATGATGGCAAGATTTAATGCAGACACGTCCCAGGATACTCAGTAGAAGATCCCTGGCATAAACTTTGGGTGCCAGGGTCTAGGAACACCCTTATGTGCCAACATCTGTGAACCAAAAACTGCTCTGGCACAAGGATTTAAATGATTGTATCACTCTGGGCCAAAATCTTGGTCCAGGAGGTAGATTGTGAGCCTGGATGATGCCTAAACAAAGGTAGTTCCATACTTTTAGAAATAAAAAGCAAGTGAAGAAATCATCAGGGGGAGAACTTTTATCTAGAGGTAAGAAATACCAACAGCATGTTTCACTTACTGTATGCATTACTTAGCATGCATAATCTTCATGTTAAAAATATGTTTTTTTGACTAAGTCCATTTAAAGTATAAAAATATGGATCAAGTTGTAAGATATTAGTCAAGTCTGTATAGTTTTACAATAATTTGCATAAGCAATGCTTTGACCTTTGTTACTGAGGAAGACTGAGCTGTTTACAAAGAGCAGAAGAGAGATGTAATAGTCATTTTGTATCTTCTTGTTGGCGTAATGGTTTAAAAGAATAATTTAAAAATATGTTTGTCAGCACTTCCTTCATTGGAAAGAACAAAATAGGAAGAGCTTTTTTTCTGAAATGCTGCCCTGTGTCTTTTTACCACATTAATTAGCCATATCACAGACTTCTTTGTTCCACAGATTTCTACAACAAAACAGAAAATATAAATGAGATCACTGCTTCTAATGGTACCTGGTCCAACCTGCAGCTGATATAAAACATTATCATTTTCTCTGAATATGCAAAGATGCACACCTTGCTATAATTCTGTATTGTTTACTTTCCACTCAGCCACATTTAAATTACCAACACTGCCCAGGATCCAAGGCTGTGTTTGTGTTGATAAAGCGTCTCTGTTATTTGATGTTGAAGGTGCTTGTCAGCTCACTGGTGATAAAAAGGCCAAAGGCATTTCTAATTATGAAATAAAATAGCTAATCTATTAAAGGATGCCTTGCAGGCATCTGTCATTCTCTGGGTGACGGCTATATTTGCAGCAATCAATAAAATATGAAAAGAGGCATTAGGTTACCTCCTACCATGCCACCAGTTAACACTAGGCAGTTACAAGTCAAATCAATTTACAGTAGTGTAAAAGGGAGTATTTGGCATTTAAATACAATTAATGACTTAATACATTGAATGTGCATTCTATTGATACTGCAATGGGAGAAATGCTCTCTTTAGCCACTTAAAAGGGGCACAGGGCAGGTGTGTTTGACCCCTGCCTTTTCCATCCAAATACCTAATGTAATAAATTGTACCGAGCCAAACAACTTAGTACATTTGGGGGCAGTCAGAGGGCATGGCATAAATATTAGATGGAAGTCTGCCTGAAGAAAACAGACTTAAGACAGTTAAATATATTCAGCCCCCATCTGTATAAAGCTTGCATGAAATATTTGTTTAATACATGTTACAGCAGCGAAATACAAAATACAAAAAAAGTGCATATTGACTAATTGTTGTGAAAGAATAAAAACTGCCATCTTTTTTCCAAGGAACACCTATATTCTAGAATTGTACAAGTGCACTTGTATAAAGGTTTAGCAGACATACACACCATTATTTTTAATTTGAACATATCTCTGTCCTCCCTCATGTATGATCTGTTATTTATTTAACCTCATTGCATTGTTAGTAGGCATTGTTAGGTAGGCTATATCCTTATAACTGCCTACCTCACAGATTTGGATTGGACTTTGTTCCTGATATTCCATTGCTGACTCTGGATAGTGATCTGACTCTGCCTTCTACCTGCTGTACTTTCTCTGCTCTCCCAATACCAAACCCTGCCTGACTCTGCTTTGGTTCCCGATTCTGCACCTCTGTTGCCCAGCTGATACTGACTCCTGCCTGACCACCCGAGATCCTTCATCCACCTACTGATCCAACCATCCAAGAACAGTTTGATGACAAACAATACCTTTTCCAGCATGATGGAGCACCTTGCATTAAGGCAAAAGTGATAACTAAGTGGCTTGGGGAACAAAACATCAGAATTTTGAGTCCATGGCCAGGAAGCTTCCCAGACCTTTATCCCATTGAGAACTTGTGGTCAATCCTCAAGAGTTGGGTGAACAAAAACTTCCCCCACAAATTCTGACAAACTCCAAGCATTGATTATGCAAGAATGGCCTGCCATCAGTCATCATGTAGCCCAGAAGTTAATTTACAGCATACCAGGGCAAGTTTCAGAGGTCTTAAAAATGAAGGGTCAACACTGCAAATATTGACTCTTTGCATAAACATGTGATTGTCAATAAAAGCCTTTGACACTTAAATGCTTATAATTATACTTCAGTATACTATAGTAACATCTGACAAAGAGATCTAAAAACACTGAAACAGCAGACTTTGTGAAAATTAATAATTGTGTTATTCTCAAAACTTTTGGCCACGGTGGTAGCAACCCACTTCCTAAATCTTTCACCAAACCCAAAGTATTTTAACGACTTGTGTAGGAATAACCATTAAATACATCAAATGCCTTTGCTGTATCCAAGGATGCCAGGGCACTTGTTTCTGGTATACAGTATATTCCTTCAACTGCACCATCAACTGCATTCTTCTTACATTGATAGATGTCGATTTTCTTGACATAAACCCTGTTTGATTGCTATGAATGATTAAAGATATAACATTGTTAAGCCTTGCCAATATTTTGTGATCTATATTTAACAATGAAATTGGTCTATATGAAGCACACTCACTTAAATCTTTATCTGGTTTCGGAATAAGCACCACCATGGCTTCAAACATTGATATTGGCAATTTCCCCCTCTATGCTAATATATCTATAAATAGACTGTACACCTCCAATGGAATATCATATGGACCTAGTGATTTGCCTATTGCTAAACATTGTATAGCCTGGTGCACTTCCTCTTCTGTAATTTTCTTCTTTGTCATCCTTACTTGTTCCTTTGTCAATTTTGGATATTCTAGCATGCACCACTCCTTACAGTTGCATCCTCTCTCTTTAAACTCTCTCTCCTTCACCCACTTCTCCGCCCCAGACCTTATATACATAACCCTCTCTTCTGTCCTTTCTCTATTACTGTACTCACTCCCATATTATATCCTTCACCCTTCTGCTTCTCCTAACCTCTGGAGATATATCCCCAAACCTCGGACCTTCATCATTCAGCTGTACCCAATTCTCCCATTATCCCACTCCCTCTGGCAGTAGCGGTGTTCCACAGAACTTAGTCTCCATTCCTCTTCCTCCCAAAACCAACCTCCCCTTTTTCTCTGGAATGCCTACTATGTCTGTAACAAACTCGTCTCCCTCCATGACCTCTTTATCACAAATTCCTTTAACCTCATTGCCATTATCTAAACCTGGCTTCATGAATCTGACACTGTTACCCCTGCTTCCCTCTCTCATGGTGGCCTTCTCTGGACTCACTCCCCCAGACCCAATGGATAGTAGGGAGGTGGAGTAGGAATCCTTCTATCCCCACAGAGCACCTATCAGGTACTTCATCCACCTCCCTCTCTGACACGCGCCTCTTTTGAGGCACATCTTATTCATCTATTTTCTCCTGTTTTTTTAAGAATTGCTGTGATCTATCGGCCCCTGGAACAGTATCAACCTTCCGTGACTTCTCTTCCTAGCTACCCTACTTTTTCTCTTCTGAAATTCCCACAATCATTCTTAATGCCTTTAACATCCCTGTTAGAGCCAATACTCCTGCTACTTCTAAACTTCTTAATCTAGCCTAATTTTTTTAATCTGAAGCAAAGGATACGGGCTTCTATTCACTTCAATGACAACACCCTTGACCTTGTATTCTCCAATCTATGCACTCCGTGCAACCTCTCCAAAAATCCTCTCCCACTCTCTGACCACCACCTTATTAGTTAAACTCTCTCCCTGTCTTCCACCAACTCTCCCTCCAACCACCTAACAGATACCCCTAGAAACCTTCACCACCTCAACCCTTCTTATCTATACTCTGCTACTGACCACCTCCATGACAAAATCTCATCCCTGTCCTGCCTCAATCTAGCCACTTCTGTCATTGCTCACTGTCATTCTCCCTAGATAAGCTTGCCCACCTCACTATACACACAATCAGGCCCCGACCCCTACAATCTTGGCAAACAGATGACACTAGAAGTCTCAAAAATATTTAGCCATGCTCTTGAGCATATGTATCTTGAGCCTATATAAATCTGCCCTCCAGAAATACTATTCCTGCCTCCTCACTGCCAAGCAGACCTATTTCATCACTCTCATTAACACCTTCTCATCTAGCCTCCATCAACTCTTCTTTACCCTCCACTCTATTTTTCATCCCCCACTGCCTTCACCCACCAATTCAATCACTGTCCAGGAGATTGCCAATCACTTCAAAGAGAAGAAGGATACAATTCACAAGGAGATCTCTGATGTGCCGATACCTCCCCCACTTAACACTTCATGTTCACAGGTACAGTCACTACTTCCCACATTCAACTCCATTTCTATAGACGAGGTTGCTATACTTTTTTCTAACGCCCACCTAACCACTTGCCCCCTGGACCCTGTTCCATCACAAATGTTACAGTCACCCTCTGACTCTATCCTACACTCTTTAACTCACATCTTCAATCTCTCCCTCTCTTCCGGCATCTTCTCCAGTTCTCTAAAAGATGCACTAGTCACCCCCATGCTTAAATAGCCCACACGGGACCCCACTAATCTTAACAACCTATGACCCATCTCCTTATTCCTCTTTTTCTGTAAACTAGAGCAACCATCTCACTGAGAATAACCTTCTTGATCCTCTTCAGTCCAGATTTCAGCCTCAGCACTCCACAGACACTGCTCTCCTTAAATTCACAAACGATCTACCAATGGCTAAACCAAATGTACACTATTCTGTACTCCTACTCCTTTGCTGCCTTTGACACCATGGACCTCCTCCTCAAAAAACTCTACTTTTTTGGTCTTTGCAAATGTTCTCTTCACTGGTTCTCATCCTACCTATCCCACCGCACCTTCACTGTCACTTATAATTCTACTTCCTCTTCTCCTCTTCCTTTCTCTGTTGGGGTTCCCCAAGGTTCTATTCTTGGACCCCTCTTATTCTCAATCTACACCTCCTCCTTGGGTTAGTTGATAGCCTCCCATGGCTTTCAATACCACCTCTATACTGATGACACCTAACTCTATCTGTCCACCCCTTAGCTTACTCAATCAATCTCCACACGCATCACTAATCTACTAACAGACATATCAGACTGGATGTCTTGTCACCTCCTCCCGTGCTTGCCTCCAGGACTTGTATTGTAATTGTACTGCCTGCCCTTATGTTGTAAAGCGCTGCATAGACTGTTGGTGCTAAATAAATCCTGTATAATAATAAAATAATAATACACAACACAGCTTTTTAATAAATATTCAAATATGCAGCTAAGGTATATACAATGTAAGCTTGTTGCTACATTATATTAACATTTTTTTTCTCAAATAATGCTGTATAATAATACATTCATATCTGAATTCACATTTATTTTCTGCAATATGACTTTGTGATCATTAGAGAGGCCAACTGAAAGTATCCTGTGGAGTCACATTACTGGCCTTATCTACAATAATATGTTAATCCATGCAGTACAATGTGTATACTATAGCTGCATCACTTGCAGTGTAAGATCTATTGTCAGATAATATGTTATAATATGTTTGTATTTTAGCTGGCATAAATACAAAATATTTTGTGAATATGATCATAGAGGTGACTACATTGCTGGAGTAAGCTGATACCTACTCATCTGAGCGACTGAGCTATTATCAATATTCAAATATATTCAGAGCATCATGCTTGCTGCAGTTGTTTAAAGGCATCTTTCTACCATCTACATATATCGATGATAATGTTCATTTGCCATCAATAACCTTAGTGAAATTACAATTAGGCTGGATTTAAACCGTTCTATGTACATGCAATGTGTATGTGATGCATATGCAGGTGTGAATGGACCTACAGAATTTCCCTGCAGCACATACTTTAGATGTTATAGAATAATTTCATGTTATAGCTTGGATCAATTTAGCTATGTATCTGACATTCCTGGCCGATGCCCCTGGAACATGGAAATCACTGATGTAGACCCCGTAGTGGCTGCTCTCTTGCAAGTGGTAGTGTCTACTTCAATCTTAGCTAGACCAAAGTAACTATGTATAACATGCCGATGCCTGGAATTATTATTTAACAAGCCAGATAGCAGAAAATGGAATTTCTACAGTTGCATCAAAATGGACAGGTGTAAATAGACCCTTAGATTTGCCAGGGGTATACCAAAACTGTAAGATATGCTTAGATCTAATACCAAAAACATCAAACAAACATTGACTGCAACAGATGGATTAAATTCAAATACTAATGTTTGGGCTCCCATGCCTGAATTACATTTGTAATTAATTTTGTAAGAGAAAAGTAGTAAACAACTACTTCAAAAAACAATGTGCTAAAAAAGCAACATATTTGCATTTGTTACCAATTGCCCTCCAGAGGATTTACCTCCCTTCTTGACCAGGCTATATTTTGTGATACGGCGCAACGTTATTTTACCTGACAATTGCACAGTCTTGCAACGCTGTACATAAATTAAAGCTATGTCCTATTTTCCCACAAATAGAGCTTTCCATTGGTGGTATTCGATCACCTGTGCATTTTTTATTTTTTAATAAATAAAAAAAGACCGACAATTTTGAAAAAAAAATATATATTTTTGACTTTTTGCTATAAAACATATCCAGTAAAAAAAATTTAAAAATCTAATTTCTTCATAAATTTAGGCCAAAATATATTCTGCTTCTTGTCTTTGCTAAAAAAGATCCCAATGCATGTAAATTAATTGGTTTACGTGAAATTTATAGCATCTACAAACAGTGGTATATATACTGAAATTTTTATTTTTTTTATACTAGTAATGGCGGCGATCAGCGACTTATTGCAGAACTGCGGGACTGTGGCAGACATTCTGACACTGGGTGGCAACTGACTAACTGCCACTGACATCTCCAGTGACAGTAATACAGTGATCAGTGCATTAGCAAAAGCACTGACACTGTACTAATGACACTGGACAGGATGAGGTTAACATCTTGTGTGATCAAAGGGTTAACTGTGTGCATTTTACTAGAGAAACATGCTGCTGTTTATTTCTCTGCTGTACAGAGAAATAAACAGGAACATGTTCCTGCTGGCACACAGGAAGATCTGTGTTGTTTACACACAGGTCTCTCCCCTGTCAGTGTTACTCGGCAATAGCCGGGTGCCGGCAGGGAATCTCTGTCTGGGAACAGGTAATTGACATCTGTACCCAGAAAAGCAAATCACTTATATATACTGTACGTGATTTTGCGCAGCCTTAATGCCCTGTAGCAGTACTTCTGTTATAGGGCAGCAGGGAAGCAGGTAATATACATATAGCTAAATTTTATTTCACAATAAACTACAACTTTGTGTACATGTGAGCAGTTTAATTCAAATTGTGTGAATGAGCATAAGGTTTTAAAGTATATGTAAACCCTAACCTTGTAAAACAACCCATTCATTTTAAAATAGAAAGGAAAGGCAAACCATTTATGTATACATATAAAAACATTATAAATACCCTTTTTCCCCTTTTTTTTATAAGTGATCACATACCCTCTATTCTTGGCTCTTTAAGGAGTAAGGAGTTCAGGGAGGAGAAACAGCATCACATGGTCTTTCCAGTGAATGACTGTGCGCTGGTGTGGGGGGAGGCATTTCAGCCCAAGTCTGATCATTGAAATAGCTCCCAGCACACTCAGAACACTGACCACGCTGTGCTTTCATGCCTAGCATAGTCAGTTTTTAATAAGAAAGCAGAGGGACGGGAAAGAACAAAGGAAGCCATACAAAGAGAACAGGATACATTTTCATGCAAGTACATGGTACAGCAGGCACCTATCAGAAATAGGAGTCTTCTTACTCTAGGTCTTTACACATCAAAATGAATGCTATGTCCTAGGCATCCAACAATTTATAAAAGTATTTCTACATTTTGTCATAGCAGGATGATGACTGATGCATACAACTGTACAGTCTTTTTACAGAGAAAGGTATAAAACTGTCCAAAAAAGGGAGGAAAAACAATTTATACTTCATCCAGTATATAAGGATTCTGCATTCAAACAAGAGTGGATTACTTTTACATGTTTTCATTTCATCTCAATAAACAGATTTATTGCTCTAGTTTGTGTGCTTCCCTTTTGTCTCCTTAAAGCTACTTGCATCCCCTTGTGCATGATCCTAGGGATAGCTGCAAAAGAACGATTGTAAAAAGAGAATATTCATTCTTTAAAGCGCTGCACAAACTGTTGGCGCTATATAAATCCTGTATAATTATAGTATTATTATGGCTGATTGCTTATCTAAGCATGATAAGTGAACAAGTTTATTTTATTTTGGTGTGGACTTAATACAGAATGACTGACTTTGCATAGAACTATTATTATTATTACTACAGGTATATATATGTATATATATATATATACTTATTTATATATATATATATATATATATATATATATATATAAAATATATATATATATATATATATATATATATATACGGTATATATATATTGTACATTCACATCAGTCCCTGCCCTCAATCTAAGGTCCCTAACTCACATTCATACATACACATACTAGGGCCAATTTAGACAGGAGCCAATTAACCTACCAGCATGTCTTTGGAGAGCTATGGGTTTTATGAAGATAGCCAAGGTACTATTTTTATTTTAGACTATCTCTCCATCTTTCTCTGTCTCTATTTTAATCTCTATAAAAATCTGAGCAAGGAAGGGGGGGGGGTGAAATTCGTTTTACCTGTTTTAACTATGTGTGTAATCTGTGCTTCAGCTATTGACTTCTGTAAACAGACTTTTTTCCAGCATAGCAGTTATGATTAACCCAGCACACCTGAAAGGAAACTAGAAATCTAGTTGTTGGCTTTAAATGATAAATATGAAATATTTACCTAAATGGTACTCATGATCCCACGATAAGCTGACTTGCTTTCCAGATCTGTATACAAAGATATATGAATCAAAATACTGAGCACAAAACAAGTACTTTTAAAGGTCTGTAGATATAAACAAAAGTCATGACTAGCCCTAGGTTCACACCTATGCAGGTTGCATTTGATGCATTCTACATTGCGTTTTGCATTGCATTTTGCATTTTTGCACTTGCATTTTTGCCACATATGGATGCTTTTTTTTTTCTTGTTGCTAGGCAAATTTGAAATTCCAAAAGCATCAAAAATGCAGCAAAAACGCAATACATGATTTTCTACAATGTTCCCATTGATGTCTATAGAACCAATTACGCAACGTTTTGCATAAAAAAAAAAGTCTCTGACCCTTTCCAAAACACGCAACGGGTGAAAACGTGGAGATGTAAACCTGTCCCATAGGAAATCATGTTAAATGCACAGAACTGCGTTTCTGCAAAACGTGGCAGAAAACACTTAGGTGTGAACCTGGGGTAAAATAACAACTCAAAATATAAAATATATCAGGGGGATTATGTATGAAATTGTGCTAATAAATCAGTCCCATAACAACCAATCAGAATTAATTTTTAATTTTAAAACCAAGAACTGTAAAAATAAAACCTAGGTGCTGAATATTTACTATGGTCAAAAATATGTTATTTTTAGCTCCCCTTAGTCCCGCTTTAACCTACAGTTCAGCAATCATAGACAAAACCATTTAATATCCACTATTATCTAGCCATTTACTTAACTGCAAATGCTGTGGGACAAACTATTAGTGCTTTACAACAGCGCTCACTTAATTGCAAAAGAAACAAGCATTCAATGGGAATAACATTAGGTCCTTCTCAGTTAGGGTTTGCTTAATCCATAATAGTGTGTGGGTTATTACAACCCATGGTTTACTGCAAGAGGTTTATTTGTACAGTTCAATTAGAAGGATTATTACAAGCACGACCAGATAAGAGCAAAGAGAATCACTAGGTCTCTGTGGCAAACTGTTCAAAGAACAGTAATACCCTAAGTGAACACGGATTACAGTCTGTGTAATTAAATTTTACTTTGAATTATGGTTTGCCAAGCACGTTGTTGTTGTATTAGTATAACTGATAATACTGTAAAAGGAAATGAGGAACAAACAGAATACAGCTATGACAAAATTATTAAAGTAAAGTTTCTAAACAGCTGCCAGAAGTGTCATAGAATATTTCTGCACAAATGTCCAAATTAATTTTTTCCTATTGACACAGGAGGGGAATTATCCTATATTAAAAAATACCTCTGCTAAACACGTTTTTAACATAAATGGTGTAAAGAGCTAAAAGTTTTTTTGGGCCAATTAGACAGATTTGGCAGAGTTCTTAGGCCAACCCACCAGGATTATTTTCAGGCTTACAGTAGGACCTAATGAAGGCATTCTGGAGGAATAATAATCTAAATACTACTCCCTGAATGCAGTGTGATGGTTTAGGAGACTTAACAGAAGGCTTATACAATGTACAGGCAGTTACCAAACGACCTTTCAAGTATGGGCAGAGTGAGGAGGACCATGTTATTCTGTTTGCTGGTAGACCAGGCTTTAAAGGCTGTAAAGATGAGCTGTAAAGATCTGTAGACAAAGAATGCAACCTCTTGGAATGTACAGTTGGGTGCCAATATACAATAGCAAGCTGAGGGCAGAAGAGTCTAAGTTTAGTAAAAGTCAATCAATCAAGGGACGCTACTTAATTTCAATATGATATTTTCCTTTTGCTGCTGGCCCCCACTTTAATTGAAGCCTTCCTCCTCCGATTCCACCCCCCCCCGCTATAATATTCCAATGTGATGGGGTTTATAAAGTAGAGGTACGTGTCATATGTACTCATCAATAGTGTTGACGGACTAATTTACTATGCTCTGGAGCACAGTCTATTTTCCTTTAGTAAATCAACCCCATAGTTGGCACTTCTGATCACTGGATATGGCAGGTCCCTCAGCTCTATTAACTCTCATTGCACTGGAAGAATACTGTAGTTGAGGAAGAGGGGGATCAGAAGAGGAAGGTTTCAGCCAGCAGCACAAGGGACACATCACATTGATATTAAGTAATGTCCCGTGCTCTGATTTATTTTTGACTAAACTTGACTCAAATTTAGGCTTTAAATAATAATGAAGCTACAAGAATAAATGTAAGACTTTTATGAATGTACTCTACTTTACAGTTATTCATCTTGGTAAACAGATAAAAATGATATGTTTCCATGTTGTGTGAGTGTTATTTTATTAACGGCCATCACACCTGAAAAGAACCAGACTTCCAATCATCGTGGCTGGGAGAAAGATTAAAACCCAAATTAACACTTCCAACATGTATTTTTTCTACATGGGATTGCACTCCACACTATTTCTCCATATCTTCAAACACAACTAAATAATACAACACCACACTATAATAAGGCATACAGCTCTTTTAAAATAAAATAAGTCTTTCTACAACCATATTACAAATACATCAAATCAAATTATCACTTTCAAGATTGCTTATCCATAAGGACTCAAAGAAAATAAATGACATCAGCTTATAACAAAAGTCCCCCTTTGATACAAAGGTGACTTAAACCATAACGTGTTTGTGATAGGAGGGAGGGTGGGTAACTCCTTTGCTTTACCCTGGCTAATGGCAAGAATATCTATGGCAGTGGGCTCTTTATATACTGAGCCCCACAGCTTCCAGAAACATCCTCCAAATCCTATTGGATAATGTTTACCTGCCCAAAGGTGAGCAGAAATATTTAAAGGACCAGTACAACCGAAATTGCTGCACATTATAGCTGGTTCCTGCCCACCCTACTGTACAATGACAGTCGGGAGCACTCTCGTTCTGGGAGGACATCATATGATGTCCTCCCATTCTTGCCATGCATGCATGGCCCTGGGGGTGCACATGCGCTGCGATCAGTGGTGAGCTGTGTCTCTCGGACACAGTGCATCACTGATCAGGGGAAAGTGCCAATGACGTTAGCTCTTTACCATGTGATCAGCTGTGTCCCATCACAGCTGATCACATGTAAACAAATGGCAGTTATTGGCATTTCCTTTCCTCAGTACTGTCATTGTCCAAGGAAAGGTGTAAAGAGCTAAAAGTTTTTTTGGGCCAATTAGACAGATTTGGCAGAGTTCTTAGGCCAACCCACCAGGATTATTTTCAGGCTTACAGTAGGACCTAATGAAGGCATTCTGGAGGAATAATAATCTAAATACTACTCCCTGAATGCAGTGTGATGGTTTAGGAGACTTAACAGAAGGCTTATACAATGTACAGGCAGTTACCAAACGACCTTTCAAGTATGGGCAGAGTGAGGAGGACCATGTTATTCTGTTTGCTGGTAGACCAGGCTTTAAAGGCTGTAAAGATGAGCTGTAAAGATCTGTAGACAAAGAATGCAACCTCTTGGAATGTACAGTTGGGTGCCAATATACAATAGCAAGCTGAGGGCAGAAGAGTCTAAGTTTAGTAAAAGTCAATCAATCAAGGGACGCTACTTAATTTCAATATGATATTTTCCTTTTGCTGCTGGCCCCCACTTTAATTGAAGCCTTCCTCCTCCGATTCCACCCCCCCCCGCTATAATATTCCAATGTGATGGGGTTTATAAAGTAGAGGTACGTGTCATATGTACTCATCAATAGTGTTGACGGACTAATTTACTATGCTCTGGAGCACAGTCTATTTTCCTTTAGTAAATCAACCCCATAGTTGGCACTTCTGATCACTGGATATGGCAGGTCCCTCAGCTCTATTAACTCTCATTGCACTGGAAGAATACTGTAGTTGAGGAAGAGGGGGATCAGAAGAGGAAGGTTTCAGCCAGCAGCACAAGGGACACATCACATTGATATTAAGTAATGTCCCGTGCTCTGATTTATTTTTGACTAAACTTGACTCAAATTTAGGCTTTAAATAATAATGAAGCTACAAGAATAAATGTAAGACTTTTATGAATGTACTCTACTTTACAGTTATTCATCTTGGTAAACAGATAAAAATGATATGTTTCCATGTTGTGTGAGTGTTATTTTATTAACGGCCATCACACCTGAAAAGAACCAGACTTCCAATCATCGTGGCTGGGAGAAAGATTAAAACCCAAATTAACACTTCCAACATGTATTTTTTCTACATGGGATTGCACTCCACACTATTTCTCCATATCTTCAAACACAACTAAATAATACAACACCACACTATAATAAGGCATACAGCTCTTTTAAAATAAAATAAGTCTTTCTACAACCATATTACAAATACATCAAATCAAATTATCACTTTCAAGATTGCTTATCCATAAGGACTCAAAGAAAATAAATGACATCAGCTTATAACAAAAGTCCCCCTTTGATACAAAGGTGACTTAAACCATAACGTGTTTGTGATAGGAGGGAGGGTGGGTAACTCCTTTGCTTTACCCTGGCTAATGGCAAGAATATCTATGGCAGTGGGCTCTTTATATACTGAGCCCCACAGCTTCCAGAAACATCCTCCAAATCCTATTGGATAATGTTTACCTGCCCAAAGGTGAGCAGAAATATTTAAAGGACCAGTACAACCGAAATTGCTGCACATTATAGCTGGTTCCTGCCCACCCTACTGTACAATGACAGTCGGGAGCACTCTCGTTCTGGGAGGACATCATATGATGTCCTCCCATTCTTGCCATGCATGCATGGCCCTGGGGGTGCACATGCGCTGCGATCAGTGGTGAGCTGTGTCTCTCGGACACAGTGCATCACTGATCAGGGGAAAGTGCCAATGACGTTAGCTCTTTACCATGTGATCAGCTGTGTCCCATCACAGCTGATCACATGTAAACAAATGGCAGTTATTGGCATTTCCTTTCCTCAGTACTGTCATTGTCCAAGGAAAGGAAAGGAAAGACGATAACCAGCTTTCCTGGGACAGTGACATTTACACTGGTAATCAGATCACTGATCATAAGTGCCCTGATTATCAGTGCAGCTTTATCAGTGTCCATCAGTGCAGCATATCAGTGCCCATCAATGCAGCATATCAGTGCCCATCAGTGCAGCCCCATCAGTGCAGCATATCAGTGCCCATCAGTGCAGCATATCAGTGCCACCTATCAGTGCCCATCAGTGTCTATCAGTGCAGCCTCATCAGTGCCTCTTCCTCAGTGCCCATCAGTGCAGCTTATCAGTGCCCATCAGTGTCAAAATTTAAGAAATGGTTATTCCAATATTTATGAATCTTAAAAACACAATAGTTTAAAATGTATTGAGTTATGCCAACAGTACCTTCCATTTACATATAACCCATGGAAAACAAAACCCCTCATCTGCCCACATTAAGACACATAATCATACAATCATTCAAAGTGTCCTTGCTGGGAATGTTTCCACCGATGGACTGCTAGCCATAACACGTTTCATGGGGAGTACCCACTTCTTCAGGAGCAGTAGGGGAGTACTTTAAGACTATAAACAACAGAAACAAGTTACAAAACATATAACAATGATACCACATGTGATTTTGAATTTACATAATTTAAGTCTTCCATTTACACTCACCATACACTGTGTAGGTCCACCCAAATACTAGAGGAAGGGGCCAAAAACACCCACTCCACAGTGCATTCCCATGTGCCAATTACCCTCAATTAGAGATGAGCGAATCGAAGTAGCCGAAGTGGAATTCGAGTCGAATATCGGAAAAATTTCGATTCGCGCGTCCGAATTAGGCTATTTTTCGGATTCGGCGCGAATCGAAATTTTTCCGAAAATGGCGGCTGACATGTGCGGAGACGGAGCGGGGATGTCTGGGAAGGCGCGCAGACAAGGCGCGCTGACCCATAATGCATTCCTCAACGACATGTGATCACATCAGCCAATCAGCAGCCAGCCAGCTAGCACTGTGTAATGGTCGAGCTATAAATAGCGGCCATTTTGGAATTCTTCATTTGCCTGCAGTCATTGAACAGAGGCAGACCGCTCTGTATTAGGGACAGGGACAGAGTTAGGGCCACAGAAACGATACTTGGGGACAGAGAAACGATACTTAGGGACAGAGAACTATTACTCAGGGACACAGAACTGTTAATTAGGGCCACAGAATCGTTACTTAGGGACAAAGAAACGCTAGTTAGGGCCACAGAATTCATACTCAGGGACAGACAGAATTGTTACTGAGTGCCAGAGAATTGTTACTTAGGGCCACAGAAACGTTATTAGGGCCACAGAATTGTTACTCAGGGACAGACAGAATTGTTACTGAGTGCCAGAGAATTGTTACTTAGGGCCACAGAAACTTTAATTAGGGCCACAGAATTGTTACTCAGGGACAGACACAGAATTGTTACTGAGGGCCACAGAACTGTTACTTAGGGCCACAGAATTGTTACTCGCACAGACACAGAATTGTTACTCGCACAGACACAGAATTGTTACTGAGGGCCACAGAACTGTTACTTAGGGCCACAGAATTGTTACTCGCACAGACACAGAATTGTTACACAGGGACACAGAACTGTTACTGAGGGCCACAGAACCGTTACTTAGGGCCACAGAATTCTTACTCGCACAGACACAGAATTGTTACTCGCACAGACACAGAATTGTTACTCGCACAGACACAGAATTGTTACTGAGGGCCACAGAACTGTTAGTTAGGGCCACAGAATTGTTACTCGCACAGACACAGAATTGTTACACAGGGACACAGAACTGTTACTGAGGGCCACAGAACCGTTACTTAGGGCCACAGAATTGTTACTCACACAGACACAGAATTGTTACTCGCACAGACACAGAATTGTTACTCGCACAGACACAGAATTGTTACTCGCACAGACACAGAATTGTTACTCAGGGACACAGAACTGTTACTGAGGGCCACAGAACTGTTACTTAGGGCCACAGAATTGTTGCTCGCACAGACACAGAATTCTTACTCGCACAGACACAGAATTGTTACTCAGGGACACAGAACTGTTACTTAGGGCCACAGAACTGTTAGTTAGGGCCACAGAATTGTTACTCGCACAGACACAGAATTGTTACTCGCACAGACACAGAATTGTTACTGAGGGCCACAGAACTGTTAATTGGGGCCACAGAAACGTTAATCAGGGACACAGAATTGTTACTGAGGGCCACAGAACTGTTAGGGCCACAGAATTGTTACTCGCACAGACACAGAATTGTTACTCGCACAGACACAGAATTGTTACTGAGGGCCACAGAACTGTTACTTGGGGCCACAGAAACGTTAATCAGGGACACAGAATTGTTACTGAGGGCCACAGAACTGTTACTTAGGGCCACAGAATTGTTACTCGCACAGACACAGAATTGTTACTCGCACAGACACAGAATTGTTACTGAGGGCCACAGAACTGTTACTTAGGGCCACAGAATTGTTACTCGCACAGACACAGAATTGTTACACAGGGACACAGAACTGTTACTGAGGGCCACAGAACCGTTACTTAGGGCCACAGAATTGTTACTCGCACAGACACAGAATTGTTACTCGCACAGACACTGAATTGTTACTCGCACAGACACAGAATTGTTACTCGCACAGACACAGAATTGTTACTCAGGGACACAGAACTGTTACTGAGGGCCACAGAACTGTTACTTAGGGCCACAGAATTGTTGCTCGCACAGACACAGAATTCTTACTCGCACAGACACAGAATTGTTACTCAGGGACACAGAACTGTTACTTAGGGCCACAGAACTGTTAGTTAGGGCCACAGAATTGTTACTCGCACAGACACAGAATTGTTACTCGCACAGACACAGAATTGTTACTGAGGGCCACAGAACTGTTACTTGGGACCACAGAAACGTTAATCAGGGACACAGAATTGTTACTGATGGCCACAGAACTGTTAGGGCCACAGAATTGTTACTCGCACAGACACAGAATTGTTACTCGCACAGACACAGAATTGTTACTGAGGGCCACAGAACTGTTACTTGGGGCCACAGAAACGTTAATCAGGGACACAGAATTGTTACTGAGGGCCACAGAACTGTTACTTAGGGCCACAGAATTGTTACTCGCACAGACACAGAATTGTTACTCGCACAGACACAGAATTGTTACTGAGGGCCACAGAACTGTTACTTAGGGCCACAGAATTGTTACTCGCACAGACACAGAATTGTTACACAGGGACACAGAACTGTTACTTATGGGCCACAGAACTGTTAGTTAGGGCCACAGAATTGTTACTCGCACAGACACAGAATTGTTACTGAGGGCCACAGAACTGTTACTTGGGGCCACAGAAACGTTAATCAGGGACACAGAATTGTTACTGAGGGCCACAGAACTGTTACTTAGGGCCACAGAATTGTTACTCGCACAGACACAGAATTGTTACTGAGGGCCACAGAACTGTTACTTGGGGCCACAGAAACGTTAATCAGGGACACAGAATTGTTACTGAGGGCCACAGAACTGTTACTTAGGGCCACAGAATTGTTACTCGCACAGACACAGAATTGTTACTCAGGGACACAGAACTGTTACTGAGGGCCACAGAACTGTTACTTAGGGCCACAGAATTGTTACTCGCACAGACACAGAATTGTTACTCGCACAGACACAGAATTGTTACTGAGGGCCACAGAACTGTTACTTGGGGCCACAGAAACGTTAATCAGGGACACAGAATTGTTACTGAGGGCCACAGAACTGTTACTTAGGGCCACAGAATTGTTACTCGCACAGACACAGAATTGTTACTCGCACAGACACAGAATTGTTACTGAGGGCCACAGAACTGTTACTTGGGGCCACAGAAACGTTAATCAGGGACACAGAATTGTTACTGAGGGCCACAGAACTGTTAGGGCCACAGAATTGTTACTCGCACAGACACAGAATTGTTACTCGCACAGACACAGAATTGTTACTGAGGGCCACAGAACTGTTACTTGGGGCCACAGAAACGTTAATCAGGGACACAGAATTGTTACTGAGGGCCACAGAACTGTTACTTAGGGCCACAGAATTGTTACTCGCACAGACACAGAATTGTTACACAGGGACACAGAACTGTTACTGAGGGCCACAGAACCGTTACTTAGGGCCACAGAATTGTTACTCGCACAGACACAGAATTGTTACTCGCACAGACACAGAATTGTTACTCAGGGACACAGAACTGTTACTGAGGGCCACAGAACTGTTACTTAGGGCCACAGAATTGTTACTCGCACAGACACAGAATTGTTACTTGCACAGACACAGAATTGTTACTGAGGGCCACAGAACTGTTACTTGGGGCCACAGAAACATTAATCAGGGACACAGAATTGTTACTGAGGGCCACAGAATTGTTACTCGCACAGACACAGAATTGTTACTCGCACAAACACAGAATTGTTACTGAGGGCCACAGAACTGTTACTTGGGGCCACAGAAACGTTAATCAGGGACACAGAATTGTTACCGAGGGCCACAGAACTGTTACTTAGGGCCACAGAATTGTTACTCGCACAGACACAGAATTGTTACTCAGGGACACAGAATTGTTACTCAGGGACACATAATCGTTTAATTAAAGAGTATGTCAGACAACATGCAGAGGAGTGGCAGAGGAGGCAATGTTTTAGGAGCGAGCAGACGTGGCAGCAGAGGAAGGGGTCGAGGCAGCACTATTCGCAGCCAGAGGCCAGTGCTCCCGGTGTCATCCAGCGGTCGTGTCTCCACCGACAACCCTGCCGTCATCGATTGGTTGGCTCGGTCGTCTTCCTCTTCCCAGGTCACCTCTGACACCTACAGCCAACGGTCGGTGGGTACGTCAGACACAACCGTTAGTTGGCATGGCCCGGGACCAAGCCCACTGAAATCACGTGTCCTCTACCTGCCCCTGTCCTTTGGTGTTCCCTCACCAAGCGAAGTATCGCATGCTGTGGGCTCAGCCCCACTGTACAGTGAGGAAGAGCTAACAGAGGGCGGTCAGGAACGGGGGGAGACATCCGCCTTTTCAGCAGCCAGGCGAAGAAGTAGTGGCGAGGAGAGTGGCCCGGTAGCCGGTCTAGAGACAGGTCTGTCTCCTGACCCAGACGCAGCCGAGGGGGCTAGTAGTGAGGCGGAGACCCTACTTGATGATGAGGAGGTTGATCGCACTTGGCAGCCTCGTCGTCATCAGGCAATTTCTTCCGCATCATCAGGAGAAGAGGGTGGCAGCTTGGCAGTGAGCGAAACAGTCGGTGGGTTGCCCAGGAGACAGCAGCAGGGTCGCAGCAGTGTCAGTGGAAGCAGTGTCAGTGGAGCCAAATGGCCACGGAGTAGAGCACCAGCTCCACTGCAGCCTACCACCACGGCCAGTAGTGGTGCCGGTGTGCACGGAGGAAGCAGCAGTCAGCCAGTGAGGAGTATCGGGGGCAAAGTTTCCTACTCGGCGGTGTGGCAATTTTTCGTCAAGCCGCCCGAGGAAGTAAACGTAGCCGTATGTCGACTATGTGGCCAGAAAGTCAAGCGTGGCCAGGGGGCCCATGTTGGGACTACAGCGTTGCGGCAGCATATGCAGCGTCGCCATTTGGTGGCCTGGGAAAACCGTGATAAAGATACGGCGGTTCTGCCCGCCCCAGCCCCCGCTCCATCACCCGCTCCGTTACTTGCTCCGTCACCCGACGTCAATCGCCCTCCATCAGCCAGTCAAGGCTCCAACACCTCTGCTGAGGGGAGTTGTCGCTCGTTGCCATCTTCCGCTCGTTCAGATGCTCCTTCTCCTGCTACTCCTCTTCACGGATTCCGTCAGCAGTCTTTCTTGGAATCCGTTTCCAAGAGACAACAGTTTGCGAGCACGCACCCGACGGTGCAAAAGCTGAACGTCCTCCTGTCCAAGTTGCTGGTGCTGCAGTCCCTCCCTTTCCAAGTGGTGGACTCAGCACCTTTCAGAGAAATGATGGCTTGTGCCGCGCCGCGGTGGAGAGTGCCAAGCCGTCATTTCTTTGCCAAAAAGGCAGTGCCAGCCCTGCATTCACATGTAGAAGACATGGTGGGCAAGTCTTTGAGCATGTCGGTCTCTGCCAAAGTGCACGGCAGCGCCGACGTGTGGAGCTGTAACTACGGTCAGGGACAGTACATGTAATTTACGGCCCACTGGGTGAACGTGGTGCCGTCACAGCCGCACCAGCAACTTGGACAGGTCACGCCGCTTTTGCCTCCACGTTTGCACGTCCTTGGTCCGGCAAAGATGTCCGCCTCTACCACCTCTTCTTCCGCCGTGTCCTCAGCCGCCACCCCCGTGCCAAGTCCCATTACCCGACCGGCATATCACATGTGCAGGGCGCAACGGTGTCACGCTGTTCTGCACCTGGTATGCCTTGGCGAACGTAGTCACACAGGGGAGGAACTTCTGAGTGTAATGAACAGAGAAATCGACAGATGGCTGTCTCCGCGCAAACTGAAAATCGGAACCATGTTGACCGACAACGGAAAGAACATGGTGTCTGCTCTGCGTCAAGGAAGGTTGTGCCATGCGCCATGCATGGCTCACGTGTTCAATCTGGTTGTGAAGCGGTTCCTAAAATCCACCATCCCACTGCAAGACATCCTTAAAATGTCACGTAAACTTTGCATGCATTTCAGCCATTCCTACACCGCAAAGCACACCCTCCTTGAGCTGCAGCGGCAGAACGGAATTCCACATCATCGCCTGATCTGCGACGTTGCAACAAGGTGGAATTCAACCCTACACATGTTAGACCGCCTTTACGAGCAGCGAAAGGCCATCACCGATTTCCTGATGTTACAAGCGGATAAAGGTACTCCCCTGTGTAACTTCGATGTCAGCCATTGGCAGCTCATGCGTGACACCTGCCGCTTGCTCAGGCCCTTTGAGGAGGCCACGCTATTCGTGAGTCGGCAGGACTATGGGATGAACGACGTCATTCCTCTGTTGCACGTCCTTGAACAAATGCTGTTAACAATGGCTGGTCAGGGTGCGGTAGACGTGGCGCACAGATCTCAACGCCACATGACCCCTGTGGGGGCAGGACAGGAAGAAGAGGAGGAGGTAGAGGAGGACATTTGTGCTCAGGAATTATTGAGTGAAATGGGTGGTTTTTCCACTCAGCGGACAGGAGTGGAGGAGCAGGAGCATCTGGTAGAGGAGGAGGAGGAGGAGACAGAGGACCCAGACGCACCGTGGCAGTATGCTGTGGAGATGGAGGCAGGGAGTCCCTCGCATTCCTTGGCACAAATGGCCCATAGCATGCTCGGTTGCTTGCGTAGCGACAGCCGAATAATAACCATCAGACAGAGGGATGACTTTTGGCTGTCCACCTTGTTGGACCCTCGCTACCGTTCCAAAATGGTGGCCTTTTTCACACCTGCTGAGAGGGAGGCCAAAATAACGTACTATAAAAACCACCTATGTAGTCAGTTGGTCTCTGCCTTTGTGCGCCAACGTCCATCCTCAGACACTGTGGGCCCTGTGCGCTCGCGTTCCGCTGCCATGGCAGCAGGGGAGGGGTGGGGTGGTAGGAGCAGTGGCAGCTCCACCAGCAGCGGCTGCCTCAGTCTGCAGTCGATGATGAGTAGCTTTCTTCACCAGCGCAGTGAGGAAACTACTAACCAGCCGCAGCAGCAGCAGCATCAGGTGGACCTGGAGCAGGAGCTCAAACAACAGGCTTGGGCCTACTTGGACAGCACCCTGCCAACCGAGGTAGACAATCCCCTTGACTACTGGTCAACGAAACTTGACCTTTGGCCCCAACTAGCTGAATTTGCCCTTGAAAGGCTGTCATGCCCGGCCAGTAGCGTGGCATCGGAGCGCGTGTTTAGTGCGGCAGGAGGTATTGTAACTCCGCGGAGGACACGACTGTCCACCCAAAGTGTGGAGAGACTCACGTTTGTGAAAATGAATCAGGCGTGGATTAGTCTGGATTTCAAACCACCAGTTCCTGACACAACTGACTAAATCCGCCATGAATCATGCCTCAAACATGTGCCACTTTGAGGTCTCCTCACACACTGCTGGTGTGTAGAATTTTTTGACATAGGGTGCTGGCAGATTACGGGCCTCCCATAGCTGCTGCCAGGCCCCTAATCTGCCATAGGCCCCTATATACCGCCTCCTCATGCTGCTGCCAGGTCCAGAGTCTCTCATGGGTCCCTGTACGGCCTCCCATTGCTGCTGTCTCCATCGCCACACTCTGCCATGTGCAACTTTCAGGTCTCCTCACACACTGCTGGTGTGTAGAATTTTTTGACATAGGGTGCTGGCAGATTACGGGCCTCCTATAGCTGCTGCCAGGCCCCTAATCTGCCATAGGCCCCTATATACCGCCTCCTCATGCTGCTGCCAGGTCCAGGGTCTCTCATGGGTCCCTGTACGGCCTCCCATTGCTGCTGTCTCCATCGCCACACTCTGCCATGTGCCACTTTCAGGTCTCCTCACACACTGCTGGTGTGTAGAATTTTTTGACATAGGGTGCTGGCAGATTACGGGCCTCCCATAGCTGCTGCCAGGCCCCTAATCTGCCATAGGCCCCTATATACCGCCTCCTCATGCTGCTGCCAGGTCCAGAGTCTCTCATGGGTCCCTGTACGGCCTCCCATTGCTGCTGTCTCCATCGCCACACTCTGCCATGTGCCACTTTCAGGTCTCCTCACACTGCTGGTGTGTAGAATTTTTTGACATAGGGTGCTGGCAGATTACGGGCCTCCTATAGCTGCTGCCAGGCCCCTAATCTGCCATAGGCCCCTATATACCGCCTCCTCATGCTGCTGCCAGGTCCAGAGTCTCTCATGGGTCCCTGTACGGCCTCCCATTGCTGCTGTCTCCATCGCCACACTCTGCCATGTGCCACTTTCAGGTCTCCTCACACTGCTGGTGTGTAGAATTTTTTGACATAGGGTGCTGGCAGATTACGGGCCTCCTATAGCTGCTGCCAGGCCCCTAATCTGCCATAGGCCCCTATATACCGCCTCCTCATGCTGCTGCCAGGTCCAGAGTCTCTCATGGGTCCCTGTATGGCCTCCCATTGCTGCTGTCTCCATCGCCACACTCTGCCATGTGCCACTTTCAGGTCTCCTCACACACTGCTGGTGTGTAGAATTTTTTGACATAGGGTGCTGGCAGATTACGGGCCTCCCATTGCTGCTGCCAGGCCCCTAGTCTGCCATGGGCCCCTATATACCGCCTCCTCATGCTGCTGCCAGGTCCAGAGTCTCTCATGGGTCCCTGTACGGCCTCCCATTGCTGCTGTCTCCATCGCCACACTCTGCCATGTGCCACTTTCAGGTCTCCTCACACACTGCTGGTGTGTAGAATTTTTTGACATAGGGTGTTGGCAGATTACGGGCCTCCCATTGCTGCTGCCAGGCCCCTAATCTGCCATGGGCCCCTATATACCGCCTCCTCATGCTGCTGCCAGGTCCACAGTGTCTCATGCCATGTGCCACTTTCAGGTCTCCTCACACTGCTGGTGTGTTGAATTTTTTGACATAGGGTGCTGGCAGATTACGGGCCTCCCATAGCTGCTGCCAGGCCCCTAATCTGCCATAGGCCCCTATATACCGCCTCCTCATGCTGCTGCCAGGTCCAGAGTCTCTCATGGTTCCCTGTACGGCCTCCCATTGCTGCTGTCTCCATCGCCACACTCTGCCATGTGCCACTTTCAGGTCTCCTCACACACTGCTGGTGTGTAGAATTTTTTGACATAGGGTGCTGGCAGATTACGGGCCTCCCATAGCTGCTGCCAGGCCCCTAATCTGCCATAGGCCCCTATATACCGCCTCCTCATGCTGCTGCCAGGTCCAGAGTCTCTCATGGGTCCCTGTACGGCCTCCCATTGCTGCTGTCTCCATCGCCACACTCTGCCATGTGCCACTTGCAGGTCTCCTCACACTGCTGGTGTGTAGAATTTTTTGACATAGGGTGCTGGCAGATTACGGGCCTCCCATAGCTGCTGCCAGGCCCCTAATCTGCCATAGGCCCCTATATACCGCCTCCTCATGCTGCTGCCAGGTCCAGAGTCTCTCATGGGTCCCTGTACGGCCTCCCATTGCTGCTGTCTCCATCGCCACACTCTGCCATGTGCCACTTTCAGGTCTCCTCACACACTGCTGGTGTGTAGAATTTTTTGACATAGGGTGCTGGCAGATTACGGGCCTCCCATAGCTGCTGCCAGGCCCCTAATCTGCCATGGGCCCCTATATACCGCCTCCTCATGCTGCTGCCAGGTCCACAGTGTCTCATGCCATGTGCCACTTTCAGGTCTCCTCACACTGCTGGTGTGTTGAATTTTTTGACATAGGGTGCTGGCAGATTATGGGCCTCCTATAGCTGCTGCCAGGCCCCTAATCTGCCATAGGCCCCTATATACCGCCTCCTCATGCTGCTGCCAGGTCCAGGGTCTCTCATGGGTCCCTGTACGGCCTCCCATTGCTGCTGTCTCCATCGCCACACTCTGCCATGTGCCACTTTCAGGTCTCCTCACACTGCTGGTGTGTAGAATTTTTTGACATAGGGTGCTGGCAGATTACGGGCCTCCTATAGCTGCTGCCAGGCCCCTAATCTGCCATAGGCCCCTATATACCGCCTCCTCATGCTGCTGCCAGGTCCAGAGTCTCTCATGGGTCCCTGTACGGCCTCCCATTGCTGCTGTCTCCATCGCCACACTCTGCCATGTGCCACTTTCAGGTCTCCTCACACACTGCTGGTGTGTAGAATTTTTTGACATAGGGTGTTGGCAGATTACGGGCCTCCCATTGCTGCTGCCAGGCCCCTAATCTGCCATGGGCCCCTATATACTGCCTCCTCATGCTGCTGCCAGGTCCACAGTGTCTCATGCCATGTGCCACTTTCAGGTCTCCTCACACTGCTGGTGTGTTGAATTTTTTGACATAGGGTGCTGGCAGATTATGGGCCTCCTATAGCTGCTGCCAGGCCCCTAATCTGCCATAGGCCCCTATATACCGCCTCCTCATGCTGCTGCCAGGTCCAGAGTCTCTCATGGTTCCCTGTACGGCCTCCCATTGCTGCTGTCTCCATCGCCACACTCTGCCATGTGCCACTTTCAGGTCTCCTCACACACTGCTGGTGTGTAGAATTTTTTGACATAGGGTGCTGGCAGGTCCCTTTACGGCCTCCCATTGCTGCTGTCTCCATCGCCACACTCTGCCATGTGCCACTTTCAGGTCTCCTCACACACTGCTGGTGTGTAGAATTTTTTGACATAGGGTGCTGGCAGATTACGGGCCTCCCATAGCTGCAGCCAGGCCCCTAATCTGCCATAGGCCCCTATATACCGCCTCCTCATGCTGCTGCCAGGTCCAGAGTCTCTCATGGGTCCCTGTACGGCCTCCCATTGCTGCTGTCTCCATCGCCACAATCTGCCATGTGCCACTTTCAGGTCTCCTCACACACTGCTGGTGTGTAGAATTTTTTGACATAGGGTGTTGGCAGATTACGGGCCTCCCATTGCTGCTGCCAGGCCCCTAATCTGCCATGGGCCCCTATATACCGCCTCCTCATGCTGCTGCCAGGTCCACAGTGTCTCATGCCATGTGCCACTTTCAGGTCTCCTCACACTGCTGGTGTGTTGAATTTTTTGACATAGGGTGCTGGCAGATTACGGGCCTCCCATAGCTGCTGCCAGGCCCCTAATCTGCCATAGGCCCCTATATACCGCCTCCTCATGCTGCTGCCAGGTCCAGAGTCTCTCATGGGTCCCTTTACGGCCTCCCATTGCTGCTGTCTCCATCGCCACACTCTGCCATGTGCCACTTTCAGGTCTCCTCACACACTGCTGGTGTGTAGAATTTTTTGACATAGGGTGTTGGCAGATTACGGGCCTCCCATTGCTGCTGCCAGGCCCCTAATCTGCCATGGGCCCCTATATACCGCCTCCTCATGCTGCTGCCAGGTCCACAGTGTCTCATGCCATGTGCCACTTTCAGGTCTCCTCACACTGCTGGTGTGTTGAATTTTTTGACATAGGGTGCTGGCAGATTATGGGCCTCCTATAGCTGCTGCCAGGCCCCTAATCTGCCATAGGCCCCTATATACCGCCTCCTCATGCTGCTGCCAGGTCCAGAGTCTCTCATGGTTCCCTGTACGGCCTCCCATTGCTGCTGTCTCCATCGCCACACTCTGCCATGTGCCACTTTCAGGTCTCCTCACACACTGCTGGTGTGTAGAATTTTTTGACATAGGGTGCTGGCAGATTACGGGCCTCCCATAGCTGCTGCCAGGCCCCTAATCTGCCATAGGCCCCTATATACCGCCTCCTCATGCTGCTGCCAGGTCCAGAGTCTCTCATGAGTCCTTGTACGGCCTCCCATTGCTGCTGTCTCCATCGCCACACTCTGCCATGTGCCACTTTCAGGTCTCCTCACACACTGCTGGTGTGTAGAATTTTTTGACATAGGGTGCTGGCAGATTACGGGCCTCCCATAGCTGCTGCCAGGCCCCTAATCTGCCATAGGCCCCTATATACCGCCTCCTCATGCTGCTGCCAGGTCCAGAGTCTCTCATGGGTCCCTGTACGGCCTCCCATTGCTGCTGTCTCCATCGCCACACTCTGCCATGTGCCACTTTCAGGTCTCCTCACACACTGCTGGTGTGTAGAATTTTTTGACATAGGGTGCTGGCAGATTACGGGCCTCCTATAGCTGCTGCCAGTCCCCTAATCTGCCATAGGCCCCTATATACCGCCTCCTCATGCTGCTGCCAGGTCCAGGGTCTCTCATGGGTCCCTGTACGGCCTCCCATTGCTGCTGTCTCCATCGCCACACTCTGCCATGTGCCACTTTCAGGTCTCCTCACACACTGCTGGTGTGTAGAATTTTTTGACATAGGGTGCTGGCAGATTACGGGCCTCCTATAGCTGCTGCCAGGCCCCTAATCTGCCATAGGCCCCTATATACCGCCTCCTCATGCTGCTGCCAGGTCCAGGGTCTCTCATGGGTCCCTGTACGGCCTCCCATTGCTGCTGTCTCCATCGCCACACTCTGCCATGTGCCACTTTCAGGTCTCCTCACACACTGCTGGTGTGTAGAATTTTTTGACATAGGGTGTTGGCAGATTACGGGCCTCCCATTGCTGCTGCCAGGCCCCTAATCTGCCATGGGCCCCTATATACCGCCTCCTCATGCTGCTGCCAGGTCCACAGTGTCTCATGCCATGTGCCACTTTCAGGTCTCCTCACACTGCTGGTGTGTTGAATTTTTTGACATAGGGTGCTGGCAGATTACGGGCCTCCCATAGCTGCTGCCAGGCCCCTAATCTGCCATAGGCCCCTATATACCGCCTCCTCATGCTGCTGCCAGGTCCAGAGTCTCTCATGGCTCCCTGTACGGCCTCCCATTGCTGCTGTCTCCATCGCCACACTCTGCCATGTGCCACTTTCAGGTCTCCTCACACACTGCTGGTGTGTAGAATTTTTTGACATAGGGTGCTGGCAGATTACGGGCCTCCCATAGCTGCTGCCAGGCCCCTAATCTGCCATAGGCCCCTATATACCGCCTCCTCATGCTGCTGCCAGGTCCAGAGTCTCTCATGGGTCCCTGTACGGCCTCCCATTGCTGCTGTCTCCATCGCCACACTCTGCCATGTGCCACTTTCAGGTCTCCTCACACTGCTGGTGTGTTGAATTTTTTGACATAGGGTGCTGGCAGATTATGGGCCTCCTATAGCTGCTGCCAGGCCCCTAATCTGCCATAGGCCCCTATATACCGCCTCCTCATGCTGCTGCCAGGTCCAGAGTCTCTGATGGTTCCCTGTACGGCCTCCCATTGCTGCTGTCTCCATCGCCACACTCTGCCATGTGCCACTTTCAGGTCTCCTCACACACTGCTGGTGTGTAGAATTTTTTGACATAGGGTGCTGGCAGATTACGGGCCTCCCATAGCTGCTGCCAGGCCCCTAATCTGCCATAGGCCCCTATATACCGCCTCCTCATGCTGCTGCCAGGTCCAGAGTCTCTCATGGGTCCCTGTACGGCCTCCCATTGCTGCTGTCTCCATCGCCACACTCTGCCATGTGCCACTTTCAGGTCTCCTCACACACTGCTGGTGTGTAGAATTTTTTGACATAGGGTGCTGGCAGATTACGGGCCTCCCATAGCTGCTGCCAGGCCCCTAATCTGCCATGGGCCCCTATATACCTCCTCCTCATGCTGCTGCCAGGTCCACAGTGTCTCATGCCATGTGCCACTTTCAGGTCTCCTCACACTGCTGGTGTGTTGAATTTTTTGACATAGGGTGCTGGCAGATTATGGGCCTCCTATAGCTGCTGCCAGGCCCCTAATCTGCCATAGGCCCCTATATACCGCCTCCTCATGCTGCTGCCAGGTCCAGGGTCTCTCATGGGTCCCTGTACGGCCTCCCATTGTTGCTGTCTCCATCGCCACACTCTGCCATGTGCCACTTTCAGGTCTCCTCACACACTGCTGGTGTGTAGAATTTTTTGACATAGGGTGCTGGCAGATTACGGGCCTCCCATAGCTGCTGCCAGGCCCCTAATCTGCCATAGGCCCCTATATACCGCCTCCTCATGCTGCTGCCAGGTCCAGAGTCTCTCATGGGTCCCTGTACGGCCTCCCATTGCTGCTGTCTCCATCGCCACACTCTGCCATGTGCCACTTTCAGGTCTCCTCACACTGCTGGTGTGTAGAATTTTTTGACATAGGGTGCTGGCAGATTACGGGCCTCCTATAGCTGCTGCCAGGCCCCTAATCTGCCATAGGCCCCTATATACCGCCTCCTCATGCTGCTGCCAGGTCCAGAGTCTCTCATGGGTCCCTGTACGGCCTCCCATTGCTGCTGTCTCCATCGCCACACTCTGCCATGTGCCACTTTCAGGTCTCCTCACACTGCTGGTGTGTAGAATTTTTTGACATAGGGTGCTGGCAGATTACGGGCCTCCTATAGCTGCTGCCAGGCCCCTAATCTGCCATAGGCCCCTATATACCGCCTCCTCATGCTGCTGCCAGGTCCAGAGTCTCTCATGGGTCCCTGTACGGCCTCCCATTGCTGCTGTCTCCATCGCCACACTCTGCCATGTGCCACTTTCAGGTCTCCTCACACACTGCTGGTGTGTAGAATTTTTTGACATAGGGTGTTGGCAGATTACGGGCCTCCCATTGCTGCTGCCAGGCCCCTAATCTGCCATGGGCCCCTATATACCGCCTCCTCATGCTGCTGCCAGGTCCACAGTGTCTCATGCCATGTGCCACTTTCAGGTCTCCTCACACTGCTGGTGTGTTGAATTTTTTGACATAGGGTGCTGGCAGATTATGGGCCTCCTATAGCTGCTGCCAGGCCCCTAATCTGCCATAGGCCCCTATATACCGCCTCCTCATGCTGCTGCCAGGTCCAGAGTCTCTCATGGTTCCCTGTACGGCCTCCCATTGCTGCTGTCTCCATCGCCACACTCTGCCATGTGCCACTTTCAGGTCTCCTCACACACTGCTGGTGTGTAGAATTTTTTGACATAGGGTGCTGGCAGATTACGGGCCTCCCATAGCTGCTGCCAGGCCCCTAATCTGCCATAGGCCCCTATATACCGCCTCCTCATGCTGCTGCCAGGTCCAGAGTCTCTCATGGGTCCCTGTACGGCCTCCCATTGCTGCTGTCTCCATCGCCACACTCTGCCATGTGCCACTTTCAGGTCTCCTCACACACTGCTGGTGTGTAGAATTTTTTGACATAGGGTGCTGGCAGATTACGGGCCTCCCATAGCTGCTGCCAGGCCCCTAATCTGCCATAGGCCCCTATATACCGCCTCCTCATGCTGCTGCCATGTCCAGAGTCTCTCATGGGTCCCTGTACGGCCTCCCATTGCTGCTGTCTCCATCGCCACACTCTGCCATGTGCCACTTTCAGGTCTCCTCACACTGCTGGTGTGTAGAATTTTTTGACATAGGGTGCTGGCAGATTACGGGCCTCCTATAGCTGCTGCCAGGCCCCTAATCTGCCATAGGCCCCTATATACCGCCTCCTCATGCTGCTGCCAGGTCCAGGGTCTCTCATGGGTCCCTGTACGGCCTCCCATTGCTGCTGTCTCCATCGCCACACTCTGCCATGTGCCACTTTCAGGTCTCCTCACACACTGCTGGTGTGTAGAATTTTTTGACATAGGGTGCTGGCAGATTACGGGCCTCCTATAGCTGCTGCCAGGCCCCTAATCTGCCATAGGCCCCTATATACCGCCTCCTCATGCTGCTGCCAGGTCCAGGGTCTCTCATGGGTCCCTGTACGGCCTCCCATTGCTGCTGTCTCCATCGCCACACTCTGCCATGTGCCACTTTCAGGTCTCCTCACACACTGCTGGTGTGTAGAATTTTTTGACATAGGGTGTTGGCAGATTACGGGCCTCCCATTGCTGCTGCCAGGCCCCTAATCTGCCATGGGCCCCTATATACCGCCTCCTCATGCTGCTGCCAGGTCCACAGTGTCTCATGCCATGTGCCACTTTCAGGTCTCCTCACACTGCTGGTGTGTTGAATTTTTTGACATAGGGTGCTGGCAGATTACGGGCCTCCCATAGCTGCTGCCAGGCCCCTAATCTGCCATAGGCCCCTATATACCGCCTCCTCATGCTGCTGCCAGGTCCAGAGTCTCTCATGGTTCCCTGTACGGCCTCCCTTTGCTGCTGTCTCCATCGCCACACTCTGCCATGTGCCACTTTCAGGTCTCCTCACACACTGCTGGTGTGTAGAATTTTTTGACATAGGGTGCTGGCAGATTACGGGCCTCCCATAGCTGCGGCCAGGCCCCTAATCTGCCATAGGCCCCTATATACCGCCTCCTCATGCTGCTGCCAGGTCCAGAGTCTCTCATGGGTCCCTGTACGGCCTCCCATTGCTGCTGTCTCCATCGCCACACTCTGCCATGTGCCACTTTCAGGTCTCCTCACACTGCTGGTGTGTTGAATTTTTTGACATAGGGTGCTGGCAGATTATGGGCCTCCTATAGCTGCTGCCAGGCCCCTAATCTGCCATAGGCCCCTATATACCGCCTCCTCATGCTGCTGCCAGGTCCAGAGTCTCTCATGGTTCCCTGTACGGCCTCCCATTGCTGCTGTCTCCATCGCCACACTCTGCCATGTGCCACTTTCAGGTCTCCTCACACACTGCTGGTGTGTAGAATTTTTTGACATAGGGTGCTGGCAGATTACGGGCCTCCCATAGCTGCTGCCAGGCCCCTAATCTGCCATAGGCCCCTATATACCGCCTCCTCATGCTGCTGCCAGGTCCAGAGTCTCTCATGGGTCCCTGTACGGCCTCCCATTGCTGCTGTCTCCATCGCCACACTCTGCCATGTGCCACTTTCAGGTCTCCTCACACACTGCTGGTGTGTAGAATTTTTTGACATAGGGTGCTGGCAGATTACGGGCCTCCCATAGCTGCTGCCAGGCCCCTAATCTGCCATGGGCCCCTATATACCGCCTCCTCATGCTGCTGCCAGGTCCACAGTGTCTCATGCCATGTGCCACTTTCAGGTCTCCTCACACTGCTGGTGTGTTGAATTTTTTGACATAGGGTGCTGGCAGATTATGGGCCTCCTATAGCTGCTGCCAGGCCCCTAATCTGCCATAGGCCCCTATATACCGCCTCCTCATGCTGCTGCCAGGTCCAGAGTCTCTCATGGGTCCCTGTACGGCCTCCCATTGCTGCTGTCTCCATCGCCACACTCTGCCATGTGCCACTT
Source organism: Staurois parvus (assembly GCF_062004578.1). NCBI lineage: Eukaryota > Metazoa > Chordata > Amphibia > Anura > Ranidae > Staurois > Staurois parvus. The sequence goes on along the minus strand of NW_028318250.1, from coordinate 6,921,884 downwards.
TCAGGTCTCCTCACACTGCTGGTGGGTTCCATTTTTTGTCATAGGGTGCTGGCAGATTACGGGCCTCCCATAGCTGCTGCCAGGCCCCTAATCTGCCATGGGCCCCCGTACCGACTCCTCATGCTGCTGCCAGGCCCGTAATCTGTCATGGGCCCCTGTTGTCGCTTGTTGGCATATTCCACTCGTTCAGATGCTCCTTCTCCTGCTACTCCTCTTCACGGATTCCGTCAGCAGTCTTTCTTGGAATCCGTTTCCAAGAGACAACAGTTTGCGAGCACGCACCAGACGGTGCAGAAGCTGAACGTCCTCCTGTCCAAGTTGCTGCTGCCAGGCTCGTAATCTGTCATGCGCCCCTGTAACGCCTCCTCATGCTGCTGCCAGGTCCAGAGTGTGTCATGGGCCCCCGTACCGACTCCTCATGCTGCTGCCAGGCCCGTAATCTGTCATGGGCCCCTGTACCGCCTCCCCATGCTGCTGCCAGGTCCAGAGTGTGTCATGGGTCCCTGTACGGCCTCCCATTGCTGCTGCCAGGCCCGTAATCTGCCATGGGCCCCCGTACCGACTCCTCATGCTGCTGCCAGGCCCGTAATCTGCCATGGGCCCCTGTACCGCCTCCTCATGCTGCTGCCAGGTCCAGAGTGTGTCATGGGTCCCTGTACGGCCTCCCATTGCTGCTGTCTCTATCGCCACACTCTGCCATGTGCCACTTTCAGGTCTCCTCACACTGCTGGTGGTTTCCATTTTTGTCATAGGGTGCTGTATGGCCTCCCATTGCTGCTGCCTCCACCGCCACACTGTGGCTCCACACTCTGGTTTTGGCCCCGTGACTGCCCAAATGAGTGAAGTGTGCGGTGATTCTAAGATCGACGGCACTCATCTGCATGTCATACTGACTGACAGTATTATTTCTCTTCCCCAGCAGACTCCAAGGGCATTTAAATTAAAGGTACAGTGTTCAGCACTAATATTAAGTCTCTTTGAAGCCTAGAAACACCCTTTTTTAAGTTAAATTCACAGCGAATATATTCGACTCGAATCGAAATTTTTCCACGAATTCGACGAATCAGTCGAATCGAATTTTTGAATACTTCGCTCATCTCTACCCTCAATATCAGCAATAGGATTGTATGAGTATAGTCAAATAAAATACAGTCACATTTGTAGTACAACATGACATATGAACTAGTTCAGATTCAACAATCACAGTGTACTTGTGAAATGAAAAATGTCTACAAGAATAAGTAAACAACAAAAAAAAAACATATAATGTCCTGAGGGCATAATGCATAGAGTTATATATCAGTGGAAATTGACACTATATAACTTATGGGCTAATAGAATAAACGTTAGTATCAAGGGGGGTTTTCAGTAGGTGAAGATTTACCATATGTTGTGGATTGGTCCCAGGTTTTATTGACCAGCTCTACTGAATTATGTATGGTAGCCATAATATATTCCATACATCTAATAGCAATGATAGACAAGAGTCGATCCATGGGATTGGTCAGCCAATGTCAATCCAGGGTATTGGTCCGCCAATGGATGGGAATGAGTCATCTAGCAGCAGTTATGATATGGGAACATACATTTTTTTGAGTACTTTGAATGGGAGGCCAAGAGAGCATGACCATAGTTTATTGAATTGAGTTCCCTTCTATGAGCCACACCACCAACATGTCATAGATAGATGTGAATTATAAGCATACAGAACTTCAGGTGTCTTATACCAATACATAATTTATAGATATTCACTTTATAAGTAACGCACATCGAAGACCTAGCTGCTGTGTCCTAAATGTTGACCCATTCATGTTAATAAGATGGTTCATTGAAAGTCACGCTCCAACTAAAACCTGTAGTATTCTGACTGTGATTAACAGAACTGATCTGCATTTAGACAAGCAGCAGTACATTAAGGTGGTCCTAACTTGCTATACCAGTCCCAGTTTTATCCCACTGGCCAGTGAATGATGTAAAAAAAAAGAAAACCATTGGCTGGCAAAGTGGGGGCCTTTGAAGAAATCACAACAGTGCCAGCAGACAACATGTCAGGAAAGGCCTGCCCACAGCGCAGGTAAAGCTCCACGACGCACAAATATGCGCATGCGCAGGGTCCTTGCAAGCCGAGCAGATGTGCAGGTGCTTGGGCAGAGGGGTGTGCACTTGCGCGTGCGCACACGCACTCGTGCATACGGGCATGAGCCTGTCATTAATGCTGGTGCCAAGAGAGCTATTTAAACTGCTGTGGTTATCTCATTGCTGTATGGTCTTTTCCCCCTGCTCTTGTTTCCTGACTTCCGTGATTGATTCCTGTTGCCAAACCAGCCTGTTCCTGACTTCTGCTTGATTGCCTCCTGCCCTGACCTCTGGCTTGTCCTCGGATTATTCTTCTGCCTGCTCCTATCTGATTGTCCTCCTGTTACTGAACCTGGCCTGTGACCTGACTACTCTTCCTCCTGCTGCTATAAGCCTGATCTGCCTCACCAATATCGAACCTGGCTCGTCTGACCCTGCATCCTCAGCACATGGTGCTCCGGCATCCATCCATCCCGCACAGATACACCTGCACCCTGCTCTAGCCTGCTACTCATCAGCCCTCCAGCTGTTACCGGACTGATCTCAGACACTCATACCCCACCGTGCTCCTGCGACCGCTGTCTCACCATCAGCGGTCCTCGAGCCAGAGTTGTATGGGAGGTCTGCCTCTTCACGTCAGGCTCACTATCCAGGTACGTGGCACAACAGATGAACTGTACTATGTTAGTCTCCTACCAAACCTAGGGTCCCCTCTTCTGGGTCTGCAGACATGTGCTCTGATTTAGTTCAATGCCTCAGACAGGGATAGGAGTTTCTATGATTTCTCTCTTTCAATACTGCAGACAGTTTCTTTTTCCCTTCCTTATAAGAGGTAGGGGTGCTCTGTAGTACAGTCATATTTCTCATGGCATTTAAATCATACCTCACACCTTTCCACGACGTTCCTGTGTTTGCCCCAGAGTGGGGAGGAGGAGCGGCCAGAACATGGTGTCAGTCGGACGTTAGGAGCAGGAGCTCCCGATGCCAGCAGCAAAACTAGAAATAGAAAACAGAGAGAAGGAGAGCACTGATCTGAAACAAACTGTAGCCCTGTGAGTCAGGAAGAAGCGGCTGTAAGTAAGGAATTATATGACTTAGAACAACTACATTAAATGAAAATACAGTGGATGCGGAGATACAACAGAAGATAATATTGAAACTAGAGGAATTGAAAGACATTATGGAACAGGAAACTAGAAAAGTTTTTAATAGGGTGGATAAATAATGATATCAGTGGGGGAATAAACCAGGAAAATATTTAATGAGAAGGGTAAGAGAAAGGAAATCAAGGAATTATATAGAGAAAATTAAAGATGAAAATGGGGAACTGGTTTACTCAATCACTGATATCGCCAAAACATTTCAAAGTATTATAGTAAGTTATATTATATAAAATCTAGTAACCTGAAAAAACCAGAGGGAAAAAGAGAAAGAAAAAACCAGAGGGAGAAAGAGGCGGGATTGCCCAGGTTAGAGGAGAAATTGTTATCAGCCCTAGAAAAAACAGTTTTTATAAGAAGAAATAATTGGGGCAATGAGAAGTTTCAAAAACAGCTTATTCCCAGACTGTGCCGATATATGAACACATTAGGAGAGGGGATTGATATGAGGAGAGAATAGTTGCAGGCATACATTACAATTATACCAAAAGAGGGAAAGGATCCATCCCAATGCACTAGCTATAGACCAATATCACTTTTAAATATAGATACGAAACTCTAAACTGCCAGACTGGATACATATAGATCAAGTAGGCTTTGTGCCAGGGAGAGAGGGAAGAGACAATGGATTAAGATCATTGTTTCTCCTGCAAAAAAGTAAGAAAGAGAGGGGTTCGGTGTTGATAGTATCGATTGATGCAGAAAAAGCCTTTGATAGGGTTGATTGAGGGTTTATGTTGGATGCATTGGAAGCATTAGGAATTGGGCACAGGATGATGCATTGGATAAGAATTCCATCAGCAGCGGTGAAGGTTAATGGTTCATTATCGCAATTCTTTAGGATGTATAATGGGACTAGGCAAGGTTGCCCGTTATCCCCACTGCTTTTTGTTATCTCCCTGGAACCACTTCTATTGAATGTTCGAAAGTGTACAGACATAAAAGGAATCTCGATTGGGAATGTAGGACATAGGGTGGAAGCTCATGTAGATGATATGCTATTTTATGTTACGAACCCTAAAATAGCGTTACCCAATTTAATGAAAATTTTAAAATATTACGGTGAATTATCAAATCTAAAAATCAACCCCTCAAAATCTGAGATATTAAATAGCACAGTTTCAAAGTTAGATAAACAGAGCTTGCAGGAAGCCTTCCCTTTTGCTTTGAAAGAAAGGGAATTAAGTTATTTAGAAGTAAAGCTATCCCCTTCCTTGAACAATCTCTACCAAATAAATTATATTTCATTAATACGTAAATGAAGTAAAGGAAGAATTGAGGAAATTTTCTGTAGGATCACTCTCATGGATGGGTCGTATAAATTTTATAAAAATGGTTATAGTTCCGAAGATCCTGTATAGGTTCCACATGCTGCCAATATATTTGCCAAAGTCCTTTTTTAAGATCATAAGAGGAATGATAAGTAAATTTGTTTTGGTAAATAAAAGAACAAGAATAAACTATAAAGTATTATGTAGAGATAGAGTTAATGGGGGTTTAGGTATGCCGGATTTTAGGAGATACTACCGCTCTGTGCTGATTTCATGAATAGTAGAGTGGACTCACAATATACAAGGGAAAATATGGGTGAAAATGGAATATACACTAAGTGGGTCACAGTTAGATAAAATAATATGAATTCCACAATATCACATTTTTTCAGAAAATATAAGTACATTAACACGGAATATTATAAGGGAATGGGATAGAATACACAAACAAATGGGATGGGAATATAATTCACTATTAATTCTATTAGAAGGAACAGGCTTCTTTCTTCCAGGGAAGGAGGGTGTTCGAGGAAAATCGATAAAAGATAAAAATGTACATTTGAAGGATAGCACTGAAAAAGGGGAATTGCTTACTTTTTTAACATTAAAAAATAGGAAAGATTTGTTTTTTTAGGTTAGATGAATGACGATACCACCAATTGAGGCTATTTGTAACAACTTTTCCGCAACCATGGCTGCGGAGAATATATACCCATTGGAATGATTTGTCAGTCAAGAGATAATACATAAACATGTAACTTCTTGTATTTACAAGTTTTTTAACAATATAGTGGGAACTGAACATCCATTGTATCTTGAGAAGTGGGAAAAGAGTTGGGAACAAAATTAGACAAGAACGAAAAAAAATAAATTATTTAGACTGGCACATAGTGCTGTAAATCTGAACATAGTAGAAATTAACTATAAATGTCTAGTTAGATGGTATTGTACACCCAGTGTAGCACACAAACAACGACCACAGTATTCACATTTATGTTGGAGGGGGTGTGGGTTTGAAGGAACTATGGCACATATATGGTGGGAATGCCCTAAGATCCAAGACTTTTGGCAAGGAATAATTCAACAAGTTCAGGAGATGACGGGAATTAGAATACCAAATAACCCTTGGGTTTGTATACTTCTTTTCAAATCTTTTTTATGAACTTTTTGTATAAAAGTACAAAAATACAAGGTTCAGGTCATAAATTGGGTACACACATTCCTTGCTCAACACTACATCCCAAATACAGCCTTAATGTTGCTATAACAGATAGAAGGAGGCCCACTGGTCATAAACAGAATATACATCAACTATAGATTGCAAAAGAAGGAGGTTACACATCCAATCCAAGAGATTACACATATAACATACTGTACTTTGCATAGTGGTTCACTTAATATTATTTATAGTAAACCCGGATGTACGGGCCCATCTGTACCAAACCTCTTGAGGATATTACGTATAACAAACAAGAAGGAAAAGAGAGGTACCAAACAAAGTAGGTACCAGGAGGTAAAAGAAAAAAGAGGAAAGTGTGAACCAAAGCAACCCTAAGGGGAAGAAAATAACAGAGCTTGCATCTTAATATTTGGGACCGTCTCTCACTTATCTCTAAACAATACTGTTATTTGACGAAAATATCTCTTTCCATCGGGACCACTTCTTTTCAAATTTCCCCATAGATTGATGGGTAACTGCTAAGGCTCTCTCGCATACATAATGTGTCTGCACTCTGTGATTCACTTCTAAAATAGAAGGAGTATTGGTTGATTTCCATTTATTAGTAATAGCAAGTCTAGCGGCAATAAAGATATGACCTATTATGGTTCTATAATTACTCGTTACTCGCTAAGCCTGGTGTTGAAATGGATGTTGTGCCCGACACCCTTGAAATAAGGGCAAAGACCTCTTGCCAAAACAGCTGTAGGCGAGGACACTTCCACATAGTATGGAGAATGTTCCTTTCCCCACCACAGTTCCTCCAACACAGTGGAGAGACGTTGGGGTACATTTTATATAACTTATATGGAGTAAAGTAGCTTCGATGGATTTGAAGTTTGGGGGATGAGTCCGATATTTTATTTATACCTATTATGCAGGCCTGCTATGTTGCAGTGATAGACGGTAAGGAAATAGTTAAGATCTTGGAGGCAACCGATCTAGCCAAAAGAAGTGCTCGTAAGTCTTTATTAGGAACCACAATCCGTTCTATCTGTACCCATAATTTGTCTGAAGGGGCAAACCATGCTGGAAGTTGGTCTAGAATTGTTGCATAATAATACATAGAAATTTCTGGGAGTCCCATTCCACCTTTGGTTTTATGTTTGGTCAGTGACCTAAACGGAATACGTAGTTTCTTCCCTTTCCAAATAAATCCTTTTATAGCCACCTCTAGTTTATAGAAATAGTTCCGAGGGATGAGAATTGGGATTGTTCTAAAAAAATATAATATTTTGGGAAATATCAACATCTTGAATGCAGCTATTCTACCAACCCATGAAATTTCAAATTTATCGATTCTTTGCATTTCCAATATAGTAGACTGGTACAATTTTTCTAAATTATTTTTGTATGTGAGGATGGGGCTGAAATATAGATACCCAAATATTCCAATTTCTTGTTGGTCCAATGATATGGAAATTTGTCCTTAAGAGAACTCAAATAACTCTTTCGTATAGCAATTGGAAGAGCACAAGATTTTGTGATATTAAGTTTGTAATAAGATACCTCGCTAAAAGACTGCAGGGAAGTTGAGATTGCTGTGAGGGAGTTCGCTGGGTCAGTGATGGTTAAGATGACATCTTCCGCAAACAGACCAATTTTGTGAGATGTGTACGCTACTTGGATGCCCGAGATCCGTGGATTATTTCTAATCTCGGTTGCAAAGGGTTCCATCACCAACACAAAAATGATATGGGATAGAGTTCAACCCTATCTTGTGCCATTAGTGATATTAAAGGGAGCGGACAGGGCATTAGAAGTGAATACCTGAGCCGAGGGGACTGTATATAACGCCATAATGGCAGATTTTATGAAGCCGTTGATACCAAATTTAGTGAGAGTAGCATCTAGGTATTGCCAGTGGACTCTGTCAAACTCCTTCTTGGCATCTAGTGCCAAGAACACCGCCTGAAGTCCCCTTGACTCAACCAGATGCATCAAATTGAGAATTCTACGAGTCCCATCTGCAGCTTGCCGGTCTTTTACAAAACCTACTTGGTCAGCCTGAATGAGAAGAGGAGTAATATTTAATAAATGAGTTGCTAATATTTTGGCATACATTTTAAGATCTGTATTTAGTAGGGAGATTGGTCTAAAATTTTGAGGACAGTCAGGCGCTTTTCCCGGTTTGGGTAGAGTAACTATAATATCCCTGTCAGGAATGGACTGGCCAGCAATAGTGGGACTCAGCTGCCTTATGAGCTGCAGTACCAGGGCTGGCCAGCGGGTGCTCCCAGCAATCAGAGACTCAACCTTGCAGCCAGTCAAACACCTGGAACTAATTATACTGGTGTATTTAAGGGACATTCAGACCTGCAGACTCTGCCTTGGTGTTGTGTTTCTCTTGGGCCCTGTATCCTGTTCCTGCTCTCTGTTCCTGTCTGATTCTCTGCTGACCCTGCTCTGATCCCTGGCTTGTCTGACCATTCTCCTCTGCCTGACCCTCTGTACCACGCTGCCCGCTACCTGCTGAACCTGGCCTGTGACCCCGACCATTCTCCGCTTGCTCCCCCTGTACCTACCTGCCCGACTGATATTGACCCGGCCTGCCTGACGACGCTTGCATTGTATGTACTGTTATCTGTGGGTGGTTGGTTGGTTTGTTTGCACTGTGTTATGTTTTAGTATTGCACTGCGTTTATGTTTGTATGGTTAGTGTTAATAAATTACATTGTTTATAACATATCTGAAGTCTGCGTTTCCCTGCGTCAGTCACACACCTCTGGTCATACCCGGGAGCCCTGACATTACACCAAGGCCAATCCTGACCAGAAGTGGCTGCACAGGGAAGCCATCTTGGCTTGTTGATGGGAAGGATGGATCTGGATGAGGTTGCGTATTTATATCTGCTAGTGTTTGATGACAGGGAGTATGCTTATCAAACTCTGAAGGAGTATCCCCGGGATGAACTGCTAGAATGTATACGGCTCGCTCATGTTCTAGTAGATCAGGGCACAGAGTTCTCTGAGGTGCAGCCTTTGATTGAGGTTTGTGCTGAGTTGGTTTCATCTGGTACCCCCGAATGCAGGGATGAATTTTTGCCACCATTTAGTGCAGACCAGGTAGAGTCCCTGGTGTGGTTATTAGAGGATGATGTGGGTTACTTTCTGGAGCGTTATTCCACATGTTCACCACAGACACTAAGAGACTGTATAAACGCAGTGCAGTCTTTGGTCAGACAGGCTTTGTGTAAGCTCAGCTTTGTTCAACCCATACTGCAGACATGGACAGACTTGTTGCACCCAGCCTCAGTCAGCTTACAAAAACCCAGTCCTGCTTCTAATCTATTTCCTCAAAGCTCTATTCCTGCATTCCCAACAGCTCCTCCTGCCCTGCTATCTACCGCATGTCAGTACCCTGTTCCCACTCGCTGCACCTATCCTGCCTTTAACCCTGTAAAAAAGTCCTCTGTAGCAACTGCTCCCTCTCCTGTTCCATCCTCCAGTTCTTCTCTGTCTCCAGCTGCTCCATTTGTTTGCAGACCTGCGTTTACTTGCAGTGCTCCAGTAGTTAAAACCAGAAAAAAGCGAAAATTCTTTCCAACCAATACCATCCTGCCAGTATCCAAACCGGTGAACCTGCCTTCCGTGGTTCAGCCTGAAGCCTCTACTCAGCCTGATGCCTGTACTCAGCCTGATGCCTGTACTCAGCCTGATGCCTGTATGCAGCCTGATGCCTCTACTCGGCCTGAAGCCTCTACTCGGCCTGATGCCTCTACTCGGCCTGATGCCTCTACTCGGCCTGAATCCTCTACTCAGCCTGAATCCTCTACTCAGCCTGAAGCCTCTACTCAGCCTGATGCCTCTACTCAGCCGGACGCCGGCATTCAGCCTGATGCCTCTACCCAGCATGATGAACTGATCCAGCCAGACGATCCAATGCCTGGTGACCCGGTGCCCACTGCCTTGCCAGATGATGCGGTGCCCGCTGTCGAGCCAAATGACTTGATGCCTGGTGACCCGATGCCCGCTGTCCAGTCAGACGATCCAATGTCTGACCCAGTGCCCGCGGTCATACCAGTTGACTCGGAGCCCACTGCCTTGCCAGATGACGCGGTGCCCGCTGTCGAGCCAAATGACCTGATGCCTGGTGACCCAGTGCCCGCTGTCATACCTGGTGACCCGATGCCCGCTGTCGAGCCAGACAATCCGGTACCTGATGACCCGGTGCCCTCTGTCGTGCCTGTTGACTCGGAGCCCACTGCCTTGCCAGATGACGCGGTGCCCGCTGTCAAGCCAAATGACCTGATGCCTGGTGACCCGATGCCCGTTGTCCAGCCAGACGATCCAATGTCTGACCCAGTGCCAGCGGTCATGCCAGTTTACTCGGAGCCCACTGTCGTGCCTGGTGACTAGGTGTCCGCCGCTCCGCCTGGGGGTCCGGCGCCCGCCGCTCCTCCTGGGGGTCCGGAGCCCGCCGCCCCGCCTGGGGGCCTGAGACCTGTCACTCCGCCTGAGGGCCCGAGACCTGTCGCTCCGCCTGGGGGTCCGGCGCCCGCCGCTCCGCCTGAGGGCCCGAGACCTGTCGCTCCACCTGGGGGTCCGGCGCCCGCCCGCTCCGCCTGAGGGCCCGAGACCTGTCGCTCCACCTGGGGGTCCGGCGCCCGCCGCTCCGCCTGAGGGCCCGAGACCTGTCGCTCCATCTGGGGGTCCGGCGCCCGCCGCTCCGCCTGAGGGCCCGAGACCTGTCGCTCCACCTGGGGGTCTGGCGCCCGCCGCTCCGCCTGAGGGCCCGAGACCTGGCGCTCCATCTGGGGGTCCGGCGCCTGCCGCTCCGCCTGAGGGCCTGAGACCTGGCGCTCCGCCTGGGGGCCCGATGCCTGTCGCCCCGCCTGGGGGCCCGATGCCTGTTGCCCCGCCTGGGGGCCCGATGCCTGTCGCCCCGCCTGGGGGCCCGATGCCTGTCGCCCCTCCTGGGGGCCCGGCACCCGCCGCTCCGCCTGGGGACCCGATGCCGGTTGCTCCGCCTGGGGGCCCGATGCCGGTCGCCCCGCCTGGGGACCCGATGCCGGTCGCCCCACCTGGCCCGATGCCTGTCGCCCCTCCTGTGGGCCCGGCGCCCGCCGCTTTGCCTGGGGGCCCGATGCCTGTTGCCCCGCCTGGGGGCCCGATGCCTGTCGCCCCTCCTGGGGGCCCGGCGCCCGCCGCTCTGCCTGGGGGCCCGATGCCGGTCGCTCCGCCTGGGGGCCCGATGCCGGTCGCCCCGCCTGGGGACCCGATGCCGGTCGCCCCACCTGGCCCGATGCCTGTCGCCCCTCCTGGGGGCCCGGCGCCCGCCGCTCTGCCTGGGGGCCCGATGCCTGTCGCCCCTCCTGGGGGCCCGGCGCCCGCCGCTCCGCCTGGGGGCCCGATGCCTGTCGCCCCGCCTGGGGGCCCAATGCCTGGGGGCCCGACGTCTGTCGCCCCGCCTGGGGGCCCGACGCCTGTCGCCCCTCCTGGGGGCCCGGCGCCCGCCGCTCCGCCTGGGGGCCCGATGCCGGTCGCCCCGCCTGGGGACCCGATGCCGGTCGCCCCGCCCGGGGGCCCGGTGCCTGCTGCCCCGCCCGGGGGCCTGGTGCCTGCTGCCCCGCCCGGGGGCCCGGTGCCTGCTGCTCCACCCGGGGGCCCGGTGCCTGCTGCTCCGCCTGGTGGCCCGCTGCCTGCTGCTTCGCCTGGTAATCCGATGTGCCTCTGCCCGGAGTCCGGCCCGATGTGCCTCTGCCCGGTGTGCCTCTGCCCGGTGTGTCTCTGCCCGGTGTGCCTCTGCCCGATGTGCCTCTGCCCGGAGTCCAGCCCGATGTGCCTCTGCCCGGAGTCCTGCCCGATGTGCCTCTGCCCGGAGTCCTGCCCGATGTGCCTCTGCCCGGAGTCCAGCCCGGTGTGCCTCTGCCCGATGTGCCTCTGCCCGGAGTCCAGCCCGATGTGCCTCTGCCCGGAGTCCAGCCCGATGTGCCTCTGCCCGGAGTCCAGCCCGATGTGCCTCTGCCCGGAGTCCAGCCCGATGTGCCTCTGCCCGGAGTCCAGCCTGATGTGCCTCTGCCCGGAGTCCAGCCCGATGTGCCTCTGCCCGGAGTCCAGCTCGATGTGCCTCTGCCCGGTGTGCCGCTGCCCGGAGTGCCTCTGCCCGGAGTCCAGCCCGATGTGCCTCTGCCCGGAGTCCAGCCCAATGTGCCTCTGCCCGGAGTCCAGCCCGATGTGCCTCTGCCCGGGTCCTGCCCGATGTGCCTCTGCCCGGTGTGCCACTGCCCGGAGTCCTGCCCGGTGTGCCAGTCTTTGATATCCCGCCAGTTACCAGACCCGGGCGGTGGAACATTTTGCCCAGCTATGACTGTTTGGAGCGTCCTGAGGCCGCTCCTTGAGGGGGGGTACTGTCAGGAATGGACTGGCCAGCAATAGTGGGACTCAGCTGCCTTATGAGCTGCAGTACCAGGGCTGGCCAGCGGGTGCTCCCAGCAATCAGAGACTCAACCTTGCAGCCAGTCAAACACCTGGAACTAATTATACTGGTGTATTTAAGGGACATTCAGACCTGCAGACTCTGCCTTGGTGTTGTGTTTCTCTTGGGCCCTGTATCCTGTTCCTGCTCTCTGTTCCTGTCTGATTCTCTGCTGACCCTGCTCTGATCCCTGGCTTGTCTGACCATTCTCCTCTGCCTGACCCTCTGTACCACGCTGCCCGCTACCTGCTGAACCTGGCCTGTGACCCCGACCATTCTCCGCTTGCTCCCCCTGTACCTACCTGCCCGACTGATATTGACCCGGCCTGCCTGACGACGCTTGCATTGTATGTACTGTTATCTGTGGGTGGTTGGTTGGTTTGTTTGCACTGTGTTATGTTTTAGTATTGCACTGCGTTTATGTTTGTATGGTTAGTGTTAATAAATTACATTGTTTATAACATATCTGAAGTCTGCGTTTCCCTGCGTCAGTCACATACCTCTGGTCATACCCGGGAGCCCTGACAATCCCGCAGCATTTCAGGTGGAAATGTGGATGTAGACACCGCTTCATCATAAGTTTTTTTAAGGTGAGGAACTAAGATAGATTGGAATTCCTTATAGTATTCTGTGGTAAAGCCATCCGTCCCTGGAGATTTCCCTTTGGGCAAGGCGTTAATAGCCGCACTTATCTCGCTTTCCAAAATGGGTTGATTTAGCCCTTCCAATTTTTGCTGCATTAATTTAGGTAGTTTATGTAGGAATTTATGGATCAGCTCTGGGGTAGGCTGCGGAGTGGTAGGATCTGCCTTTACATTATATAATTGGGAATAGTAGGATCTAAACGCAGCCGCTATTTTGTTGGGGGTGATAAGTAGGTTTTTTCAACACAGGATCCAGGATCGCTGCTAATTTAGATTTATATTGCCTAATAGTGAGATATCTCACAAGCATTTTACCCGCTTTATTCCCTTGTGTATAAAAAGCTGTGTTGGCTTTTTTTAGATTTAAAGCATGTTGCCATGCCACAATGGCCCTAAGCTCAAGTCTAGCCGTTTGGAGTTCCTGCAATACAGTGGGAGATAAGGATTGTTTATGGAGTCGTTCTAGTCTAGCTATCCTATCAACCATGTCTAAACATTTTTTATTCCTGTCCCGCCTCGCTTGAGAGGCCATTTTAAAGAGTAAACCTTTACAAAATGCTTTATGAGCGCACCATGTACTAAATGCATTTGTTGTAGGAGAGGAATTAATGTCAAAATATTCTTGTAAAGCTTTAGTAATAGAGGAATGAAAAGCAGGATTATTACACATAGATATGTCATTACTCCATAAAAACACTGGAGAAAATGTTAAGGACTCCTCAATGCTTAGTGAGATAGGTGCATGATCCGACCACGTCATAGGGTGGATTTCAGCACTGGATACATTTTGTAATAACTGAATGTCCGTCAAGAAAAGATCTATTCTCTAATAAGATTTGTGGGGTGCAGAATAGCGCGTATAGTCTCTCTCAGATGCATGTAGACATCTCCAAGGGTCGTACAAATTGGATTCAGATAGCACATTGGCTAAAAAGTGTCTCAGGCTGTGAGAGGGATGGGAAACATCTAAGGAATTATTTACAATAATGTTGAAGTCTCCACAAAATAACAAGAAGCCTTTCTGAATCTTATTTACTTTTTTCCACAAGGAATTGAGAAAATGGATCTGGTGCACATTAGGAGCATAGAGGTTAACTATGGTGTAGGTAATATTGTTAATTTCGCACACAATAATTAGGTATCTACCTTTGTTGTCAGACACTTGGGACAGCAACAAGAACGTAACGGAATTGTGAACTGCTATGAGAACACCACACTTTTTTTCTGGACCATTGGACATAAAAATATGTGGAAACATATGGTGTGAGCAATGTGGTTTTAGTGGATGCAAAATTAGTTTCCTGGACACAAACCATATCTCCAGCCAACCATTGTGCTTCTCTCCACATAGAGTGGCGTTTAAACGGGCTGTTAAGACCATGAGCGTTCATTGAGATTATTTTCAAGACCATGATGATTTTAGGAAAAATGCTGACAGGTTGCCCTCATGTGGTGAAGAAAGGAAGTGCATGGTGGTATAAACAATCCAAATATATAAACTTACATGGCCCAAGGTATTCCGGCAAGGAGATGAAGATGACGACCAGTTAGGGAGAGAGGAATTCAAGGTATGTGTATTCCATATCTTGCTGTCAGGGTGCTCTGTAAAAAAAGGGTTGGCAAAGAGGAGGAAAATACACATAAAAAGACAAACAGAACAGTTAACGTGAAACTTTGTGTGCAATCAATCACTGCAGTGAATGGGGGGTTCAGAGCCGAGAAGCGCAGGCCGTTAAATTGCTGTCCAAAAGTACAGCGGGTATACAGCAAATAAGTAGGAGGCCTGGGGAAGTACCGACAAGACGCATCACCCTGCTACCTGTTCCTAGTCAGGTGTTATTTTCCTGGGTGAAGCTTTAGTAGGCGCTGGCGTTTCATCTGTTGGTAGGAGGCCCCATTGTTTGGCTAACTGGAATCCCTCTTCTTCAGATTTAACCGTGATCACACGGTTATCTTTAGTGATAATCAATTTGGTAGGGAAGCCCCACTGGTATTTGATGTCGTTGTTGCGTAGCAATTTCGTAAAGGAGAGCAATTTTTTTGCGTGCTAAATGGTATGGTGCGAAAGATTGGTGAATAATGTGATCCCAGCATAGGGGGCAGGAAGTGGAGTATTTTTCCGAGCAAATAGCATTAACTCTTCCTTGACATGGTAAAAGTGATTTCTTACTATTATGTATGTATTATATTATGTAGGGAGAAATGAGGGCTTTGGCAGTCTGTGGGCCCTATGTACCACTACCTCCCTGTTTGGAGTGTGCGGTAGCAGAGCAGAGATCATTTGTTGGATATATTTGTGGCGTTCCCCGGCAGGTATATTTTCGCAAATGCCCCTGAATTTCACATTCTTCCTGGGAGACGGGTCCTCCAAATCTGCTAATTTCACCTTTAAAGCTCTCACATCTTCTTCTGTCTCCTTATGTGCATCAACTAATTCATTATGCACTTTAGCAAATTCACCCATTTTGGTTTCCACATGTGTAACTCGCTCCCCTAAACATTCAACATCCTTATTAACTTGCGCCACAAATCCCATCATATCTTTATGCAGGGAGCCTTTGAGAGTAATTAACATATCTTTCATTACTGACGCAGTAAGGGGTAAGGACTCTGCGGGGTAGTCTTTCAAGTGTTCAATAAATTCACTGGTGGTATTGTGTGAAAGTGAATTTGTATTTATTTGCTAGAATAGAATGCACATCTGCAGAGCGTTGTCTGTGCTTCTGTGGGCTGCTTGATGGGAATGAGTTTGCAGAGCCTGCAGTCATTGCTGGGCTGGATGTATGCAGAGGAGGGCTGTGACCCTCCCCCCTCCCCTGTCCCTGGAGCTCAGGAAAGGGATGATGCCCAATGCCAGGTTGAGGGGAGGGGCCGCCCACCGGAGTAAAAAACTCTGTCAATTTGCGGGGCCCCTCCTTATTTTTCCTCTTTCCCATATAGCCTCCTGTGTGCCGCCATCAGTTAGAGGGCTTACTGTATAGTTGGCAGGTTCACCCGCTGCCTCCTGTCGCTGTCTATCCCCGTAGATCGTGGCGGCTCCCGGAGCTCTGTCACTGAGCAGCCGTCTCCATCCTCTGCCGGCCACGCCCCCTGGGTTTGTATATTCCATAAAGGGGACTGTACAGTGAAGCAATATAAAAATACGTTAATATTTCATTTAATAAATGCAGCTAAAGGCCTGATCCCAAAAATGTTGGCTAAGTAAAGAAATTCCTAAAATAAAAGATTGGATTAGCAGAGTGGAATACATATGCAGGATGGAAGAACTTTATCATATCGGAGAAGATAAAATAAAAAAATTTAGAAAAATATGGGAGAGATGGATAATTTATACAATAACTAAGAAGTATGCAGAATTGAGAGTATTATGAGGGGGATGATTGAAGAGGAGGGACAGGAAGTGATAGAGGGAGGACAGAGGTTAATAAAAGGAAGGGTGACTGGGGGGGCGGAAGTGCAGGGTGGTGGGGAGGGAGGGGGAATGTGTTTTGGGGTATATCTAAGAATATTTATATTTGTAGATGTATTGTTGGATTATGTGAAACAATATGTTTTAAAACTAATAAAAGATATGATAGATACAAAAAAAATAACGTTTCTGTCTTTGAGGCAAGGTCCTATGAACAGTCTCTCTGAGGTCTTACCCAATTGTGGTTAGTTATGGCAGGGATCCTTTCAGTCAGCAGTCCAGTCTCACCATTCAGCCACCAGTCCAGTCTCTTTTTTTCATTCCATTGCATTTAAGACTGACCTCTCCCTTCCTGTCAGCAGCCTGCCAACACTCCTCTCCTTGCTTTATTGCAAAAGCCACTTGCCATCCTTCCAGAATCAACCCAGACTCAGCCAAGATGGCTGCCCCCTGCACTGGAGATACTATATAGACAAGCATTGCAAAGTGGTCTCTTTAAAGATGGCTGCTGCACTTCTGTATTAATGAATATTCTGTTTAACCCTGTGTAGCAATCATGCACACAGAGATGGACGCAGTCATCCATTTTGCTCCAAACCCCTCCATTTTGTATCTCTCTCTCCCAAATCAGATTCTTCTGATATCCCCCCTCCCTCTCTGTTGAGTGACATGTGGTCTGGATGATGACAGAGATCACAGGCAGCAAACTCATTGAGAGGGCGTCATGGCTATAAACCTCTCTAGCTGGTGCCCCTATGTCTGTGAGACTCTTGCAGTAGAAGGGATCGTAAAACCATAAACCAAGCCCTTACAGAGCCTCAAAGACATTCCAGGTAGTCGTAAAAACAGACGTACATTTAAAAACTCACTTTTCCATATAATTGTATATCTTCAAATAGGACATAACTACATAAACATAGAGCGTATATTCGGACGGTTCACTTTAATACAAATTGTTTGATATATCACATCCCCTAGCTGAGATCAACAGGAGAGCAGAAAATAATATCTCCTTAACTATCCCAGCAGGTATCTCATATTTCATATGTAGACGTTCAGCAGAAGATTCTGCATAATAATCTACTCGTGCATAGAATGTTATATGTATCCAGGGTAAGTTATGAACCATAATATAAGCTAAGAGGTATTTTTGGTCTTAGCTTGGGTCCTGCCACACCCGCCCAAATGAGGCGATTGGCTCTCTGCTTCAGGGAGACACCCTGCTGAGTTCCTAGATAAAGGCTGTGATGCTTGAAGGTAAGCTAAGCTGAGTTGAGCTAAGTTGAAGATTCTCCCTTGTAACATCGGAACCAACTCTGGGAAACGGCCCTTTTGCTCTGAAACCTGATCTGCTTAACCCAGGCTGATGACAAGTACTTTATCTATCCAAAATCCTTTCTGTTATCTCTTTGCTGTGCTATTATTCTCTGTATATTTATATATATATATATATATATATTTATATATATATATATATATATATATTGGCTACATCTTTTTCTGTAAATATTTTTATTGCACCCTTTTGACCTTTTAGTAATAAATCTTACTTTCTGAAAGTGTTGAACTGTTTCTAAAACTCTTTAATGCAAACTAAGAACCCCTGCCTCTGAATAGCACTACTGTGTGTGTGTTTTAAACTTCGGTATATCTCTGCCTGCAGTGACAGTGGTATACCAACGATTATTCAGCCATCATAGTGTCATTGCTGATATTGCCGAGTTCCCTTTTTCTCTGTACAAAAAGGAGGTGGTGGCAGTGTGAAGGGTTAATTGCATAATTAACCTGACCCAGTAACAATCGCTCTCAGGCTGCAGGTACACAGGTTGTGGTCCATTAGCTGGAAAATCTGTGTGCAGGGTGCAGCTGGGAGTGGCATTGTTACGCACGTGACAGCGCAGTTTTAGATTGGCTAGTCCTTCGGTCATGAGTTTGGTGAGAAGGGCTGGGGTCTGACGCCGCGATCGTCCCACGCTGTCCACACTGCAGAAGGATAATATAGCAGCAACAAAGGAATATGTTCTGCAGCAGTTTTTAGTTACAGTCCAGGTTACAGGAGGAATAAAAAAAAACAGGGAACTTCTTTTACACATAATTAAAAGTTTGGATTATATACAACTTCACTGATTTTAGTGAAAGTTGTGCTCCTTTATTATATAAACCCCATTTATTTGAGTTTAGTAGAGGTATAGGAGTTCACTGAATTGAATGTGCAATTATTTCTTACCCGATCTTAAAATTTAATATTATAACTCAAAAAGAATGAACAATGAAAACGTTTTATAAAGCAGGTGAATATCTACCTAAAAATATATATTTCTAAAATTTGTTGCATAACTCTCTGTGAAACTACTCTGGCTTCCTTTTGAAGGAGCTCAGTCTATACAGTATATAAATAAACATGATGAGATTGCTTCATGTGTCTGCTATATTTCAGCTCATATATTGTATTTATTCGTATGAAAAAGCTGAAAGAGCTTTAATGCTTCAAAACTCGATTTTTCTGTTTTGTACATATTATAAGGTGTTGATAAGAACATGATAAGTGACTTGTGATAAGAATCATGCATTAAGAAGGGTACAGAAAAATGTACTTGAATGATTTCTGTAGTATAGGCATCCTTATGTTCTGTTAATATAACATTAAATTGCAATAATTTGCATGCAGTGCTTTGTGTAAATATTCAAGGCCTCGCTCTGTGGACTTTTACCCATTTTCTAGTGTTATAATCTGGAACAAACATAGCTTTCAAAAAAGCTAAAAAAATATATTAAAACCTAATAGCAGTTTCTGCAGACCCATTAAAAGTCAGAAAACTAGTGCCTGAGGTTCTGCACTTGTAACAGCACCATCAGAGACCCTACTCACCTAATTTAGCACAAAAAATGTTAATGGGTTTTACATTCACCTCTGCTGAATAACTGAAAATGACTTCAATGACTGGCCAATGATGCTTTAATTTCACAAAGGAGTAAAGGGCACGTCAGGATCCCAATGTCTTTGGCAAGCCATTCAGTAGATATCTGACCTCAGATGGCAAAATCTTGGGGAAATAAAATGAGGTCACAATCCTCAAGATGTAAAGCAATGTATTTTACAGAGAGAATTGTACTGGATTTACAGTTTACAATCTTTATCCAACTGGGACTGAAACATGACTGTATTTGGTGATGCTTTCTCTCTTGATTTTACAATGTTTTGTCATCCTGTACCCCCCCCTTTTTTCTTCTAATTTTCTCTTCTTGTTATGCTTCCCTTAATACTCTTGGTATCCCGATTTTGTCTCTGTAACATTGATTTTCTCTTGCTATATAATCCTTTTTCTGATATCACATAAAACATAATAATGATGCAGCGCTAATTAAAAATAAAAATAAACAATCATGGGTGATATAAAGTGTATAAAACAAAATATATACATATGAAAAGGTCTAGAAGGCAGACCTATCAGTGATCACGTATACAATGGTGACCCCAGTCCACATGGGGATATATTAAATCGTGACCCCAAGTGCCCTATTGGGACACAATACAACAATAACAAACACAGATGTGAATCCCTGCTGAGGGATCAAGAATTAACACCATGTGAAACACACATCACATATACATAATAGCAGTGTCAAAAAAAGTCCATATAAAGGTGAGGTGATCTTCCTGTTGGCACCATCTGGTTAATAGAGCGGTTACTCTGAGGATCCAGAGGGGAGGTTTTTGCTTTGTAGAAGTAGAGGTGAGAGGCCATTGCAGCCATTCCTTTGGGTTCACATTGAGGGTGTGTGGACATCCACATCGTGCAGGAAGATCACTACACCGTTATATGGACTTTTTTTGACACTGCTATTATGTAGTGAAGTGAAAATCACTGAATTAGTGTTAGATTTACCAGTAGTTCAGCACAACCCTAAACACTTATCAGTATAATACGTAATGGCTCCTCAGCATTTTAAGAATTAAAACAAATGAAATGTTGTGTTGTTCTTGTATTAAAGGTAATTATATCCATTTCACAAATGTATCTGCTTAGAAACATACAGTTTATGTTTGAACTACAAGACATCTACATTTTTGTACATGGCCTTTAGAGACTTGAGATAACCAGTGTGACCAATAAGAGATTTATCAAAATGTAAGCCATCTAATTCCCTTTCGTAACATATATTATAAGGTCTCACTTAGGAAAACAACTTTTTATATTCTACAGTGCACTAGAAAAATGAAGAGAAGTATCCGATTGTTCCTATGAGTAGCAGACACACTTCTCTGTTGAGACACATTGATTAATGATTTCCTGTTCATAAGATTGGTACACTTGACACATGTCCTAGGTCTAGCAAAAGCCCTAAGCATTTTGTGCCCTATGCTTAATCCCAAAGAAACGTTAAAGCACATTAAACTGGTTTGGTTTTGTATATCTCTTTCAGTGTAAAGAATATAATTAATCTATACATGTCAAGAGAGGGAAGCATAAACAATGCTGTGAGGGTGTACAATTTTCTTGCAGCATATATTATTGCCATTACAATTCAGCCCATCGGTAATAAGTCTTTAAATAAGAAAGACTAGGTTTTATTACTTGTTTTCACTGTATATTGTATATATAACAATGAAGTTGATGTTTCAATCTGCTGTTTATTTGAAAAAAAGAAATTGCTTGCACTGTCACTGACCTTTTCCTTTCACATTCATACTTGTGCCTTGAAGGGTCACACACATTATTAAAAAATCTAGAAGGGTACATAGCAGAAGATTAACAAAGGTGAAACATGGGTCTACAGTAGACACCGGTCATACATGGAGCTATTTTATGTCAGCCCAAGAGATGGATGAAAATCTTTATCTGTTTTTCAAGATAGAATTCAGTTGTGAATCACACATTCTTCCAATAGGCATAAAACGGTAGTTTTCATTGGAAACTTATATCTGTTGGTCAACGTTTCGAATAATTTCTTTGCACATAACTTCCCCCATTTATCTTTAAAGTGTTATTTAACCACTTTGCACTGGAGCCTCCCGGCCCTTTAAGAGTTTCAGAACCCGGGAAGCAGGCAGGGTTTTAAGGTCATGTGACCACCGTGATTCGCCGTCACGGCGGTCACATGATCGGAAAAGGTCCCGATCTAAAGGGGAGATTGGGACCTTTCCATGAGTCATGGACATATGTGCTGAGAGCATGCAGGGCGCGCACTCTTAGCACATATGCATTTTCTAATTGCACGCAAAGGCCCAGACGCCGACGGGCCACATATTTGCGTGCGCTTGGTGTCAAGGGGTTAACCTTAAAAATGAAAAAAAAAACATACAGTGGTAGATTTACTAAAACTGGTGCACTTAGAATCTGGTGCAGCTGGGTATGGTAGTCAATCAGCGTCTAACTTCAGCTTGTTCAGTTAAGCTCTGGAAGCTGATTGGTTTCTATGCAGAGTTGCACCAGATTTTGTACTCCCTAGCTTTATTAAATAACCCCCATAGTTCTGTAGAGCATAGCATGCTTTGTACTTTTCTTCCCAGGCCTATGGTTGCTGTGTATGCCATCTCTTAACCACTTCCCCTCCGCCCTGTAGCAAATATACTGCTACAGGGAGGCAGGGGAGCGCAAAAGCACGTATATATACGTGATTTTGCATTTCCAGGTAGGGGGCGAGCGAGCCGTGTGCGCACCCTACCCGTACCTCTATTCGCAGCCTTGACTGTCAGTCACCAGGTCCCGGCCGGTGATTACTCGCTGGCGCCCAGTGATCAAGCAGGATTACCAACAGAGGGAGAGAACTGTAAGTAAACAAAACAGTTCTCTCCCCTGTCAGCTCCTGCACACTGCTATGCACAAACACAGCACACACAGTAAAATAGCACACAGTTAACCCTTTGATCACCCCAGATGTTAACCCCTTCCTGCCCAGTGCCATTAGTACAGTGTCAGTGATTTTTAATAGCACTGATCACTGTATTGTTGTCACTGGGGATGCCAGTGACACCAAGTCAGTTCCTCCCAGTGTCAGAATGCCCACTGCAGTCCCACAGTCCCACTATAATTCGCTGATCGCCGCCATTACTAGTAAAAATTAAAAACAAAAAAAAAATCCCAGTATATCTACCACCATTTTTTAAATGCTATAACTTTCACGCAAACCAATTAATTTGCACATATTGAGAATTTTTTTAAGGTATATAGGGAAATGCAAGAAACTCTGTCAGTTTTTTATTGCTATTTGTTTTACTCATGCAAATGTTAACTAATTTCCTGCTTGTTAAAGAGTAAAAGTGAGGGTAAATATTTATAGCAGAGCCCTACATAGCAGAAATACCTGACCAGTGAGTTCTAACCTTTCCCATTCTATAGAACTAAAAAAAATGTTTTGGGTATAGAAACACTTTAAATTTGTCAGAAACACTGAAAGAATCTACAGTATACCTATTGTGAAGCCTGCTGTAATGTCTCAGAGTTGCATAGAAGAGTTTTATCACACAACAATATGGCAGTGGCCTTTGGACTACAATGCCTCACTAACAGACAAAAGTTTGCAAATCTTCACTTCTCCATCTCAAGTACATCATCCTAATTCATTTAGAATAATAAATCTTTTAGTTATCATTACCTAAGTACCATGAAGAGTAACATGTATCTGCCCTATTAAATGCTCAGCTGTATAGCTAGGTGAATTACCATTTGGCAGAGACTGGATGAGCCTAGAAAATTCCAATAACCTAACTCATACCAGTGTTTAACTATTAATGTTTGGAAAGAGCAGGTTTTATATCTACAGTGGCAGTGGTTAGGCCACACCTTTCAGAGGCAGGGCACATCTGCCTTTTCCTTCTATGGCTTTTATCTCAGAAATAGCACATTCTAATTTTTTAATTTGATTTTATTTTCTAGTAAAACCTGCCCGGTCTCTGCCTCTGATATTGTGGCCCAGTAAAAAGGCAGGCATAATGTGAATGGAGTCTGTACAAGATTTCTGGCTTTTGTCTAAGAAATAATACATTTAATTGTTTTATTTCTTGATAACACCTTCCTTTGAAACTGCAAGCTGGTAAAAAGGCTGCCATGGAGTTGGCAAAGTATATCTGGCTATTTCTCAGAAAAAAAACATACATTGAGTGTTATTTTATGATAAAATCTACCTGATCTCTTCCTCTGAAATCACATCCTAGTAAAAACACTGCTGTAGTATTCATGTTTGCATGATACTTTTGGCTTTTGTCTCAGAAATAATGCACTCCGATTTCGATTTCATGATAAATCCTGCCTGGTCTCTCCCTCTGAAACTACTTTTATAGTGTGAATGGGGTCTGTACAATTATTCTGGCTTTTTCTCTGGCTAAGGTTAAACAGCAGGCATACCTGAGAAGTGTACATCAACTGCCAGATGTTATGCAGGAAAATGCACCATGTAGTACGTTAGACATGAAAGCAGGATCTTTGGAAAAGGAACCACACTGGATCACACTGGAAGCAGTAAGGCAAGGGAACAGGACCAGGATTAGTGTATCAGATAAGACTAGGTACCTGGATCAGAGTTCACCAAAATATGGATGGCCCAATGTGAGAAGAGCAGGTGATGTCGGATTTCACAGCTAACTGATATCAAAGACTCTCTCAGGGTGGGGTAATGTTGGACTTAGCTGTGTGCTGAATACAGGTTGTAATTGCCAGGGTCTCCCTGCTCAAGTACTGCAGACCACAAGTCAGGAAGACACCAGGTAGTCGGTCTGCAACAAACAGACTGTAGGTGACAGTGGAGCAAAATAGGTCACTAGATAATAGGCCAAATAGCTTCCAGGTTCTATTGAACAAGCTTATTTTGGAAGCTGATTGGCTACCATGCACAGCTGCAACAAATTCTGAGTGCACCAGTTTTAGTAAATCTCCCCCATAGTATTCATATAGTTAGTACAATATTTCTGGCTTTTGTCTCAGAAATAATACATATTGCATTGTTGTGGTCTCTAGTCAGCATGTCTGCATCATAGATACTTTTTAAATTGTGGTAGCAGACTCTAATTAAGGGTTTTCTACTAGTTTAAACAGTCTATAGTATACATTTTATATAAGCCTAACACACACCAAAAGTAAAAGATAGTATGTAATCATTAATCATTAATATAAAAAACTGAATTTCAGAACTTCCTGCTCACATACTGCCTTAGCCATATCACTTATTTTTAACCACTTGACGACCAGGCTAGAGCCGAATGATGGCTACAGCACAGTTGTCTAGTTCTGGGAGGGCATCATATGAAGTCCAAAGAACCATGTCTCCCACGTGCCCCCCTGGCCTCTGTGGTTGCTGTGACATGGTAAAGGGCCAATCAAAGCACCCTTTTTCCCAGTGATCATCTGTGTCCAATGACACAGCTGATCACAATGTAAATACAGCTCTGGTTATTGGTTGCACTTTCCTCATGCTGAAACAGCGCGAGGAGAGAGGAGAGCCAATAATCGGCAAGTGTATTTACACATCAGAGGACATCAGTGCAGCCCCAAGGGGACATTAGTGCAGTCCCAACAGTGTCCATCAGTACAGTCCCAGAAGTGTCTATCAGTGCAGTCCCAACATTGTTCATCAGTGCTGCCAGTCAGTGTCCATCAGTGCCACCAGTCTTTGTCCTTCAGTGCTGCCAGTCAGTGTACTTCAGTGCTTTCAGTCAGTGTTCATCAGTGGTGCCAGTCAATGTCCATCAGTGCCGCCAGTCAGTGCCCATCAGTTCTGCCTATCAGTGCAGCCTCGTCAGTGCCCATCACTGCAGCCTATCAGTGCCCAGCAGTGCTTCCTATCAGTGCAGCCTCATCAGTGCCACCTCGCCAGTACCCATCAGTGCAGCCTCTCAGTGCCTATCAGTGCTGCATATCAGTGTCCATCAGTGCAGCCTCATCAGCGCACATTAGTGAAGGAGAAAAATTACCTGTTAGCAACATTTTATAATAAAAACTAAAAAAAATATATTTTTTAAATAATTGGTCTTTTTTCCTTTGTTTAGCACAAAAAAATGAAAAACCTGTGGTGAAAAAAATACCACCAAAAGAAAGCTCTATATCTCTCAAAAAATGATACAAATGTCATTTGGGTACAGTGTTGCATGACAGCGCAATTGTCATTCAAAGTGCGAGAGCACTGAAAGCTGAAAATTGCCCTGGGCAGAAAAGAGGTGAAAGTGCCCGGTAGGCAATAATCTTCTGAGACTCTTCAAGCTAACTGTCCATTTCTGCTTAACTTCGAAACACCAGCTCAAACTTTTCTTTTATAGAAGACTGCATCTCTGGCTCTCTCTGGTCCAGTCTTTTTCATGATGTTTGAATTACTGAACATATGCAAAAGTAGCAAACTATAGTTAGAATACTGTCAGTAATTATGAGTAAAGGGATAGAAAGACATTTTCTCAGGAACCATGATTATATTATAAGGCCTGTTTATCATCATTATGATTGTATTAAACTCAAAGGGACAGATGCCATTAACCTCCCAATGTGCACTTGGAAGACAGCAAGCTGCCTAGGCTACTTGTGATCAGCAAGTGCAAGGTATCAACTTTTAATCACTTGCCCTCCTGAGGATTTACCCCGCTTCCTGACCAGGCCATATTTTGCGTTACGGCGCTGTGTTAATTTAACTGACAATTGCGCAGTCATGCATCACTGCACCCAAAATGAAATTTACGTCCTTTTTTTCCCACAAATTGAGCTTTCTGTCAGTGGTATTTGATCGCCTGTGCATTTAAATTTTTTGCGCTAAAAAAAAAAGACTGACAATTTTGAGAAAAAACAATATTTTTTACTTTTTGCTACTAAACATGTCCAGTAAAAAAATGTAAAAAATCAAATTTTGGCATACATTTAGGCCAAAATGTATTCTGCTACTTGTCCTTGCTAAAAAAAAATCCCAATAGGTGTAAATTAATTGGTTTACGTGAAAGTTATTGCGTTTACAAATGGTGGTATAGATACTGGATTTTTTTTAAATTTTAGTAATAATGGCTGCAATCAGCGACTTATAGCAGGACTGCGGGACTGCAGCGGGCATTCTGACACTGGGGGAACTGACTTTGTGTCACTGATATCCCCAGTGACACCAATACAATGATCAGTGCTAAAAAAAAAATGTGTTGGTGCTTCACTGTAAGCACACTGCTCTGGATGGCTGTGCTGTGCACCGCCATCCAGAGCAGTGTGCTCGAGCCGACAGGAAGGAGGACTGTTAGTAATCACTGGATGCCGGCGGGTAATCACCGAATGGCGGTGCGGGTAAGGCGTACACGCGGCTCATGCGCGCCCCCTAGCCGGAAATGCAAAATCACTAATATATGTAATTTTGTGCACCCCTGCCACCCTGTAGCAGTATATCTGCTATAGGGAGGCAGGAAGGCGATTAATCAACTTTTAATGTTTATCTTCACACTGTATTTTTTTTGCAAAGTATACTGTGCTTTTGTTTATGTTGCTGAATCTCCTCTGGAATTATACATGTTTGTTATGGCTTTGAGGTCTAATGTCTACTTTATAGACATTAAAGCTGAATTCTAGGCAAACAGATAGCTACAAAGATCATATATATATATATATATATATATATATACAGTATATGTGCAAACGTTTTAGGCAGATGTGAAAAATGATGTAAATTAAGAATGTTTTCAGAAATAGAAGTGTTAACAGTTTATTTTTATCAATTAACAAAATGAAAAATAAATGAACAGAAAGGACGTTCAAATCCATATTTGGTGTGACCACCCTTTATCCTATCTTGTGTACACTGAAGATAGTTCTTAATGACTTTGGCTGTATGTTTGGGGTTGTTGTCCTGCTGCAGAATACATTTGGGGCTAATCACACACCTCCCTGATGGAATGGCATGATGGATAAGTATCTGCCAGTATTTTTGAGCATTGAGGACACCATTGATCCTGACCAAATCTCCAACTACATTTGCAGATATGCAGCCCCAAACTTGATAGGAACCTTCACCGTGCTTCACTGTTGCCTGTAGAAACTCATTTGTGTACCGCTCTCAAGCCCTTCAATAAACAATCTGCCCATATATATATATATATATATATATATATATATAATTTTTTTTTTTTTTTTTTCATTTTTTTTTTTTAAAGCATTCTTACTTTACAGCATTTCTTCACACCTGCCATAAACTTTTGCACAGTACTGTATATATGAGCTTTTTCACCTGCAAAGAAAGGTTTAATTTTGTCCATCCAATCCTGAGATTTACACAGCTCTTCCACACAACACAGCTCTTTCTGTCAGGGCAGAATATCTGATTTTTATCTGCAGCAGGCTAATAAATGTATCTCTCATGTCATTCTGCTCTCTTCTCCTATCAGCATGTTCCTTATGTGCACATATGCAATGAAGTACAACTGCTCTATTTGTTGCCCCTCCTTCTTCCAGGCTGAGCTCTGAATGCAAGAGGCTGGTATCAAGTCAAATTCTGGTACCTACACTGCTTGCATTAAAAATAAATTATGTAATAATGAATATAAAGCTTTGTTAAATTGCATGAAGTACAGCTTTAAGCAAACAATGAACCTAATAATAATAGGTCATTTCATTTTACTGTCATTTGTTGTCATCTTGCATCAGGTCATGTTTTCAAAGTTGCCTAGTGTGCATATATTTTATGGTATACAGCAACCTATATAAACATTTATATAAGTCACTCTCATTGCAGAGGAAAATCTGATAAGTTCATTTCTCTTTTCTCTTGCAAGGAAATGGTAATGGGAAATTTGTTATGAAATTAAGCATTTGGGTTACCAGGTAACTCTTTTTAGAGGAGGAAGATGGGAAAGACGTAATTTTTCAAGAATGTCATTGCAGTAAAAATGGCCCAGCTTAAAACTTTATTTGGTCTGTTTTCTGAGTGTTTTCTAATAGTGCTTGTGGCGGAAAGAATTGAAGAGACTCTATTGTTCTTAAAGGATAAGTTCACTTAAAAAAAAAAAATCCCATTTGTGTGCATGTAAAAAAATGTGCATTTACAATTTATTTTTGAGCCTGAAAAGCATTGCACCATTGATCAGTAAATCGCTAGTGCCATGCAGGACTCCTGCAAACTGTCAGTGTATCTGCTTGTCCATACTGTACATCCCATATGGGCAAGCAGTTACAGTGTGACAGGAAGACTCAATGAACTACTGCAGTGCTCAATAGTGCCGTGGTAGTTCATTGAAGACTATAACCCAACAGCGACAAAGACTGTTGGGACTTGTAGTTCATTTATTCACAGAACTCTGTCAATTAATGGTGTGGTCATGTAGGTGGAGCCCTGCATGGCTGCACTGTTTTCAAAAACTGACAGATAGTATGGGGATCTTCTCCCAGTACTGCTGTACTGCTGTCAGAGGGATGGGGGGGATCAGGCAGCTGCTGCAGCGTTGGGAACATGTTACATGTTCCCACCTAAAACCGGGGGGAACGTATACCATGTTCCTAAAGGTGAAATGATCCTTTAACCTCTTCCCTACCGCACTATAGCCGAAAGATGGCTACAGCGTGGTTGTCTAGTTCTGGGAGAACATCCATGGACTTAATTCCAGAACACGCCCCCTGCGCGCTCCCAGCGGCACGCACCCAGCGCTGCTGGTGATCGTTATGTCCTACGGACACAGCTGATCACGTGATATGGTAAACGGCCAATCTCAGCAGCCTTTTACCATGTGATCAGCTGTGTCCAATGATACAGGAGACCACCGAGTAAATACAGTTGCCGGTTATCGGCTGCACTCTCCTCACGCTGCCACAGTGTGAGGAAAGTACTGCCGATAAGTGGCAATTGTCAGAGAAGTGATCAGCACTGATCATCAGGACACTGATGATCAGTGCCCTGATGATCAGTGCTGCCCACCTGTGCCACCCACCTGTGCGCATCAGTGCCACCCACTGTGCCCATCAGTGGCCATCATTGCCACCCACCTGTACCCATCAGTGCCACCCACCTGTCCCCTGCAGTGCCACCCACCTGTGCCCAGCAGTGCCACCCACGTGTGCCTAGCAGTGCCACCCACCTGTGCCCAGCA
This sequence comes from Staurois parvus, assembly GCF_062004578.1. NCBI lineage: Eukaryota > Metazoa > Chordata > Amphibia > Anura > Ranidae > Staurois > Staurois parvus. The sequence goes on along the minus strand of NW_028318250.1, from coordinate 6,892,658 downwards.
GTGCCACCCATCAGTGCCACCTATTAGTGCAGTATCATCAGTGCCAGCTCATCAGTGCTACATATCCTTGCTGCCTATCAGTGCCTCCTATCAGTGCCCATCAGTTTTACCTATCCATGCCACCTCATCAGCGCCCATCAGTGCTGCCTACCAGTGCCCATCAGTGCTGCCTATCAGTGCAGACTCATCAAAGCTCATCAGTGAAAGAGAAAAATTACCTGTTTTGAAAAATGTTATAATAGAAACAAAGAAAACCTTTTCTTTTTCAATTTTTTTGCTCTTTTTTTGTTTGTAGCACAAAAAATAAAACCCAGGGGTGATTAAATACCACCAAAAGAAAGCTCTATTTGTGTGGAAAAAAATGATAAAAATGTCATATGGGTAAAATGTTGCATGACAGCACAATTGTCATTCAAAATGCTGCTAATATTAATAACTTTCAGTATGTGCAGGTGTATTCTAGCAACTGGCAGATTAATATTCAGAATTATATTTCAAACCCAGGAATACCAAACACAACGTACCTTTGTCACCTAGTAGGGAAGAGACTGCTTTCTCCCCTTTCCTATGTACTAACATAGTTATGTAGGACCTTAATTGTTTCAGCATGAAATGTCCTATTCAAATATATACCTAATATTAATGTGCCCAGTTCCTGTTGGATGCTATGAATTGTATGTGGAATTGTTACATGTGGAATAGACGTTTTATGGCACTCTCTGCATTCCTAGATCTCTAATGGCCTAACAGGTCATGTGTGATGGTTGACTGAGTGATTTTTTTACGATAGGGCAGTGTTTTTCATGGTTCCTGAAAAATAGACATCCTCTCAAGACTAATTAGCGGTTTACAGCTCTGCAGCCGGCCTCTATTTGTGTTTTATTTAAGATAAAATGCTCCTTTTGTATTTCAATGGTTTTTATTAATTTTAAACAGTATAAAACACAGGCAACAAAACACACCCACGCAGGGGCTATCAATTGCACCAATAAGAAAGGCATAATAGAGCAGACAACGTTCTAATTCCAATAAGGCAGAACGTATGCCCACGCAGGGGCTATCAATGGCACATAGGTTACAATAACATCAGTGAGACTCTGACTAACACAACTAAAGACAGCTGTCCACTGTCACATCAAAACAAACAGAAAAGGAGAGAAGAAGAGCAGAGAAGAAAGGGAAAAAAACCCCAAAAAAAACCACCACACCAAAGAGCAGGGGTCCACGAGCGCCAATACCAAACTCCATTACCTCCCCACACTGGCCGGGGGGAGCGTGGGAAAGGCGTATTGTAACCACGGCTCCCATACTTTCAAAAATTTATGTTGAGAGTCGTTGCATATACTCGACATCTGTTCGTTGAGCATCATAGTAGTCATACGATCCCGCACCCCCTGGAAAAGTACAAACGGACTCTTCCAGGCCTAAAATGCTCCTTTTGAAGTTTGTTACAACTTACAGCCACAAATTCCATTTTCAAGAGGAGGGAGGAGAGCAGAAAGATGATTGTTCATGGAAAAATGAAAAACAAAATGGCTGAGACCTTAACAAGATGGCTATTCCATGTCTCTATTGCGCATAATCATTACAATTGGGCATTAGTAAATGCATAGCTGAAAGCCAACCTTCAGATTGTTTTACAGTTTTGTGTACCTTTGATATTCTCCATTTAAATTTACAAATATTTGTTATTTAATAACTCTATACAGTGTTAGCAATTATATTTTGTGAGAATTTAGCAGGAATTTGTAGTTTTGTTGTGTTTGTGCCCATTAACCTCCCTAGCGGTCTGATTATGTCCATATTTCTGTGCTGAAAGCAGTACATTTTTTTTCATGGAAATATGTTGTTTTTTTATTGTAGGCCTGTAATTTTTAGCAATAACTCACTGAAATCTGTCCGAACAAGAGTCTAGTAACCATTCTGGGTAGGATAAAACTTGAAACACAAAATCATAAATTATAATTTAATAAATAATCATAAAAAATAATAATATAATAATAATAAATTTAATTTAATAACATAATCAAACCAAAAACACTGAAATTTGAAATATAGTGCCAAGTTCGCACATCGCTGAGCAAAGTTGCAAAATCGTTTTCAGTGTCTGATGACGAATTTCCCCACAAATCATTATCACTCAATTCTGCAAGTGGTTCTGATTTACTATCACTGGTCTCTAAAGGGATGCTTTTTGGACGCCATGGACATTTCTCAGTTTCCAGGCAGATAGAACAGTAAAAATGCAGGCAGGGCACAGGACAAAGCACTAGGGACAAAATGTATGTGAAATGCCTTGATACAGTAATGTTTTACTATGTAATATTCGTTTATATAAAAATGACAGTTTTTAAAATTTTTTAATTTGCCACCGGTTCCGGCCCCCCGTACGTCCCACCGCTTGCAGGGACCGGAACACAGAAGCCGAATGCCGGCATCTGCTGGAGGAGATGGCCGGGGACGCTGTAGGAGGGACATCGCGGGAGCGAAGGACAAGGTAAGTGCTGCAGGGAATTCCTGAGCATTGCCGCATGGTAAGCCCGAGTGTAGCTCAGGGTTATCGCTTTTGGTACTGAAACTTTACCCCGAGCTACACTCGGGAATACCGCCAGGGAGGTTAATATTGGTTTTAGTGTATTTTTAGCAAAAGTGAAACATAATCTCCAGATTTTTATAGTAGTTTGCTTATTTACAGTTTTGTGTACCTTTGATTTTCACCATTTCACAAAAAAGCACAACTTAAAATGTACTAAATGTAATATTAACTTTTTAACAAAAATATAATTTTGATAAACATATAGTGGAAGCTAAAAAAATCAGTAGCACCATCTTTATATTTGATCTATAGACTTTTAGTGTAATTTACTTATTTACAGTTTTGCATACCTTTGATTTTCACCGTTTTGTAAAAAGGCACATATTAAAGTTTACAAATATTTGTTATTTATTAATTCAGTATAGCTTTATCTTTTAAATTTAGTTGAAATTTAGCTCTGAGAGTGTTTCAACCAGGCTTTGGAAAGTAAACAAATGGGCTACACCTAAAGCAGGGGCATTATACCACTTTCCCTCCAGAGGATTTACACCCCTTTCTGACCAGGCCATTTTTTTTTAACTGACAATTGCGCGGACTTGCAATGCTGTACATAAATTAAATTTATGTCCTTTTTTCCCACAAATAGACCTTTTTTTGGTGGTATTTGATCACCTATGCATTTTTTATTTTATGCGCTATAAAAAAAACTGAGCAGGAAGGGGTTAACATCTGGGGTGACCAAAAGGTTAACTGTGTGCTGTTTTACTGTGTGTGCTGTGTGCTGTGTGTGTTTTACTAGGGAAACATGCTGCTGTGCAGAGAAATACACAGCAGCATGTTATTGCTGGCAGGAGAGAGAACTATATTGTTTACACACAGATCTCTCACCTGTCAGTGTTTCTCGATGATTGCCGCGTGTCGGCAGGAATCTCCTTCTAGGATCGGTGATTGATATCTGTAGCCGCCAATGGTGGCGCGAGTAGGGCGGCACGCATGCGTCCCCTACCCAGAAATGCAAATCATGTATATATACATGATTTTGTGCAGTACTTCTGCTATATTGTGGAGGGGCAGCAGTTAATCAAAGCTGCACAGTTGTTTTTTTTGTGTACAGTCATCTGTTACCTTTGGGAAAGGTGAACTATATCTTTAAGATAAACCTGGCTCAAAATCATTTCTTTAAAAAGTTAAGGTCTCATCCACTACCTTCAATCAACCTACTGCCATTACATTATTTTATATTAAAATAAAACTAAAATTATTGTATGTTCATCTAATCTGAAATTTAAAGAAAAATCAGCTTGCATTTACAATTGTGTGAATACAGTACAGACATTTACCAGCACTCATGGGGTTATGAATGTCATAGACAGAAAATGATAACCTATTAAAATTTACATATAAATCTGAAGATATAAGGCTGCCTTCAAAGAGTCTGGATCCATTCCAGTGTTCTATTTGCTAGAACCATTAACATGCAGATGTCTGAAGATTAATATGAGCGGGACAAGATCTTTAGTTCATTGGCACTTACATTGATATATAACATTGCCATATGATGGATCACTAAAAAATATTTATGACAGTTTTAAAATAGATTCACTTGGACCTAACCTCTGTATCATCGCTGTACTCTACACTTACAGCTTTGTATTTTATTTAAAGTAGTTTTAAAACAGAACTCCAAACAAGATATTGTTTTAATGTAAAGCATTAATAACATCACTAGATGTAATACATAATAATATTATAACTTAAAGTGATTCTAAAAGTTATTTTCTTTTTAAAATAACAAACATCTCAAACTTACCAGCTCTGAGCAATGGTCTTGAGCCCAGAGCAGCCCTGTTCCTCCTCTTCTCGAGTCCCCGCTGGCGCTACTGGCTCCCCCTCTGCCTAGTGCCCACCATAGCAAGCTGCTTGCTATGGGGGCACTCATGCGGGCTCGCTCCCGAGGCAGTTCTGTCTGTCCACAAGACACATAGAGCATGGTTCGGCCCCACCCTGCTCCCTCCGCACTGGCTGTGACTGACAGTAGAGGGAGTCAATGGCTCTCACTGTGGTCTCTAAGCCAATGAGAAGTGAGAGAGCTGAGAGAGTCTTGCGCTTGTGCATATCGCTGGATCGAGATTGGGCTCAGGTGAGTATGGGGGGGGGGGCTGGGAGGAGGCTTAGCTGCACTCAGAAGATTCTCTACAACCACTTACTCCTATTACTTTCCTTTTCCGTGTTCGAAAAAGCATCCTGGAGCTGGATTTAACCTCCCTAGTGGTCTGATTATGTCAGTATTTCTGTGCTCAAAGTGGTACATTTTTTCCATGGAAATATGTCATTTTTTTATTGTAGGCCTGTAATTTTTAGGAATAATTCACTGAAATCTGTCTGAACAAGAGTCTAGTAGACATCCCGGGTATGATAAAATTTGAAACATGAAATCATAAATTATAATATAATAAATAATCATAAAAAATAATAATATAATAATAAATTTAATTCAATAATGTAATCAAGCCAAAAACACTGAAAGTTGAAATATAGCGCCACGTTCGCACATCACTTATCAAGGTCGCAAAATCGTTTTCAGTGTCTGATGACAAATTTCTCCATGAATCATTATCACTCAATTCTGCAAGTGGTTCTAATTTACTATTGCTGTTCTCTAGCTGGTCTAAAACCGCTTTTGTCCTAAAGGGACACTTTTTGGACGCCATGGACTTTTCTCAGTTTCCAGGCAGAAAGAACTGTAAAAATGTAGGCAGGGCACAGGACAAAATGTATGTGAAATGCTTTGATACAGTAATGTTTTACTATGTGATTTTAGTGTATTGAGTGAATGTCACTTTTAAAATTTTTGAATTTGCAGCCGGTTCTGTCCCCCGTACGTCCCGACTCTCGCAGTGACCGGGACCCGGAAGACAGATGCCGGCATAGGCCGGAGGAGATGGCCGGGGACGCTGCAGGGGGGACGTCACAGGAGCGAAGGAAAAGGTAAGTGCAAGAGGGATCCCGAAGCAAAGCTGCAGGGTAATCCCAAGTGTAGCTCGGGGTTACCGTTTTTGGCACTGAAAATTTACCCCGAGCTACACTCGGGAATACCGCCAGGGAGATTAAAGGATAACCGCTGCCTGATCCTCTGACAGCTTTCAAAATACAATGTCCCAGCCGTGGTGGTGAATGGAGGGGAGTTCCTCCCTCCATATTGTTTATGTGGAATCTGTTGAAGAAAAAAAAAAAAAATTGTGCATGGCCAGCTTAACTCTTCTGATTTTAGGGCCAGTTCACACCATGCCAGATTCTGAATATCACAGGAACGCTCTGTGCATTCCTGCGCAATTCAAACCGCATGCAAAATGCACAACAATTGTGATCTGCATCAACTGTCAACAAAAAGTCAACGCCACCCCAAACGCAAGTTTGTTCTATGCAATCCAGTTGCAGTGCATTTTAAGGAGTGCAGGCACTACTTTTGGTGCAGAGAAGTGTGATTTCAGTCTATTCAGAATAAATGGGCTGAAATAACACCACACAAAACCGCATGTGAATTGCTCAGGAACGCACAGCACATTCCTGTGCTATTCAGATGTGGATGTGGTGTGAACTGGCGCTTATGTATTATGAGTGCCTCAATCTTGAAAACAGCAGAACCTCTGCAGCTCACTATTTACAATCAGAGTCATCTTAGTGAAAGTGTATGTTAATACAACAATGCAATACATGCACATTTTCCTGTGCTGTATCTCTTTAGAGACCCTGCAAGTATAGAAAAATACTGGTTGATCTTCCAGAAATGCACTTGTCCCGTTGTGGGCTGACAATACACACATTTTTGTGGCTTGAGTGGTGTCATCCCTCCCAATGTCCTTTTCTACTCAACCACTCCCACTTTTAGATTTCTATTACAAAAAGGCTAATCATACTGTAGTATGAAATAACACCACACAAAACCGCATGTGAATTGCTCAGGAACGCACAGCACATTCCTGTGCTATTCAGATGTGGATGTGGTGTGAACTGGCGCTTATGTATTATGAGTGCCTCAATCTTGAAAACAGCAGAACCTCTGCAGCTCACTATTTACAATCAGAGTCATCTTAGTGAAAGTGTATGTTAATACAACAATGCAATACATGCACATTTTCCTGTGCTGTATCTCTTTAGAGACCCTGCAAGTATAGAAAAATACTGGTTGATCTTCCAGAAATGCACTTGTCCCGTTGTGGGCTGACAATACACACATTTTTGTGGCTTGAGTGGTGTCATCCCTCCCAATGTCCTTTTCTACTCAACCACTCCCACTTTTAGATTTCTATTACAAAAAGGCTAATCATACTGTAGTCCATTATAAGAAGTAAGAGGTTTAAGTAGCCTCTTTGAGATAACAGAGCAAATTTGCAGAGGATACAGGACAGATTAGAATTTCTGACAAGATCAACAGTTTTTTTTCCACATATCAAATATATTTAACTAGATTCTTCTAATGGAATATGTAACAGACAAAAGGCAAGCAAATAAGACAAGATCATTATTATGGTTTACATACACTTTAGTTCTAAGATCACTTGCTCTTCTGACCATTAACTGGTCAAAATCATGAATTTTGCCTGTTGATTCCTTCCTGTCACTAATTATCAGGCCTGACTTTCGTTTCACAGATCTAGTATACAGTAATTAGATACCTTGGTATGGATATATTCAGGGAACTTCATGATTATATCTGTTTAAATGTTGATCCCCTGGTTACTACTGTTAAAACTAAGACTGGCATCTTGTCTAAGCTCCCAGATGGTGTCACGGGATGTATTAACCTTGTTAAAATGATTCTTCTCCCAAAATCTTTTACGTTCTTTGGAACTCTCCAATCTATTTGTCCTTGAAATATGTAAAGTGTTAGATTCCCTACTTTTGTCTGAGACATCAACAGACAAGATCAACTGAACTGGTCCACTCTAAAACATTCTGCACATCCCACACTTCAGTTTATATTACTTGGCTTCACAGACTTCTTATATTTTCCATTGGTACACTGCTGAAGCCTGTAGGTTTATTAAACTTATGTCCCCTGACAGTACTTACCCCTCCCCTAGATTCTCTCGCTTATCTGTTGCTGGTGAAAAGATTGTACAGGCCTGAAGTCTTCCAACCTGATGTTGACTCAAGCTATGAGACATAGCTATCTCTGGGTAGGTAGGTAGATAGGTAGGTATTTCAGAGGTTAAACATCACACTTTACTGTGGCAGAATCTATCTTTGTTTCAGCTTTGTATGGTGTAGGCAAGGAATCATTTCTTTATCTTAGATCTCAACTGAACATTTGTGTGCTATGCTGACACCAAACTAGTAATTATTTTACTAAAGGAAGCTATATTTATTTGAAAAAATTATACCCTCTGTGTGATCTTTGTCAATTTAAATAGTAATTGATGGAGTTGTTTGTCAGATAAAAAAAATGTTATGTTTAAAAAACAGCAATATACAATTATATACAAGGTGTACACCTATCTGTCCAGGACTTTTGTTTTTTTTTATCTGACATTAATTTCTATCAGGCCAAGTCACTGTAGAATCTTCTGGTTTCTGGTGAGCTAATGTTCTTTAAGTCTTTAAGCTGTTTAATTTAATATATGGCTCAAAACACTTACTAAAGGCCAGAGGAGCCTCCAAACTCTCTTCCTCTTTCAATTTTCAAAGCATGCCATTCTTAGCTACTAGCCAAATGGTACTGTGGCTTCAGAGAAGTGAATGATCAGTGTCATCCTTTAACAATTTCCCGTTCGGCCCATGTACATAAATGGCCGGACGGGAGCAGTGCTGAAGTGGGTCACCGTTTATAAACAGCCCCACATTCCCTGCCTGTGCGCGCTCCCTGGGAGTGCGGCACCACGATCCAGTGCCCGCTGTGTCCTCTGTACGGGACCTCTGTGTGAGGTCCCGATCATGTGATCAGTGATTGGCCAATCAGTGATCACATGAATAGTAGTAAGCAAGATGTCACTTCCTTACATCATTGCTTACTACTTGTGAAATCTGTGACTGATCACAGAGTTCACATGATACTAGGCTATTCACAACAGCCTTGTACAATGTGACAAGCTGTGACCAATCATAGTTCACACAGTATTTCTCAATGGCTGCAAGAATGCAGTCAGAGAGGAGGAGAAATTATTGTTTTTACAGCCTTTATGGGTGTATTATCATTATCATTATTATTATACAGGATTTATATAGCGCCAACAGTTTGCTTAGCACTTTACAATATAACGGGAGACAATACAGCAACAATATAGGATAGGAGGGCCCTGATCCTTGGAGCTTACAATCTAGGAGTGTAAAAGCAATCAGTGTAAAAAAAGAAAAAAAAATCTTCATCACCCCCCACAAGTAGTACAGTGTCACTATGGTGACACTGTACTGCTAGGGTGACAGCATGTTAAAAAAACCATAAATAATGAAATTAAAATTTTTTTTTTTTTAATTTAGGAAAAATTATAATATTGGTTATAAACTAATTTGGGTTATTTTTTTTTTTACTAAAAAGATAGAGAATACATTTTGGCCAAGATTTATGAAGAAAGATTATTTATTTGCAAAATTTTATAAGAAAAACACTTTTTTTTCAAAATGTTTGGACTTTTTCATTTATATAGCAAAAAAATAAAAATCCCAGTGGTGCATAAATACCACCAAAATAAAGTTTTATCTGTCTCAACAAAATGCTAAAAAATTCATATGGGTACAGTGTTGCATGACCGCGCAATTGTCATTCAAAGTGTGAAACTGAAAGCTGAAAATTGGCCTGGACAGGAAGGGGGTAAAAGTGTCCAAACTGGAAGTGGTTAAATAGGGTAATGTCACTCCTCCTCGAGGTTTGGCAACATGCACTTGGAGGATGGGGCTCGTGCAGCTGGAACTTATTTGGTCTATGTGTGAGCACCCAAAACACTGGTTACTGTCCTACCCATCTGCAAAACAATCTGTGATGAGGCAAGCTTGGAGTTCTGGCATTCCTTTATCAGACAAATGCAAGTGATAAGTGGAGCAGTGATGGCAAGAAGGAGAGTGACAACTAACCTTTACTGTGTTACTATGAATGATTGCCATTCTGCTTAACATACTTCCTTGGTAACCCGTTTTTTTGTTTCACTCTCCTTGTCCCTAAAGCAGCAGTTTCATCACTGCTGTCCACTGGACGGATTGAATGCAGAGAGGTTTAGTTGTCAAGAAACAAGATTGCACAGCACAAAATGCGTAGTAGGAAAAAAACAGTCATTCAGTCTTGAAGAAAGAGATTATGGTTCATTTAGGTCCAGTTTTACTTATCAGTGCAGTTCTAGTTTATTTCATTTCTCTCCACACTTAAGTTCATCGTTCCGAGAAAGTAAAGAATGCATATGCAGAAAATGTTGTGCCTAAAATAAAGCTGCATGCTGTGTTATTTGCTGCTAATGTATTGGCTTTCTTTATCTTCAATGGTGCAGCTCCCCTCCAGTACTAAAGAAGTAGTAATACTTTTCCTAACTCCTGCTTCAAGCTGTAGCACATATAGGCTTATTGCATTGTTTCTATGACTACAGAACTTTTGTACTGTTTTGTTGCTGTTTTGTCTCCCGTTATATTGTAAAGCGCTGAGCAAACTGTTGGCGCTATATAAATCCTGTATAATAATAATAATACCAAACATCCATGCAAATCATATAAAAACAGTGTATTCTATTTGTAATTGACTTACTGTAATCATATTGTTTTATACCCTCGCTCTAATGCAGTGTTTCTCAATCTTTTTTTCAGTCAAAGCACACTTTAAAATTATGCACAATCTCGAGGCACCCCATTCCAAAATGTAAAAACCTAAACTAATACTTTTACAAAATGCTGCAACATCCACCTGCGTAGGACAGCCAACGTTAGAAGTGATTTATTCTTCCAAAGCAAGTTTAGCTTTGCACTTGAGTACTTCTTAGTATTCCAGCATTTTTCAGTTTCTCTCCCTCACTCAGCTAATGTGACCCCAGTGCTGATAGAGAGGGACAGGGGAGGGTAAAACAAGTATGCTGTGCAGGCTTCCATTGTTCCCTTTATTAACTAATCATATCATTGAATGTTAGGACTTTGGCGGCTGAAAGGTTGTAATGGTGCACAATGAAAACCTGTGGCTTTGTGCAACTAAAAGGCAAGTTTCATCCATCTGTTTTCTTGTATACAATTTTGGCCAATTTTTAGCCATTCTGCAAAGGCACCCCTAAAGAAACCTGAAGGCATCCCTGGTTGAGAAAAACATGTCTATTCATTCAAATAATTAAATGTAAATAACAAAAAGGCATGAGAAAGTCTGCTCTAATGAAATAAAGAATTAAATGAAATATTAAGATTAAAAGGCAGGGACAATTTGGTAAAACTCAAATTGTTCCAGATTAGTTACAACTCAAGGTCTACCACGAAGCACCAATTCATCTCTGTGAACTGGTAAGTGGTCAAGGTAAAGCTTTTTTGGGCCACTTACCAGTTACCTCCCTAACCTTTGAAGCAGTAAAGCCACACTCCCATATGGGATCACTCCATGAAAGGTGCAGAGGGTTTGGTGTCAAGAATAAAGCCATTTTTCAGATATATTAGACACAAATGAAACAGTGTGATAAATTAAGAGTAATAAATATTCAAGGGATCACATTATATCTTCTGATGGCAACATCCACTTAATAAAAAAAAAGTTAGAACACCTTAGTAATAACCAATATAGTAACAATATCAATTAACAATATTGTATCCCACATAAATACAGTAGATCTGAAGTATTCAGCTTCAGAATTATATAAAGCACTATATCAACCGAAAAATGACAGGGGCATTGTTAAGTTAAAGAATAAGTTCACCTTTGGGAGCATGTTACATGTTCCACCTGTTTTTTGGGTGGAATATATAACATGTTCCCACTGGCGGAGCCACTGCCCACTCTGCTGCATCTAGTGACAGCTAGCGGGGGATCTTCAAACCCGCTAGCTATCGCTATTTAAAAAAAAATCTGTGAATGGGAAAACTACAAGTCCAGAAAGCCTTGCAGCTGTCGGCTTGTAGTTCTCAATGAACTACCATGGAGCTGTTGAGCACTGTAGTAGTTCATTGTCTCTTTCTGTCAGTGTGTATCTGCTTGCCTGTATGAGGGACAAGCACACACATACACTGACATGTCTGCAGGATTCCTGCATGGCACCCGCGATCTGCTAATCATGGGTGCAACGCTTTCTAGGTTCTAATTAAAAAAAAAAATAAATGCACTTTTAGTTACCTGCAAAAAGATGTGGATTTATTATTATTTTTTTTAATTTAAACTTATCCTTTAAATACCTAAACTGGCTAAAGGCTGGATAAAAGAAATGATAGAGCCAAATCTAGCCCCAAAAAAACTATTTTGATGTTCATATCATACATCTGAATATGATAAGCATCGCTCAAATTAGCTGCGCAACTGGCAACTATCAGGCCTTTGCAACATTTGAAATGTTGATGCCTCAGATCAGGGGTCTCCAAACTGTGTCCCTTTAGGTGTTGAGGAACTGCAAGTCCCATGAGGCCTTGCAAGACTCTGAGAGCCACAGGCAAGGTTCCCAGAGGCAGAGGCATGATGGAACTTGTAGTACATCAACAGCTGGAGAGCCATAGTTTGGACACCCCTGCCACAGATAAAGACTAATGCAAGGTATACACATATAGGTTTCTTATTAACCTTTTGGTGGCCACCGCCCTTTCAGGGATGTAAAAGCCAGGAGGCAGAGGCAGGCCTTTGGGTCATGTGACCGCTGTGATTGGCTGTCACAGTGGTCACATGATCGGTTAAGCAAGTATGCATCGGGAGCTTCACCACCATCTAATGTTCTGGGAGCATTCAGGGGATGCGCTCTCAGTGCAGTAAGTAGTTTTAACAGGACTGTATATATGTGGCTGCTCAGCATCAAGGCCCATCCGCCTATATGAATACGGCCAGCATCAACAGGTTAAACCAGTGGGGTGAACAAAAAAGAACCCTGACAGACCTCTGCATCAATGCAAACGATGTGTGAGGCAGGGATCTCTCCCGCTGAGCTAATGTGTGGGTTCTTGTGAGCTACTATGGTGTATACAAAGTGCTAATAAATATTTAAATAATTATATTATAAATAAAATTGTGGTAAAATCAATGCAATAATGAAAATAAAAATATTCCCCCTGATGAAGCCACGTGACTCAGTGTCGTAATGCATAGGGGAGGGGTTCTGACATCACGACGTTTAAAGCAACATACAGCAAGTATTCAGCAATATTGCAAAACTGTACTGTGGATTCAAATTTCAACATTTTAACTTGTAACACACATGAGTGCACTACTTTATTTAATAAATTATGTTTTCAAGAGGATAAGGCACTATATTCTTTTATTACATTCCATGGCCATTATACTTATGGAGCAAAATCCCTAAGGAAACAAGGAGACCCCCTAGTGAGAAGAGGGATATTCTCATCCATCCATCAGGCTTCAGGAAAATCCATAAGGAAGCGAGGAGACCCCCTTTAGAAAGAGGGAACACTCCATTCATCCATCCCAGGGAAAGAGGGATATTCCCATCCATTTATCACTAAGTCCAATTAAAGGGACACAAGCCTTTTATGACCTCACTTAACGGTTTGGTCATACACTCCAGGTGAGAGCACAACGGGTGAAGGTGCACAATATATTTTTTATAATTGGTAAACTGCACGGCTATTATTTTCTATCACAGCACTAGAAGAAGTGTCAAGTTCACGGACTTAATAAGGACATGTTTGCAGCAGTAATATACTTGCAGTGATATTGGTATGTATTATTTCAATGCTGGACTATTATTTATTTAATACTTATTTATTCACAACATTTTGCAATTGGTAACGAAGCAGCACACTATTTCTGATTTTATTCTCCCACTGAGCTATTGTATTCTGACAGCGGGGAAATCTGACAGTCAGATCAGCTCCTGCAGCCAATGGTAGCTGATCGAATTCTGTTTTTCCAGCCTGACAGTTAGACAGAGCCGGTCATTAGACCATCTTCTTTCTAACACTCAGACTGAAAGCTAAACCATATGATTTTTAGTTTGTGTATATCCTGCTTTAGATGGCTTTCGCACAAAAATAAGTCTTGGCGTGAACAGACAGCTATATAATTATTTATTTTTTTAATTATATCTTTTATTATATTTTTCATTACAAAACTCAACAATACTGTATACCATATTCACCCAAAATTCAAGCATTTCACCTAAATTTTCCAACCCCATCTCTCTTCCTCCTCCCACCCCCCCCTCACCCAACCACCCCTCACCCAACCACCCCTCAAGCTACTCCCGTTCATATAATATTGTAAAGCGCTGAGCAAACTGTTGGTGCAATATAAATCCTGTATAACAATATAACTCTTCCTGTCTCTTTCCATCATTCCAGTCCATGTCCATATCTCTTTTCTTTTCCATTCTTTCTTTCTCTCCAACCTTTCTTTTGCCTTTTCCTATTGCTACGGCCCTCCGGATGCTCCATTCAATTTTCTTGCCTCCGACCACCTAGGACTCCCACTATTTACATATATTTTTTAGATTTCTTGAAGTCATGCCATCTACCCCATTCCTTTCTAAATTTTCCTATTTTATCTTTATCTATATGGTATAACTCCTCCACCTTTATATATTCAACCCTGTCTATCCAGTCCCTCATTGTTGGAGGCTCCTGTACCTGCCAGAATTTGGGAATACATCCCTTAGCCACACTAATTTGATGGTATAATGCACTATTTTTATACTGTTTCACTGATATATCTGACCTGTAAAATAGACCCACCCATGGATCATTCTGTATAGTGGTCCCCAATATCTCTTGTATAAATTGGATTATATCTTGCCAAAATCCTTGTATTTCTGGGCAATCCCACCATATATGTGCCATTGTTCCCTTAAATCCACATCCCCTCCAACATAATGGTGAGATTTCTACTCGTTGTCTATGTGCAACACTAGGTGTCAAATACCATCTCGTTAAACATAATTAATTTCAACTGTGTTCATATTCATCACCCCATGTGTTAAACATTTTATTTTTCTGTTGTTCACTCATTTTTGTTCCCAGATACCTTTCCCATTTCTCTAAGAACGAAAGAGGACCCGCCCCCTTCAATTCAATAAGAATTTTATATATCCTTGAAGTAACATGCTTTAGAGCTATATCACAACATATTTCTAATTACATTGTGTTCATGTTATAATTTTCTCTTCTTCTGGACAAGGAACTTTGCAAAGCAAAGGCTTTGTAATTCAAATTTTAGCAATTTTAAACACTTGCACTGTGACCTTGTTTACATTTTTCCTTTGTTCCTCAATAGACAGAATTTTTTAGCCTTATGAAAACCCCTAAATTATTGTTTATCTTTTCTTTTTTTTCCTAGGTCGTTATTCTTATGAAATTATTATAGAAAAGCAGGTATGCCAGGATAGTGGTGGTTTATTAAGAACACCTGTGCTTTATGAGAAAATAACGGCAGGCCTCTGAAGGATCCATTAGTTTTAGTGACAGTGTTATTGATTGTCTACTGCAATGTATATTTCATCAGGCCGGAAAGCCATAGCACCTTGTAATTGGTTTAGGTAAATGAGCTTCTTTTCTTGTGCGTCGGTAAGAGCTTATCTGGCTTGATATTACTATTACTGTGGCTGCTGAAGATCTATCCTCTTGGGTATGCGTCTCTGCAGTCTCATTAAGCAGCTTTGTACTAATTGTAACATTATTGTTTAAAAAAAATATTTACCTTAGATATCCAAGTTGGAATTCAAATTAAAAACTATCAGCTCCAAAAAAAGATTAAATATTTTTCATGTGAATTTATGTCAAGAGCTTGTCACGTGGTATGCTGTGCTGTTCATATTTAATTTGCTGTAAGTGCTTCTAATGAACTCCTGAACTTTACATATAGTCTGACTAAACACATCTGCGTAAAGTGGAGACTAATTACACCTGAAGATCCTGTACAGAACTTACAACATTAGAAATGATCAAAGTGGGACTTTAAAGATTAATGTAATTGGATGGGGCATAATATGCATAAAAGAGAAGATGATCCGGAAACTTCCCTCAGTCTTTTACTACACAAATATTGTTTGTTGCATAGCACATAGTAATCAAGAACCACAATACAAAAGTTATTGCTCTTATGTTAAACTTAACCCCTTAACGCTGGCACCTCTCCAGCCTTTTAAGGGGTTTCTTATGCTCTGGGATCATGTGACCGCCGTGTTTGGCTGTCGCAGCGGTCGCATGATCAGAAAGTTCCCAAGTAGCGATTGGGAGCTTTCCTTTAGGCACCAGTTTCGGGAGCAGGCAGGGTTTGTTTTCGTATTGATACACAAATATGCAGCCTCTCTGCATCAAGGCCCACCCACCGAGAGGCCGAACATTTGCATATTCTTGGAGTGAAGAGGTTAAAGTTGTATTAACTGCTTCCCGACCACCCTATAGCAGAACTACTGCTACAGGGCAGCAGGGCTGCGCAAAATCACGTATATATATATGATTTTGTATTTCCGGGTCCTGGCTGGAGATTCCCTGCCACTATAAGGCGATCTTTTTGTTTACACACCCCTGTATTAATTATCCTGATTTTTGTTTACATGCATACCTTATATTAATTGTTACCCTTACTCCATTGTGGTTTAATCTACTACATTTTTGTCATCGCAATTTTATCATGTTGGTGTATTTTGTTTTTATTCTTATTTTTATTGTTTGTATTACTTTTATTGTTTGATTTTATCTTTTGACTATTGGATTATATTTATATCACCGTATATGTATTATATTGTATATTACTAATTGTATCCTATCTGACCATTTACCATTCAGGTTAGTCCTTTCTCTATTGACATCCCATCTTTGATGTCCTAAAGGGTTTTTCTTTTAATTTTCTATTAATCATACTGTTTTTTACACATACTGACAGTATGTGTAATACGGTCTTTTGTAAGAGCATACATTGTCATTAGAATGCTCTTTATATTAACTTTTATTGCCCCATCAGCTTGGGAGATTAGGATCCTCTGCCTTTGACAACCCTCATTGTCAACTTATCAACAGTATATGTTGGCGCCTGAATACCGCCAACAAAATGGTGCCGATAGGCGCACGCACCTATATAGGACAATACAAGTTGGTCCTGGCGATCCACGACAAAATGGCACCGACACATTGCGTATGCGCCGGAAGCTGGGAAACTGGCGGCTGCGATAATCACTGGCACCATTTTCAAACATAAATAGCAGCTATTAAACGTCCCTGTCTGTAAGCCCAGCACCCTATGATGATGTGCATCGCACGAAATGCGTCAGATGGCTACAGTTTCTGGACGTCTGACCACCGCTGGTGGCCATCCTGAATTCTACATGAGCCCCCACTTGCAGAACCTGTTTAAAGGGACCCCAGACGGTGATACGCAGAAAGGTCCTCACAGTACCCTACTCTAGACGAGACCGGATGGTGTGTGACCCTGACCCTATCCTGGCAGCAGTTGACCACTACCTAACCTGATGAGACAGGCTAATTTCATATGCGCATTTTTGAAGCACTTCTGGTGAGTGCGCATTTCGTTTATCCTATATCCACCGTTTGGTACACTGGATTTACTCCCCATGCACTCATTAGGATCTATCGGATCCCCACGTGGGCTTTTTACCATTATTTTGGGACATTTTATTCACTTGTTTCACCGTAGGGCGATATACGACTTTGCACTTGATTCTATAGCAGTAGTTACTATATGTTCATTCAATATGCCGTTTTATTATTACTATGTTCAGTTCTTTATGTATATCTAGCGCTGCACCTTTTTGTATGTATAGTGTTTGGAAGGTTTGTTTTTGGTTGCCTTTTTTGGTGTTCCAGCAGCTATTTTTTGGAAATCATAGATAGCGCTCACTTACCATCTTTCTGCACTATACGGCGATCGCCAAGGAACACCGACAGGGGAGAGGTCTGTATGTAAACAATAAAGATCTCTCCCCTGTAAGTACCAGCACTCTGCTTTGTATTGCAGTGCATAGCAGAGCAATACAAAGCAGCATGCTTACATAATAAAGCACAAACAGACAAACTAGTAAAACAGCCCACATCCCACAGTTAACCCTATGATTGCCCCAGATGTTAATCCCTTCCTGCCCAGTGTCATTAGTACAGTGTCAGTGCTTTTTATTAGCACTGATCACTGTCAGTGGGGATGTCAGTGACAATTAGTCAGTTCCCCACAGTGTCAGAATGCCCACCGCAGTCCTCGCAGTCCTGCAGTCCTGCTTTAAATCACTGATCGCCGCCAATACTAGTAAAAAAAATTCCAGTATTTATACTGCCATTTGTAGACGCTATAACTTTCACGTAAACAAATTAATTTACATGTATTGGAATTTTTTTTAGCAAAAACATGTAGCAGAATACATTTTGGCCTAAATTTAAGATAACATTTTATTTTTTAAATTTTTTTACTGGATATGTTTTAAAAGTCATAAATACAGTTTTTTTTTTCAAAATTGGACTTTTTTGGTTTATAGCGCAAAAAAAAGCAGAGGTTATCAAATACCATCGAAAGAAAGTCCTACAAACGATGGTATATATACTGGAATTTTTATTCGTATTTTTTTTTATACTAGCAATGGCTTATAGCAGGACTGCGGTGGGCATTCTGACACTGGGTGGGAACTGACTAACTGCCACTGACATCCCCAGTGGCACTAATACGGTGATCAGTGCTAATTAAAAGCACTGACACTGTACTAATGGCACTGGGCAGGAAGGGGTTAACTTTTGGGCGATCAAAGGGTTAACTGTGTATTGTGTGCTGTTTTACTACAACGACATACTGCTTTGTATTTTTCTGTTGTGCAGAGAAATACAAAGCAGCATGTCCTTGTTGGCAGGAGAGAGACCTGTGTTGTTTACATAAAGGTATCTCCTCTGTCAGTTTTACACGCTGATTGCCGGTTGCCAGTGGGGAATATTCGGCCGGGACCCGGTGATTGACATCCTTAGCTGCCATGAATATATATATATATATATATATATATATATATATATGTGATTTTGCGCAGCCCTGTAGCAGTACTTCTACTACAGGGCGGCGAGGAAGCAGTTAATACATAGTCTTTTACTGGTTACTTAGATTTACGTGTTTGAAACATCAGCCTGAAGAGAATTTATACATTATATCCTTTTTTAACAGAAAAAAAAACCTTGCATCTAAGTATAGCAAGTAATTTTATATGTACGTAGGAACAGCTATACATACTCATACTGGGGCTTCTTACACAAAATTAAATTACACTTCAGTCCAACCTCATATTTTATTAATCCAGCTCTACATTAGCATTCATTAACCTGCATTTATGTATAGGACGCTTTAGACTAAACCAGCGTTTATGTTTTATGTAGGATTGGTCTATATGCTTGAAAAATACAATAGCTGAATCTTACCGAAATTCATGGTAACGTGTACCTAAACCCTCCTAGTTAGCTAAGCTGTTTACAGCAAATCTGTCCAAAATGTATTTAATAGCAACTCCAAGCTTTGTTCTGCCATCAGCACTGGGCGAAGGTTTGACAGAGCGATACTGGCTACAGAACAAATGCAGGATCTGCGTTAGGCTGAGCCACTATTGGGCTCCCAATGAGTTTAATTTATTGGAAAAACATCAGGGCACTTACTAAAAGTCAGATTGCAGTTTATGTAATATGTGTCTTTCAAAAGCAGCATGTGTATCTACCAAGCAGTATGTAGTATTGCCCACCTACTTTCTTTTCAAGTAAATATTTTTTCCAGCTACCAATACTTTGTGCCTTATATTTAGTATACTCTAACTTTACATTCTTCCTCCATATTCTGTTTCAATTCCCATATTAGACAGCTCACTTTCCATTTAACTTCATCCTAATTTCATTTTCCTGCTGCTTCCTTTGATGAACAACTTATTTTTCATAGTTTCCTTTGACTTGCATTTAAACATGTGCAGAACGAAAAAATTAGTTTAATTTTGTTCCTGATCGATTCGTTAAGTTACTAATTCAGTTTCTTTGCATTTGTAACAAAATTCATTTAGTTTTGTTTCATTTATTCGTTTTCGACCGGCTTCAAATTTTTCTTAGGGATTTGAAGTATTCAGAGAATTTGAATTTAATTTGAATAGAAAATATTAAATTGATCCGAATTCATTGTGAAGAATAGTTGGTTGTATTTTATTCGAAACTTCGGAAGATGGTTATATTCTTATTATTTTATTTTATTCTATTCTAGTCTATTTTTTTTTTAATTCTCTTCTATTATTTTCTGTTATATTATTTTCTTTTATTTTCTCTTTTATTATTTTCTTTTCTATTATATTCCTTTATTTTCTATACTATGTTATTCTATTTTTTTATCTTCTATTCTATTCTATTATTTTATTTTCTATTCTGTTCTGTTTTATTCTATTCTATTATTTTCTCTTCTATTCTATTATTTTCTATTCTATTACATTCCTTTATTTTCTATTCTATTTTATTATATTCTTTTCTTTTCTAATCTATTCTATTCTGTTCTCTTTTACTATATTCTATTCTGTTTTGTTCTATTCTATTCTTTTTGAAAATCAAATTTCAGAAGACGGCTATATTCTTTCTAAATTATTATATTCTATTCAAATCTATTCTATATTTTCTATTCTGTTCAAATCTATTGTATTCTATTCTATTCCTTTGTATTCAATTCTATTCTATTCTTTTATATTCTATTCTTTTATATTATATTATATTCTGTTTTATTCTATTCTTTTTGAAATTTAAATTTCAGAAGACGACCTTTTTTCAACACTAATACACATAGTCTTTGAAGTCAATCAGCAATAGACAACAATATGTTTATATTTCTAATTTGATTTCAAATTTGATTTCATTTTCAAATGTAATTCTAATTTCAGGCAAAATGTCATTTCGTTATGTCTGATTTGTTTAAATTCATTACTATTGTGATTTGGACATTCAGATACATCCAGATCTCAGAATAACAAAAATTTTATCCAAATTTTGAAACAAATTGCACATGTCTACATGCACTTAGAAATTGGGGTCAATACTTTCAAGTCCAGTTTCCACACATAATTGTTTTTGCTTTCTGATGTGGTCTGCAATGTACTGAACACTCCAATTCTTTCAAATTGTAATTTTAGAGTTGTAAAGAGTGATGCTCTGATAAGCAAAATCCCAGTGTGATATATGTAAACAAATATCCAGATCTAAAAAAGAGATTGATATAAATTCAGAAATCACTGATTAACATACTATTGCTATCTTATGTTTAGAGTATTTAACAACTAAATAAATCGTATGACAGGGGCATTGTCCTACTTTGGTGGCAATACCACTTTTCCTTTCATTTCATCTGATGCTATTGTACTAATGTTGTTCAAAGGGAATGAATGGTCTTTGTACATGTACATGTTCTTGTGGGACACATAACAGGTTTCAGTTTGATGTAAATAGGCTGACAAATCAAAGGGTTTTGAAAAACCTTCTTGCTATTTATAATTTGAAATTTTATATGTACTTAAGGTAGCCATTTTTGCTCATTATAAGCTCAGGCTTTGATGCATGCTTACCATTGTTACCCAATGGATTTGATTTACTGCTCCTAATTACTATGCAAGCCTATGAGCTCCTCAGTGCTCTGATAACAAAGTACTCCTTGAGAACCTGATTTTATTCTGACTATATCTGTAATAGTGACTTATCCCTTAGCTTGGCCTGAATAGGTAGTAGTTGAGACAATCACTGCAAACAATATTTATCAGATAGTTAAACTTACAACATCCATTGCATCTACAAATATCTTTACTGTTCGCAGAAGGTTCAGGCTAATGATATTGTGGATGTTGGTATTTGAAGTGCAAAATAAATCTTTCCTTTCTCACCTCAGTGTGTGGCTTGCCTGAAGAATAGCAGAAATTACAATGATGAAACTGTATTATGCAAAAGAATGGATTACATAACAAGAACTCAATGAAGTAAAATAAAGACTAATGAAATTACTTTGCTAATATAACTGTTGAAGACAGTGCACTCCCCCTCTGGCATTGTCAGATGTGACTATATCATTAACTGTAACATACCAACAGTTACACGCAAGCACATTACCAATAGCACAGCTTGCTATTATGAAAATCTGAAAGACAAAAGAGAAAACAGGCATGTATTGCAAAAAAACAATGACTTTAAGCCATTAAAGGCAAAAAAATAGCATATAAATCAATTCAACTGAATGTTCTTGGCACATTCATCCTAAGAGTTTGAGTAAAATCTCTACTTCAAGTACAGCTGAAGAAAAGCTCAGTCCTCAAAAGGCAAGAAGAAAACAAATTCAGTGACGGTCTGATACAATTACCCAGTCGTGCACCCTTCAACTCTACCTTATGTACTTTGCTATCATAACTAGTAATGCTCTTTATGACGAGCCCTATGGACCAGTCAGTTCTTTCAGCCTGTTGGCTTTTCAGAAGAACAAGGTCTTTACCTTGTAGATTTAGGTTGAGACATTGTCACATCTGCATCCTTTTCTATTGATTGCTGAATTAGACATAGACATGTTGGCCCTGATTTACTATTTGGCCTGGGTGCATATTCGTGGGCGAACGCCCAATTTTTATGGACGACCATTTATTTTTACCCCGCAACGAGATTTACTATTGAGCAGCGCCCATAAGCAGATGCCCAATCGAATTTACAAAAAGACACACGCCCGGAATCAGACTTGCTAAGAAGTACGTCTAACACCATGAAAAATCACTGCAGAGACATGTTCACTTAGAAATTTGCTTTGCCAAATATCAGGACTTCACTTTAAACAATATCTGCTATTTCCAAAAAAATTAAGAATGTGTTAAAAATCGTTTTTTTCAAGGAAATCAACACAGTAAAAATCTAGACGCCCGTGCAGTGTCTTTGGCCGATATAAATGCGCATGTGCAGAACACATTTTAGGTGTCTGCCATGGGCATTTGCTTTTTAGCCACTGCCTAATAGTAAATCTCACTGTGGATTCCTCTGACAGCCGACACTCGGTCGCGTCTACTGTGTTAAACAAATAGCACTAAGCATATCTTTATGTATTCTAATTTGATTTCCTTAGTTCTAGTGATTCTATTTTTGTTTCTTATCCTTTATAATTATTTTTGTAATGATTTTACTTATTTCGAAGGTCTAGATAATATTTACTTTGACAGCTGAATGTAAAAATAAAGGTCCGCAATAAAAAACAAAAACAAAAAACAATTCTAATATAGGTGTACTATTTATTACATTCTAAAGATTCTCTTTTGCTAATAGGAAAACGCCAATGCTAATAAAGCCCGCGCTTGTACGCCATCTAGTGAATATATCCGGTATTGCACCTAAAAATGTGCCAGATGCGATACCACATTTACTAATAGCAAAGTAGACATTGGTTAATGAGATTGCTAGACGCCGCTCAGAAGACTGACAGGTCTTGATTGATTTAATTGAGTCTGCCTGAATGGTCAGAGTCTGCTAGTAGACTCACGTCTTAGTGAATCAGGGCCGTTTTGTCTGATTATATATGTAACCGAGGTCAACTTTTCTGACTGTGTAGAACGTGATGTCATCTATTTGAATGTCTAGCTTGTGCAGTACAAAATCTTCAGTTTCCATAGCTAGCACAGTTACACAGGAATTGTATGCTGACGCTTAGGGGCTAACTTAGTTTTGCCAAACAGAAACCCAACATGGGTTTGATTTCAAGAGTCTATTAGGCTGGTTCAAATTATGTGGTAGATATTGGTATTTGTAGATCAAAAGGAAAGGTTTCTTCCTAACCTCAATATGTATTAATCTAAGAACGTGTATATTGAATCCCACGCCACCAACCTATATAAGATCTACTACTTCTAATTAGGGGTGACTGCTCACAATAAAAAGTGTTCCCACCAAGAAATCAATACATCAATAAATATATTGCTGCGCCTCCCTAAAGTGCAAAACACCTTTTCATATATACATCAATAAATATAACCTAGAAAAAAGGTGCTGGTGCAAATATAATCATTCCACACATGTGCCCAAACAAGAAATAAATCACATAGAAATTCACACAAGTATTGAAGTAAAGTACTATTCTTTTTTTTTTTTTCCAAAAAAATAATGTTTATTGTGAAGTACAGATTGACATAATAAGCTAAGATAAACATGAAATGTGAGAAAGACAATTAGCAACACACACATCCAGTCAAGAGTGCATGAAAACAAGTACAATTACAAAAACAAAGCAGTGTGGGGTAACTAAACCACGACACGGTAGTGCCTGAAATACATTAGGACGCTTGTAATGAAACGCGTTAGGCCAGGAGGCCCCAGACCTCCTCTGATAACGTCACAAAGTGTGGATCTGCAGCGGGGAGAAGAGCGCAAACGACGTCTAAGCCAGAGTCAGTGCTATAAGTTGAAAGTGGTGGAGGCGTCTGAGCGCGGATGTGAGAATGTGTGATCAAGTATACTGCTAGTATGAAAGGGGAAGTGATTCTGTCATCATAGCTAATTGTCCTTTGGGTAGTTGACCAATGCATGCAGAGGTTAGTCTGAAATGAAGAAAAGAAACCATAGAGCGGAGAAAAACAAAAAAAGAAAGGGGGGGGAGAGTAAGAGAGAGAAGAACAAAACAAAACAAAATAAAAACAAAACAGGGGGGGGGGGAAGGAGCAGCACAGGGGGTGGGCAAATGAGAAAGGGAATAACAGAGTGATTGTTATCCATACGGTGATACAGTCGCCAAACCTACAAAATTCCAGTCTGTCATCAGAATCGGTCGGTTGGGAGAGGAGGACAAACGGGGGTAATCTGCCCCCACAGAGTCAAACAAGAGAGAGTAGCGCCCTCAGGGGGTTCAATTGAATTCAGACCGACTGGTCCATAAGAGATCGGTATACAGGAGTAGTCAGAAAATGTGTCCAACAGGCCCATACGTGAGAAAATGTCGTGGGGGTATCGTGTGCAGTTGCAATCAACTCCTCCATATCCGCTATTTTTCCCACTCGGGTGAGCCAATCACGTATAGAGGGAGGACGGGTGGAGCCCCACAGAACAGGAATACAAAGTCTGGCCGCATTGACCATATGCATGGCCAGGGATTTGAAGTATTGTCCCCTGGGAAGGGGATAGTGGTGAAGGAGAAATTGAGCTGGGGAAAGAACTAAGGGCAAGGTAGTCACGGACACCACAAGCCGATGAACCTCTCGCCAAAACGGTTGAAGAGCCGGGCAGGACCACCAGATGTGAAGAAACGAACCAACAGAAGTTCCGCATCTCCAACAGCTGTTGGGAAAGGAAGGATTGAAACGATGAATCCTCAAAGGGGTGTGATACCATCTAGAGGCTATTTTGTAGCTGTTTTCCTGGGTCGAGACATTAAGGGAGCATTTATGAGAGTACTGAAAAATTAAATCCCAGTCGGAGTCTGATAGGTTAGTGTCTAAATCTCTATTCCAGGCCCGACAAGAGGGAAGAGAGTTGTATGTCCTGTTTTCCAGTAAGAGGGGGTAGATCTCCGAAATCAAATGTTTACATGGTTCTGCTTTAGCGCAAATAGACTCGAACAGGGTAAGAGGGCGGGACCAGTTCTGAGTGGGTTTATGTGATAGCAGGTAGTGTCTAATTTGGAGGTATGCCCAAAAGGGGAATTGGCGGATATCCAGACTCGTAAGTAATTCTTGAAGTGTTTTCAACTTGCCATTGTGGATGAAGTGTTTCGCCAAGACCTGTTTATATGGCCAGTGTTTAGATAAAAAATCTTGGTGCATCCCGGGAGGGAAATCAGGGTTAAGGCGGATAGAGGTTAAGGGGTTGGGTGTTTCAGAGATAGACGCGGATTTACACGCCAAACGAAAAATTTTTAAGGTGGGCCCTATCAGTGGGTGAGTAAGAAGGGCCAGTGGCGTATGTTTCGGTAAAAGCCAAGGGATTGAGGCCAGGGGTAGGGAGGAGGAAGCACTTTCAACATATATCCAATCCTTGGAGGACGTGTGAACGTGCCAATCGACTATCCGTGCGAGGTGACATGCCCAATAGTAGCGTTGAAGGTCAGGGAACCCAATACCACCCGCAAGTTTAGGGAGGATCAATTGGGAGTAGGCAATGCGCGGACATTAGGAACAACGAGCACATTCTTTTGCAAGATATGAAGAAGGTCATCGGTAACTGAATTGGTAATGTCTGGAAGAGATATAAGAGGCGGGGAAGTATGTTCATTTTGATGATCGCTGCCCGACCGAACCATGAGAAGCAAGGACGATGCCACTTACTGAGATCTTCCTGCATAGAGCGAAGCGCTGGAAGGAAATTTTTTGCATAAAGGTCACCAATGTGACGGGTAAGCTGGACACCGAGATAAGTAAAGGAATCCCTTTCCCAATGAAATGGGAATTGGGACTCACAAAAAGAGACTAGTGCGGCTGGCAGGGTCATATTAAGGGCAGAGGACTTGGAGAAGTTAATTTTGAAATTTGACAGGAATCTAAAAAAGGCAAGGTCTTTCAGTAGATTGGGTAAGGTAGTACGAGGGTCCGTAAGAAACAGGAGAATGTCATCCGCGTAGGCTGCTAACTTGAACTCTTTGTCTGCTATCATGACCCCCTTAATATCAGGGTTAAGACGGATTTTCCTTAGCAGCGGTTCGAGGGACAAAACGAACAAGATGGGGGATAGGGGACATCCCTGGCGGGTGCCATTTCTCAAATGAAAGGGGTTTGACAGATGGCCGTTAACTCGCACTTGGGCAGATGGGTCAGAGTATAGGGCCATGATAAAGTTGAGCATCTTCTCACCCAATCCCAAGGCCACTAGAGACGCCTTTAGATAATCCCATGCAATCCTATCAAAGGCCTTCTCTCCATCCAAGGAGAGGTAAAAACCAGGATATCTAGAGCCATGGATCCAATGGTTGAGATTAAGAGCCTTAATCGTGTTGTCCCTTGCTTCTCTGCCCGGGATGAATCCAACTTGATCAACGTGGACCAGAGAGGGGAGCAAGGGGAGAAAGCGATTAGCAATGATCTTAGCGAATAGCTTAATATCCACGTTCAGCAAGGAAATGGGTCTATAGTTGGACACCTGGGTGGTATCTTTCCAACTTTTGGGGATAACCGTAATGTGAGCCTCCAGGAGACGGTTATGCGGTTGTGAAGGGTGGGAAAGCGTATTAAAGGCAGAAAGAAATGGAGCTCCCAAAATATCTAGAAAAGATTTGTAGTAAGCTGCCGTAAAACCATCAGGGCCCGGACTCTTACCCGACTTCATCTGTTTCACCGCGCACTGCAGTTCATTTAGGGAGATGTCTTTTTCAAGAGCGAGAACCAGGTCCTCGGAGAGGGCGGTCGGACCGTGGAGATGGAGGAAATCGGAAATCAAGGAGGCTCTGGATTTATCTGTGTGTATAGGGGGGCGCTCCGGAGGAAGATTGTATAAAGATTTATAAAAATTTTCAAATTGAGCAGCAATGTCAGGGTTAGATGTGGCCTCAATGCCGTCGGGGCCCCTAATTTTATGAACCGTCATGGACGATCGTTGTTCACGCAGAGCTCTAGCTAAAAACCGTCCGCTCTTATTTGCGAATTCATAGTAGAGCTTCTGTGAGAGAATATATCTTTTCCTGACTACCTTACCCAGTTCCGAGAGAAGTTGTGTGCGAGCGTTCGTCAGTTCCAAGAGAGTGGAAGCGGCCAGGGTCCGCTTATGAGCTCGCTCCAGTGAGTGGATCCTGTCAGTAAGGAGTTTCATACGCTCTTGTTTGAGCCTTTTACGATTCGTCGCTTTAGCTATAAGAATACCCCGAATCACGCATTTGTGGGCTTCCCACTGCGTGAGAGGTGAAGTATCCGCGGAGTTATTCAAAGAAAAATATTCAGTTAGGGAAGAGCGGATCTCTTGTTCGGTAACAATATCCGTGAGCAGGGAAGCATCTAAACGCCAAAATTTAGAGCGCGGATGTGCAATGGGGAACTGCAATATCATAGTGATGGGATGGTGATCGGAGAAGATCATTGGCTCTATGGTGGCGGCGTGGAGGACAGGGAGATCCGATTGCGACAGAAAGAAGTAGTCTATCCTAGAGTATTTATTGTGCGGCGGAGAAAAAAAAGTGTAGTCCTTAACAGTAGGGTAAAGGGTACGCCAGGAGTCGTGCAATTGCAGGTGTTGTAGCTGTATACGTATTTGTTTAAGGGCCTTGTAGGGCAAAAATGAGCAACCTGAGGAGGAGTCTAACAAAGGACTCAAAGGGACATTCACATCACCCCCCAGTATCAGCATCCCTGACTGAAAGGCGGCCAGGGAGGAGGTGAGGGAACGCATAAACGAAACCTGCCTAGAGTTAGGAGCATAGACATTGGCAAGTGTGATAGGTCTGTTGGCGAAGGTCCCCTTTATAAACAGATATCTCCCTTCAGGGTCTGCAAGGGAATCAGTGATACGGAAGGGGAGGTGTCTAGCAAACAGGATGGAAACTCCCTTTGATTTAGCCAATGGGTTAGTGGCATGAAGGACCGTGGGAAAGCGGAAATTATGAAGCTTGGGGACGGAGTCTTGGCGAAAGTGCGTCTCTTGCAGGAACACCACGTCCACTTTCTGTTTGTGTAAATAGGAAAGTAGCATTGAGCGCTTTTCAGGTATGTTCAAACCCTTAGCATTAAGTGATAGGAGCTTCAAAGACAGTGGACCCGTCATAAAGGAAGAGGAAGGCATGACTAACGAGCAAGAATGAAGCCCGAAGCCTTGCTGCACCACTGCTTGGGAGAAAAAAAAAAAAAAAAAAAAGGGGGGGGGGGGGGAAAGGAAGAATACAGGTGATAGACGGCTCAAGGAACAGGCCAGCTGTTCCAAAAAAAAAAAAAAAAAAGGGGGTGGAGAGAGGAAGGGAACAGGAAGAAAAAAAAAGAAGTACAAAGAGAGTAGCAAAGAAACCAAGAGAAGAGATAGTAATAATTGCCGAATAAGGGGTTCAGTATAAGCTCACAGAGCTCACTGTGTGGGGAACTAGATCGGCGTGAAACCAGGAAGTGAACGACCGCCGGAGGCCCCCTGTTTAAAATTATGCGAAAGGAAAGCGGAAACGAGGATGCCGGGGTCGAGAGGTGCAAGTACCGCAGGGGATCTTCAGAGTTGGTAACGTAAGAACGATCAGCGATCCTCTACGAAGGACGGTGCAGGGTGTATCGTTAAAGGGTTGAGAACCGGGGCGATAGGAGTTGTCGCGACGTGAGGCGAGCCAAGTAGGCAAGAATCATCGCAGTCGTCGTATATAAGAGGTATCGTAAAGTGTACCGGGGGAATGCAAAAAGGACAAACAATGTCGAGGCGAGGTCCGGAACGAGATGAGGCTCCTCGGTAAAAAAGGGAGTGATGGAGGATCCTCACCACTATTACAGGCAAACCGTTTCATGTAATATAAATGTAAACATAAGAAGTCAGCCAAAACAGTACAGGTATAATCAAAATCACAACAGGTCGGGCATGAAAACGAAAATCCCCCCCCCCTCCAGCCCCTCCCCCACCCCCCCCCATTCAACAAACAGTAACCCTCCATACTCCTGAGGGACAAAACCAGATCCTAGAAAAAATACAAAAGGAGTAAACAAGTCCCCCAGGGTAGTAGAGTGAACGGGCACAACCCCCCTCAAATTAAGCATATGAGAGGGGACGAGGAGGTGGAAGGAGACCACGTATGGAGGAGGTCAGGGGCATGAGAACTTTCAGGTCAACCTCTTCAGCCCTGGCAGGGATCAGAGACCGGGCCGAGAATAAAGTACGACTCCAGTTGAGTCGGTCTGGCAGGTAGGGTAGAGAGGCGGTGCTCGTTCACTCCGCCACCCTCAGTGCTCAATATGAGCAGTTATGATCTTTAAAAAAAACATTTACCCGACTGAGCAATCAATCACCCCATCAACCCCCACCACCCCCACAAAAATATAATAAGCCTCGGCCAAATTTCACATATATTATACTTAACAAGGAAGCGGAGTCCTCTTTCGGTGAATCAGAAAAAAAAAAGGAGCATGCAATCCGAAGCATGTAGGGGTGAAGACATCTACAGCAGGACAGTCGCATATCAGCAGTACGACAACTTCAAAGGCAAAGAGGATGAGGTTCGAGTGTTTCAGGACGGGTGAGGCCATAGGACGGTGATCGCCCCGGAAACTCTCGGTCGACTGAAAAAAAAACGAGAGGCCGGAAAAGGCATGGGACGAAAGATTTCGCGCCTCGGCTTCCTGTGCGCCGGAGAGGCCGTTGGGCTGAGGGAAGCTGGCATGCCCCCTGCAGGGAGTCTTGGAGGAGTTGATGGGACCATCCGCCCCCTACGATGAGATTGGCCAAGCCGATCCATAGTGCTATCTTCAGTTCCCGGGTCCGGGGATGGTGGCACGCTCATGGAGCCATACCACTCAGGGAGGTCAGGCTGTGGGATGTCCAGGGAAGCGCAGAAAGATGGTAATTCGTCAGGAGTACGCAAGTTGTGGGTGCGACCATTAGCATGCACAGAGAGGAAAAAGGGGAACCTCCATCTGTAGGGGATGTTACGTGATCGGAGCATATCCAAAAGAGGACGTAAAGCACGCCGTTGTCGCAGGGTAATACTGGATAGGTCCTGAAACAGTTGTATTTCCGCTCCCCCATATAAAAGATGCCTCCTATCTCTGGCGCAGCGGAGGATATCCTCTTTAAGCGGAAAACTAACCAGGCAGCAAACGACATCCCTAGGTGGGTCTGCGTCTCCCCTCCTGGGGCGGATCGCTCTGTGAACACGCTCGATATCAATCATGGTTGCAGGCGGGCGACCAAGGAGGTCATTAAATATGGCGATAACCGCTTTGGAGAGATCAATAGTTTCCACTGATTCTGGGAGGCCGCGAATTCTAATATTATGCCTGCGACCCCGATTGTCTAAGTCCTCAATATGCCTCTGGATGTCCCTGATAGCAGAAGCGTGGAACGCTGATTTTTGCTGCACACCCTGTATAGCGGACCTGTTTTGTCTGGAGGCGGATTCCACCTGTTCCAATCTGGATCCCAGAGCCTGTATGTCTGCCCTTAAATCGCTAACAGCGGTATTTAGCAATGTAGTCAGGGTGGCTTTGATGTCTGCTGCCACCATCTGGAGATCCCTTAGGGAGAGAGAATGGGAGGCAGAAGGGATGTCATGCTGGGGCACTGTATCTGAGGCTTCATGTGTGGCTGAGCAGGAGGGAATAGCCATGTCTGCACATGTGGCAGTACAGGAGGGAATCGCCATATCTGCGGCTGTAGAGGGAGGGGGGGAGGGAGCTGCAGAGGGGGAAGGAGATGGCTGCTGTCCCTCTCTCTGCTGCTGGGAGCGGAAAAGCTCCTTTATGGGTCTCCCCTGCGCACTATTGCCCCGAGGGGATCGTGAACGGGCACCGGATGATGTCCGGTCCGTCTTCCCCATCCTGTGACAGCTGAGGCTCACCCGACACCTCTGAAAGGCAGTGTAGAGGGATCCGGCCGGCGGGAGCTCTCGGGCTAAGCGTCCATCTTCCTGGCACGGCAGACCACGCCCCAAGTACTATTCTTAGTACCCTACTACTACCGAGGAAACTCTTGTGTGAGTTTTCACTGCAGACCAGGAATCCCTATTTTAAAGGGCCAGTTATATACAAATAGAAGGATCCACTTGAATCATTGAAAGTGAGATTATCGGATAGGAGAGAATCCATATATGGGAGATATATTACCTTCAGGAATCCATTAATAAGGAATTAAGCACTTTGACCTGTAAGAGGACACGTCGCATAGTGGAGGTGAGCATGGATTTTTAATGTTGAAGATAATACACCTATGCATGAGTTTGGAAAAGCACATGGACTCTATTATATAAATTGCATTCACTTATTGACGTTTTTCATAAATAATATGCACTTTAAGAATAGCACTTTACTTCAATATTTGTGTGAATTGTTATGTGATTTATTTATTATTTATTGTTTGAGCACATGTGGGGGATGATTATATTTGCACCCACACTTTGATAGTAATAGCACCTTTTTTCTAGGTTATATACATTTATGTATATATGAGAAGGTTTTTTTGCACTTTAGGGAGGAGCAGCAATGTATTTATTGATGTATTAACCTCAATATGTGTCTTACTGGAATTGTAGCTGGAATTTACAATGAAGAAGGAGGCTGTTGCATCATACAAAGGGGAGACTTTATAAAAAAAATAGCTGAAATGAATGCAATGAACATAGGGTGGCAGCATAACAATAACTCAATGAAAGCCAGAAAGTAAGCACTAATGTAATTAAGCCTTGTTTACATAGGCGGCCAGGGAGGCAGTAACAATTGGTAGATGAACTATGGGGTTACCATACCCTGGCTGCCCAGCTGCAAGTTAACATGGCCAATGGCTATGTTAGACCCAATTCCTGTGGTTGTGGTGAGATGAGGAAAATATTATACCAAAGGTCCCATTCAGCAGGCAGCACCAATGTCAAATACAACTTACTCAAATAAATAGTGGTAATTTGCAACCACATGTAATGCACAATGTTCTGCTCTTCACTAGTATAGACCAAAAATATTACCTAACAACTTAGATACATCATAAGCATTACCACTATGTGATGGTTTTGCTGAAAATGTACCCAAAAAATAAAAAAAAGCCATGCACAGAAGAAAATGTATGAACAAAACTAGCCAACAATGAGCAGTAATTTTATCATTAATAAAGTTACACACTTTTGGAGCAGGAAGACATTCTTAAATAGAAACCACCTTAAGATGTTTAAAACGGTGCCAACTTTGAGAACTGAGATTGGTGGAATAACATCTTTATGAGAAAAGCGCTATAAAAAAAAACTGTTTTGCGGCTTTGCAAATAGAACAAGACAGTTCTCGTTTTCTAAAAAGATCTCAGATGCCGGCTTTTCTTTTCATGACGAATTGATCGTTAATAAGAAAAGAAGCCGAATGCTTTGCAATTTTCCACTAATTAAGTGACAGAAGATTCATCTGCAGACAGCAGGGGTTTATTTTAGTTCCAAGGAATTTTATGGCCTTGTCATATTTTTAACACAATATATGTTTAGCACACAAAAAAGCTACAATCAGGTACTTTTAGTTATTTTAAAAATCATCATTTGTAATTAAATAAATGCAAGCACGATTATTTACAAATATATTTATTTGTGACATTTCCTGACAGATGTTTGTTCTATATACTATACATAGCTCATTTTACCAAACTAACACCAAAGTAGTCAGTGTGAAAAAAATATTCCTTACATTTTTTTCATTGGGGGGAAAGAATGCCCCTTCTTACACTGGAGTTAGAGTTTCCCTTTCATTTGTGTGGGGGATGCCATTGATATAGATGTGCTGGCCATGTACCTTTAACCACAGAATAGAACCTGGTACTTTAACTATGGAAAAATTCAGCATCTACATCATTTGTAGAAAGGGAAGCTAGGGAAAAGTTATATTGTCCAACGTTCACATGAATATATAGTAATGAAAAGAGTGAAAAAAAAGAATTCTGGCTTCTGAAACCATCATGGTAGAGTGCAATGTCATCCATCTGACAGCAGGCAGGGCATGTTGAATACCGACAATGACATACAGAAGAGTCATCACTGCAGAAACTGAATTTGAAGAGAGAGATGGAGTCCAATAACAGTCCTTCATAATACTTTATTTGGTAAAAGATAAGTGATCAGTGACATGCAAATAAAACCAGCAGAACGTTAGCCCTTTTCAGCCAAAGCCTTAGTCACTGCAGAAACTGGTACTGTATGTGGCCTATAGTTCCCATTGGCTAAAGGTATCATCCAACAGAATATGGATGCCATAAATCATACATCTTGCTGACTGCTGATGGACCCCAGAAGATTGTAGACTGTGGCATTGTTCTAGAAAAAAAAATGTATTAGGACCACAAAATATAAGTGGTAAGGATGGCCCTATAACAAAGATGTGAACTGATTTGAATTTTGACATAACATTAGATGAGAAATTTGTGAAGAGGCAATAATTTAAAGTTTTTTTTTCTCCAGCAGAAGTAATAGCTGCTCCACCTAAGACACCAGACATATTGCCACCAAAATTAGTGGAGGACATAAATATTGATGACTACATTTTTCTGTTCAAGATACATTCATGTAACATTTCTCTACAAATAAGAGGCTCTCTTACATATACATTATATTCCTACTAGTGTGGAATTCAAGAAAAAATAATGGTGTACAAAGTGTGGAAACTTTGAAACTTGTGCTCGACATTTGCTCCAGATGTCACCAGGATAGGAGGTGAAAAAGTGTTTCTAATGGCGACACCTAAATCTCAGTGGTGGGCTTTCTACTCATCTGTAGATAGGTGAAATCCCAACAACAGGAACACTGGCTGCAATGAAAGCTGACAAAAGTTCTAAAATGTTCCCATATAAAAAAACAAGAAAAGCAAAATGTTGCATAGAGCTCCAAAATTAAGTAATGGTGAATGTGACTGGGCTGGAAGGTAATGACACGCACTCTGCAGTACATCATGGGAGGAGGTCAAATGCCTTGTATGCCATTAAAAAAATGGAATGGTGGGGATTGCTTGACAGATGAGTATAAGATGGTCAGAGGGTGGGCTTACACAGACCATTGTCCTGAATGAACAAGGTATCACAGTCTCTTAACCACTTCCCGTCCGGCCGCTGTTTATAAACGGCAGGACGGGACATCTACAGGAGCGGGTTGCCGTCTCTAAACGGCACCTTGTGTCTGAGGCTCGTGCGCGGCTCCTAGAGCGCGCACCCGCGAGCCCGATGATCGCCGAGTCCGACGGACTCGGTAGATTACGTGACATGGTATGGGACCAATGAAATCGGTCCCATACCATGTGATCAGCTGTGTCCAATAAGGACACAGCATAAGTGTAAACAAAAGCCGCATGGTGCGGCTTCCGCCTCCTTCTCCTCTCACGGAGTTGTCTGTGAGAGGAGAAACAGCCAAGAGGAGGTAGTAGACACCTGATCGCCCCTAAAGTGTCCCTGATCACCCCTAAAGTGTCCCTGATCGCCCCTAAAGTGGCCCTGATCACCCCAATAAGTGGCCCTGATTGCCCCAACAAGTGGCTTTGCCCATAAGTGGCCCTGATTGCCCCCACAAGTGTCCCTGATTGCCCCCACAAGTGGCCCTGATTGCCCCAACAAGTGGCTTTGCCCATAAGTGGCCCTGATTGCCCCCACAAGTGTCCCTGATTGCCCCCACAAGTGTCCCTGATTGCCCCAAGTGGCCCTGATTGCCCCAAGTGGCCCTGATCGCCCACAAGTGGCCCTGATCGCCCAACAAGTGGCCCAGCAGTGTCCCTGATTGTCAGTGTCCCTGATCGCCACATAGTGGCCCAGCAGTGTTCCTGATCTCCACAGTGTTCCTGATCGCCACACAAGTGGCCAAGCAGTGTCCCTGATCGCCGCAGTGGCCAAGCAGTGTCCCTGATTGTCACACAAGTGGCCCAGCAGTATCGCCGCAGTGGCCAAGCAGTGTCCCTGATTGCCACACAAGTGGCCCAGAAGTGTCCCTGATTGCCGCAGTGGCCCAGCAGTGTCCCTGATCACCACAGTGTCCCTGATTGCCACACAAGTGGTCCAGCAGTGTCCCTGATCGCCGCAGTGGCCCAGCAGTGTCCCTGATCACCGCAGTGTCCCTGATTGCCGCACAAGTGGTCCAGCAGTGTTCCTGATCGCCACAGTGTCCCTGATTGCCGCACAAGTGGTCCAGCAGTGTCCCTGATTGCCGCAGTGTCCCTGATTGCCGCAGTGGCCCAGCAGTGTCCCTGATCGCCACACAAGTGGCCCAGCAGTGTCCCTGATTGCCGCACAAGTAACCCAGCATTGTCCCTGATTGCCGCACAAGTGGTCCAGCAGTGTCCCTGATCACCGCAGTGGCCCAGCAGTGTCCCTGATCACCGCAGTGTCCCTGATTGCCGCACAAGTGGTCCAGCAGTGTCCCTGATCGCCGCAGTGGCCCTGATTGCCGCAGTGGCCCAGCAGTGTCCCTGAACACCACACAAGTGGCCCAGCAGTGTCCCTGATCACCGCATTGGCCCAGTAGTGTTCCTGATCACCACACAAGTGGCCCAGCAGTGTCCCTGATCACCGCATTGGCCCAGCAGTGTTCCTGATCACGACACAATTGGCCCAGCAGTGTCCCTGATCCCCACATTGGCCCAGCAGTGTTCCTGATCACCACACAAGTGGCCCAGCAGTGTCCCTGATCGCCGGACAAGTGGTCCAGCAGTGCCCCTGATCACCGAAGTGTCCCTGATCACCGCAGTAGTCCAGCAGTGTTTCTGATTGCCACACAAGTGGCCCAGCAGTGTCCTGATCATCGCAGTGGCCCAGCAGTGGCCCTGATCGCCGCAGAAGTGGTCCAGCAGTGTCCCTGATCGCCGCAGTGTCCCAGCAGTGTCCCTGATCACCGCAGTGTCCCCGATTGCTGCACAAGTGGTCCAGCAGTGTCCCTGATCACCGCAGTGTCCCTGATTGCCGCAGTGGCCCAGATCACCACACAAGTGGCCCAGCAGTGTCCCTGATCACCACACAAGTGGCCAGCAGTGTCCCTGATCGCCGGACAAGTGGTCCAGCAGTGCCCCTGATCACCGCAGTGTCCCTGATCACCGCAGTTGCCCAGCAGTGTTTCTGATCGCCACACAAGTGGCCCAGCAGTGTCCTGCTCATCGCAGTGGCCCAGCAGTGTCCATGGTCGCCGCACAAGTGGTCCAGCAGTGTCCCTGATCGCCACAGTGTCCCTGATTGCCACAGTGTCCCTGATCGCCACACAAGTGGCCCAGCAGTGTCCCTGATCACCGCAGTGGCCCAGCAGTGTCCCTGATCACCATACAGTGGCCCAATCAGTGTCCCTGATCACCTTACAGTGTACCTGTTCATAAAGTGTCCCTGATCTCTGCCACACCAGTGGATCCTGTTCACTGACATCGTCTGTGAGGAGAGAGATCCAGTACAGCTAACTGTGAGTAATTTTCAGCCTTTGCACAGAGTTTACACACACTCACAAAACATTGCCAGCCACCTCACTGTATCTCTGATTTTTGCCCAACAGTGACTAGTGTGAACCAACTGCAGCCAGATATCTGTCCCTCACCGCAACACCATCCTGATCACTGCCATACCAGTGGGTCCTGATCAGTGTCAAAAATATGGCCAAAAGATCATATACAAGCGAGGAGGCATTTCAAATTCTGAGTATGACAGATGAGAGTGACGGAGAACTCTCACTGTCAAACTCTGATTCTGTATATGAACCAGAACACAGCAGCGGTTCACTCTCTGAATCAGAAGAAGGTGTTCCAACAAAAAGAATGAGGAACTCCAAGGAGCAGCAAGCAACCACCAGCAGCTCAATACGTTCTTCTGATATGGCTACTACCAGCACTGTAAGTGCAAGTTCTAGTATTCAGGTGTCACATCCGCCACCAAGGATTAGGGCCCATACTGCTGTCCCAGATGCTCTTTTAAACCCTGTGTGGCTACCTTCAGGATCAGGAGCACCTATAATTCCCCCATTCATAGCCCAGTCAGGCATTCAGGCAGAAACCCAAAATTTTACAGCCATTGATTATTTCCATTTATTTTTCACTGAAGAGTTTTTGAATTCAGTTGTGCACCAATGCAATATTTTCGCCCAGCAATTAATCACTCAAAATCCCAACTCCTGTTATGCTCGAACATTTGAGTGGAAATGCCTCACAGTTGAAGAATTTAAAGTTTTTCTTGGCCTTACATTTAATATGGGACTAACAAAAAAAAATGAACTGCATGCTTATTGGTCGACAAATCCCATTCAACACATGCCGCTCTTTTCTGCCACTATGTCCAGGACCCGCTATAAAACAATTCTGCACTTTCTACATTTCAACGATAATTCCCTGTTCCCCCCCAGAGATCACCCCGAGTACGACAAACTTTATAAAATTCGTCCACTAATCAATTATTTCAACCAAAAATTTTCAGAAATATATTGTCCTGAAAAAAACATCTGTGTCGATGAATCCCTAATCCATTTCACTGGGAGGCTGATCATAAAACAGTACATTCCAAGTAAACGGGCCAGATACGGGGTGAAGATGAACAAACTCTGCGAAAGGTCCACAGGATACGTGCACAAGTTCCGTATCTACGAGGGAAAGGACAGTCAGCTAGAGCCCCCTGAATGCCCAGCCTATATGGGGATTAGTGGAAAAATTGTCTGGGACCTGGTATACCCCCTCTTCAATCAGGGGTACCATCTTTACGTGGACAATTTCTACACAAGCCTGTCCCTTTTCCGCCACCTTTATCTCAAGAACACTGTAGCCTGTGGCACAGCTCGACCCAATCGGAAGGGATTTCCACAACAATTGGTTGCCACCAAGCTAAACAGGGGGGAGTCAGCTAGCTTGAGAAATGAAGAGATCCTGGCCCTTAAGTGGCGAGACAAACGGGATGTGTATGTCCTTTCATCTATCCATAACAGCAGCTCATTGGAAATTCAAGGAAGTCGCGGTCCCATCCGAAAACCCCAATGCATACACGAATACAACCTGTTCATGGGGGGAGTGGATTTAAATGATCAAATGTTACAGCCCTACATACCCAACAGAAGATCAATCTACTGGTATAAAAAAGTATCCTTCTACCTTTTCCATATGGCCCTGTACAATTCCTACATCGTTTTCCAGAAGTCCACACAAAGACCTGTCACCTTCTTACAATATCAGGAAGAGATTATCACATCCCTCATCTATCAAGGAAGACCCGTACCTGAACAAATTCGGTCTGATGCAGTGAGCCGATTGCATGAAAGACATTTCCCCAATATCGTCCCCCCTACCGAAACAGACCGCAATCCTCAAAAGAGATGTCGGGTATGCTCCAAACATAGAATTCGATCTGACACCCGATACTACTGTCCCCAGTGTCCCTCAAAGCCTGGTCTCTGTATAGAAGAGTGCTTCCGTATCTACCATACCGCACTACATTATTAGTGAAGTACGGTGAAGATATATTTCTTTGTCCTCTGTTTGCTATTTCCCTGCCACGTTTCTGCCTGTTGCCTGAATTCATTTTCCTGCCTTCCATCTGAACTGACCTCGGCCTGTTTATTGACCATGCCTCTGCTTGCTGCCTGAACTGACCTCGGTGTGTTAATGGACCATGCCTCTGCCTGCTGCCTGAACTGACCTCAGCCTGTTAATCGACCATGCCTCTGCTTGCTGCCTGAACTGACCTCGGCCTGTTAATCGACCATGCCTCTGCCTGCTGCCTGAACTGACCTCAGCCTGTTAATCGACCATGCCTCTGCCTGCTGCCTGAACTGACCTCGGCCTGTTAATCGACCATGCCTCTGCCTGCCTCCTGGACTGATCTTTTGCCCTCCCACTTTAGTAGTGGGATTCAAGACAACACAGGGGTCTCACGTATGTGAGGGGATCCAGAGTAGTGTTTCCGAGCAGAGAAAACTTTTTTGTTTTCTTTGGGTTTTTTAATTCCCGGATCAGGGTCTGGAGACCAGAGGCTTCGAAGAGATTTGGGTGGGATGAAGCCTCTACCCCTTTGTCCAGTCTTACCTAACCAAGGCCCTAAGCTTAATGTTTCTGCCTGGACCAATCCTTTTACCACGTCTTTGCTTGCTGTCTGTATTGACTGTGGCCTTTTTATGGACCATGTTCCTGTCTTCTTCCTGGACCACTACTTTGCCTGTTTGCTCACCACGTCTATGCATGACACCGGTACTGACCCATCTGCACATCCCACTGGCTACCTTCCTGCAAGACACTGGTGCCACCCACCCTCTGCACTGAAACAACAGGTACTCTTTGGTTTATCTTTTGTTCAACTTCTTGGTGAATGAACATAGTGCTATGTGGACAGCCACGTACTAATAGGTTAAGCTTTTAGGAACAGGCTGTAGGTGAAGCTACACTATGCTTTATTGATATATAATGTTTGCTAATTTTTGTGATAAACAGGTTGCAATGATCAGTAATCAGTCCAAACACTGAAAATGTCTTACACATGTGGTATCCCCATACTCATGAAAAGTAGCAGAATGTGTTTTAAAGTGTTATTCTAAGAATACCTATGCAGTGTGTTAGAAATATGTTATTATTGGTAACATTGCATTAAAGAAAAAATAACTACTTTTTTCACATTTTCTAAAAATCTGTGTAAAAAATTAAGTCTTCAGAAGACTTTGCTGCTCCAGGACCTCCAAAATTGTGATACGTAGTCAATAAATTAGATGTGTAATTTTTGCCCTTAGTATGCCTAACGGTGCTTATTGCATGTGGGGCCCCTCCATTTGGTTAGGCTGTGAAAAAGTCTTGCACGTGTGGTATCGTTATACTCAGGAAGAGTTAGAGAATGTGTTTTGGGGTGTAATTTTAAGTATACCTATGCAGTGTATTAGAAATATCTTCTATATTGACAACTTTGCATAGAAAAAAATACATTTTCATTTTCTTTTAACATATTCCAAAAACTTTTGGCAAAAAATGAAGTCTTCAGAAGACTCCCCATGCCTCTTAAAACATACCTTGGGGTGTTTGCTTTCCAAAATGGGGTCATTTTGTGGATTATTCCATTGCCCTGATGCTCCAGGACCTCCAAAACGGCAATAGGTAGTCAAGAAATTAGATGTGTAATTTTTGCCCTTAGAACGCTAACAGGTGCTTATTGGATGTGGAACCCCTCTATGTGGCCAGACTGTGAAAAAGTCTCACACATTTGGTATCGCCATATTCAGCAGGAGTTAAAGAATGCATTTTGAGGTGTAATTTTAAGTATGCCTATGCTGTGTAATAGAAATATCTCATAGATTGACAACTTTGCATAAAAAAAAATATATTTTCATTTTCTTTTCACATTTTCCAAAAACATATGGCAAAAAATGAAGTCTTCAGAAGACTCCCCATGCATCTTAAAACATACCTTGGGGTGTTTGCTTTCCAAAATGGGGTCTTTTTGTGGATAATTTCATTGTCCTGATGCTCCAGGACCTCCAAAACAGCAATAGGTAGGTAAGAAGTTAGATGTGTGATTTTTGCCCTTAGAACGCTAACAGGTGCTTATTGGATGTGGAACCCCTCTATGTGGCCAGACTGTGAAAAAGTCTCACACATTTGGTATCACCATATTCAGGAAGAGTTAGAGAATGTGTTTTGGGGTGTAATTTTAAGTATGCCTATGCAGTGTATTAGAAATATCTCATAGATTGACAACTTTGTGTAGAAAAAAATACATTTTCATTTTCTTTTCGCATTTTCCAAAAACTTGTGGCAAAAAATGAAGTCTTCAGAAGACTCTGCATGCCTCTTAAAACATACCTTGGGGTGTTTGCTTTCCAAAATGGGGTCATTTTGTGGATAATTCCATTGCCCTGATGCTCCAGGACCTCCAAAACGGCAATAGGTAGTCAAGAAATTAGATGTGTAATTTTTGCCCTTAGAACACTAACAGGTGCTTATTGGATGTGGAACCCCTCTATGTGGCCAGACTGTGAAAAAGTCTCACACATTTGGTATCGCCATATTCAGCAGGAGTTAAAGAATGCGTTTTGAGGTATCATTTTAAGTATGCCTATGCTGTGTAATAGAAATATCTCATAGATTGACACCTTTGCGTAAAAAAAAATACATTTTCATTTTCTTTTCACATTTTCCAAAAACATGTGGCAAAAAATGAAGTCTTCAGAGGACTCCCCATGCCTCTTAAAACATACCTTGAGGTGTTTTCTTTTGAAAATGGGGTCATTTTGTGGGTAATTCAATTGTCCTGGTGCTCCAGGACCTCCAAAACTGTGATAGACAGTCAAGAAATTAGATGTGTAATTTTTGCCCCTAGAACGCCTAAGGGTGCTTATTGGATGTGGGGCCCTTCTATGTGGTTAGGCTGTGAAAAAGTTTTACACATGTGGTATCGCCATACTCAGGATGAGTAGCAGAATGTGTTTTGGGGTGTAATTGCAAGTATGCCTATGCCGTGTGAGAGAAAGAACTTGTTAAATGACAACTTTGTGGGAAAAAAAAAAGAATTTTTTTTACTTTCATCATTTCCTTAAAAAATTGGCAAAAAATGACAACTTCAAAAAACTCCCCATGCCTCTCATTAAATACCTCAGACTGTCTACTTTCCAAAAAGGGGTCATTGGGGGGTATTTGTACTGTCCTGGCATTTTAGGGCCCCAAGAAATTATATAGGTAGTCCGTGCATCAGGATTGATACATTTTAAAATATATCAAATATACAGTCATGGCCGAAATTGTTGGCACCCTTGATATTTCTCCAGGAAATCATGTATTTCTCACGAAACGTATTGCATTAACACATGTTTTGCTATACACATGTTTATTCCCTTTGTGTGTATTGGGACAAAACAAAAAAAGGGAGGAAAGAAAGCAAATTCGACATAATGTCACACAAACCTCCAAAAATGGGCTGGACAAAAGTATTGGCACCCTTTCACAACTGCGGATAAATAAGAATGTTACAAGCATGTGATGCTCCTGTAAACTCACCTGGGGCAAGTAACAGGTGTGGGCAATATAGAAATCACACCTGAAAGCAGATAAAAAGGAGAGACGTTCACTTAACCTTTGCATTGTGTGTCTGTCTGTGCCACACTAAGCATGGACAACAGAAAGAGGAGACGAGAACTGTCTGAGGACCTGAGAACCAAAATTGTGGCAAAATATCAACAATCTCAAGGTTACAAGTCCATCTCCAGAGAACTAGATTTGCCTTTGTCCACAGTGCGCAACATTATCAAGAAGTTTGCAACCCATGGCACTGTAGCTAATCTCCCTGGTCGTGGACGGATGAGGAAAATTGATGAAAGATTGCAACGCAGAATAGTCCGGATGGTGGATAAGCAGCCCCAAACATGTTCCAAAGACATTCAAGCTGTCCTGCAGGCTCAGGGAGCATCAGTGTCAGCGCGAACTATCCGTCGACATTTAAATGAAATGAAACGCTATGGCAGGAGACCCAGGAGGACCCCACTGCTGACACAGAGACATAAAAAAGCAAGACTACAGTTTGCCAAAATGTACTTGAGTAAGCCAAAAGCCTTCTGGGAAAACGTCTTGTGGACAGATGAGACCAAGATAGAGCTTTTCGGTAAAGCACATCATTCTACTGTTTACCGAAAACGGAATGAGGCCTACAAAGAACAAAACACAGTACCTACGGTAAAATATGGTGGAGGTTCAATGATGTTTTGGGGTTGTTTTGCTGCCTCTGGCACTGGGTGCCTTGACTGTGTGCAAGGCATCATGAAATCTGAGGATTACCAAAGGATTTTGGGTCGCACTGTAGGGCCCAGTGTCAGAAAGCTGGGTTTGCGTCCAAGATCCTGGGTCTTCCAGCAGGACAATGACCCCAAACATACGTCAAAAAGCACTCAGAAATGGATGGCAAAGAAGCGCTGGAGAGTTCTGAAGTGGCCAGCAATGAGCCCAGATCTAAATCCCATTGAACACCTGTGGAGAGATCTTAAAATTGCTGTTGGGAAAAGGTGTCCTTCCAATAAGAGAGACCTGGAGCTGTTTGCAAAGGAAGAGTGGTCCAAAATTCCGGGTGAGAGGTGT
Source organism: Staurois parvus (assembly GCF_062004578.1). Taxonomy (NCBI): domain Eukaryota; kingdom Metazoa; phylum Chordata; class Amphibia; order Anura; family Ranidae; genus Staurois; species Staurois parvus. The sequence continues at coordinate 6,849,422 of NW_028318250.1, read as the reverse complement.
CAGAAGCTTATTGATGGTTATAGGAAGCGACTGATTTCAGTTATGTTTTCCAAAGGGTGTGCAACCAAATATTAAGTTAAGGGTGCCAATACTTTTGTCCAGCCCATTTTTGGGGTTTTGTGTGACATTATGTCATATTTGCTTTTCTGCCTCTGTTTTATATTTGTTCCAATACATACAAAGGGAATAAACATGTGTATAGCAAAACATGTGTTAATGCAATACCTTTTTTGTGTGAAATACTTGATTTTCAGGAAAAATATCAAGGGTGCCAACAATTTCGGCCATGACTGTATATACCGTGGTCTGTGGACTCTATAACTTTCACAAAGACTAAATAATACACACTGATTTGGGTTATGTCTACCAACAAAATGTAGCACAATGGATTTTGGCCTAAATTTATGAAGAAAGTATATTTATTTGCAAAATTTAGTATCAAATACTAAGAAAAACATGTTTTTTTTCAAAATTTTCAGCCTTTTTTAATTTTTCTAGCAAAAAATAAAAACCCCAGTGATGATTAAATACCACCAAATTAAAGCTCTATTTGTTTGAAAAAAATGATAATAATTTCATTTAGATACAGTGTTGTATGCCTGAGTAATTGTCATTCACAATGTGAGAGCGCCAAAAGCTGAAAATTGGCCTGGACAGGAAGGGGGTAAAAGTGTCCGGACAGGAAGTGGTTAAAACAAAGAGAACGGTACATTGAACAGAAATATAGTAATATAACAGTAATACAACCTAAGGGGTTAATCCTCCACATTGTGTAAAAAGGATGTTTAGGAGCAAGCGTCACATTCTCAGTTTGGTGTGTATTGCTAGATTTTTTTTTTCTTCGGAGAGTGCATGTGATCAGCAAAGGGCCAATCAACGCTGTCCAGACACAGGGTTCGGCATCCTGCAGTCTCATAGGACAATCAAAAGGGCATGAAAACTCCTCCTACAAGCTTTAACCAGTGCTCTGCTGGACACTGATCGAAGTCAGATGACTACTGTAACTGCTGCTGAGAAAAGGTATTTAGCAGTTTACATTTACTAAAATAATTGCATGTTCTGAGTACTGTGGGAGACTAGATATAGTGAATGCAGGGTCCTGGGTTTAGTAACACTTTAACCCTCTTGAGGAGCCTCTAGAAGATGTTATCACGGCCAGTCATACAAGAGTTTTAGATACTGGTTGGAATCAATATTTTCATTGCAAATAACTTAAAGCTCATCAGAAATGTATTCATAGATGCTGATGAGCATCTCAATTATTACAGCAATTTATTTGTGATTTGTAAGAGACAGAGCAGATTCAAACATCTGCAGAATTTCCACAGTCTGCTCCTCGAGCATTGAAATTCACTGTTCAGTCAGAGTCAGCTGAGACCTCCAAGAACACGAGAATGTGCCAACTGCTAATCTGTTTTCTGCACAACCACATGGCTGCCTTTCCATCTCTCTAACATTATAAATAGAACTAAATAAAAAGTGAAACTAATATGTGTGATTCTTAAACAGCACTGTGTCCAATAAAGCTTCCATCTCGGTTTGCTAGTCCAAGTTTTCTGACATCCTGACTCATAATGATATTGTTATTAATACAGATATTAGGGTTCCTTTTTTATTTTGTTTTCAGGAGCAGAGTTTCCATATACCTCATGATTTAAATATGGCACTTATAGCACATTGTGCCTGTTTTCAAGCAAATATATTTAAATCATTTTGACACATGATGCTGTCTGGAACTTTTTTTAATAAATATAACTGTCAAGCAATCCTGTTATGCAGTATACAGGGAGCTGCATATATTCATAATACTTTTTCAGCATGTTAATGTCAATCTTTAAAACTAATTAATACATGTATTCTAGCTAGGCTAAATTACACATTTCCATTACATATTTCATGAGTTTAGTCTCCCCTCTTGACTGTATATTGTAGACTTGCTGATGTAGCAACAGAGAACAAAGGTAACAACTGGACATATGATCTGAAATAAGGAGGGAGTTAAGCAGTTAAGGCAATCATTTAAAGTGTTACTAAATCCAGGACCCTGCATTCACTATATCTGGTTTCCCACAGTACACACAACATGGAAATGCAATTATTTTAGTAATTATAAATTGCTAAATACCTTTTCTCATCAGCAGTTAGATCAGTCTTGTTACTTTTATCAGTGTTCAGCAGAGCATTGGTTAAAGCTTGTAGGAGGAGTTTACTTTCTGCTCCAGGAGGATGAAGATACTGAACCCCTGACCTCTGTCTGGACAGTGCTGATTGGCCCTGTGCTGATCACCTAAGGGGTTATTCCTCTGCACTGTGTAAAAAGTCTGTTTGATCCTGACTTCTATGATCCTCCCCTTCTTCCAGCATCCCCCTCTTATCTCCTGATAAGTTATATCGTGTAGAGACACTCTGCACATGTTAAATTTGATATGTATTGCTAGAGAGGTTTTTTTTTCTTGAGTGCATATGATCAGCACAGGGCCAATGGGCACTGTCCAGACAGAGGTCAGGGGTTCTGCATCCTCCTAGATCAGAAAGAAAACTCTTACAACAAGCTTTAACCAGTGCTCTTCTGGACACCAATAGAAGTTACAAGACTGCTCTAACTGCTGATGAAAAAAGGTATTTAGCAGTTTATATTTACTAAAATACTTGCATTTCCATGTTCTGTGTACCAGACATAGTGAATGCAGGTTCCTACGTTTAGTAACACTTTAAGCAAGTGGGGCATGTTTGTAATGTTTTTTATAGATTAATGGATAAAGAATTCCTTTTTAAACTTTTTTCTTAATAAAATTGTTTGCATTTAAATGGAATTTGTTTAAGTTGTGCCTCAAAAATCCTGCCGTGAGATTCTTTTCCATTATATCGAATTGCATAAATTGATCACATAATATTAAGATAAGAGTAAGTTGGATTGACAAGGGAAAACATTAGCACAACAACTTCTTCAAAGGCTTGCGATTGATTATAATCTAATGAAATTGTATTTACAAAGGTCAAATAAAATAAGAAACCACAGAAGGGTATCTGACTCATTATAGGAAAGATAGCATGATCCCTTACAGAAATTACAATACCAAAAAACAACATAGGACATTTTAGGTTCCAGTACTGATTTTTAAATTTCTTCATTTTAATTATCCTCTAAAAAGAATATTTAAAAAATGATTAGGGATGAAACAACGTTACTCAACTAACCGTGGTCCCCAGGTTCCTGATCCTACAATCCTACTAGTAAATGAAACACATATTTATTGAATTTTGTCTATATGGCACATGAATTGTTTTTATAAAATTAATTTATTGACCATAGACTTACGGTGTTTTTATTCAATGCAGTTTCACAGAGCCTGATGAAGTTGGATATTTGGGACCAATAAAATACACACCATTGAGATCCCCCCTGCTATTGCCATCCAAAACTTTGTAAATCACTTGGTGTGAATATAATAAAAGACATAAAGGTTTCTTATAGTAGGGTGGGAAAGTCAACAATGAACTATGAAAATGTGATGCATTTTTAATATTTTAAAAATTGTGAATAAGTGTATGACGTTTTAACAGTGATGTATATTGTATACATATCTGGGTATAAAGTACCCATATACCCTTAAAGTCCCATATATTGTCACAATAGTGAATGTGTTTGGGGATAATGCACTAATATGGCAATTATAGTACTACTAAGTTAACTTTGCGATCTATAGTTTTTACTGTTTTCTCTCAAATACTATAAATTACAGATCCTGATGAAGCGGGTTGAATAACCCACTAAACACAGTGTCTGTATTTATGGCTGCAGGCAGAGCGGCTCAGGATCGAGCCCACAAGTGTGCCATAATAGGAAGTGGCTTCCTTTGGTGGCACACCGAGAAGGGGAGGGGCCAGGAGCACCAGTGGGAGACACCAGAAGAGGAGGATCAGGGCTGCTCTGTGCAATTTCATTGCACAGAGCAGGTAAAAATAAACTTTTTTTTATTTAAAAAAAATACTTTGAGTTTATAAGCTCTTTAAGGATAAAGAGATCAGTTTTAAGAGACTTAATAAAGGTTACAATTTTTTTTACAAGTTGCTTGCATCATATGTATACATTGGCACCCTAACATCCCACTAACAATTTAGAGCTTTTGTGGAAAGGTCTAAGAAACACAGTCCAAAAGTAGTCATTTGTGCCTCTTCTCGTGTAGACGTGACGTTTTTGTCCACTGAATATGTTCACTAAAGGCTTGTATTTCTGATGTTCTGATGTTGACCACACTGTATGCCCAGATACGTAAACCAATGACTTGGTGTTATTCCCTTGACAGAATACAAGTTTCTTTTTACCACCTAATGTATGTGCAAGTTAGCTACAATGTTTATAGAAGTTATCCCCATAATTTAAATATGTGGTGTTGAGACAAAAGGTCCATAGATCTATACAAGGAACAAATTTGGTCTGGCATGAGTTCTCTTCTGCCATGGAGAGTCTTATCTGATTTCAGATGTTTCCTCACAGTCTCAATAGCCTTTTCAGTTAGTATAGTGAAAAGAGATGTGACATCATAGGACTCCATAGTCTCTTTTGGCTCTTACTTCATTCCACATACCCTCTTGACCCAAAACGTAGGGTGATAGGATACTATCCAGATACTTAGCAATGTTATATCTGACAGACTTGATGCAGACATGGAACCTTCACATATATGCACTTCTGATGTAAACCACTTCCAAAACAAGATCAACGCAATTCGTAGGGACATCGCCACTGCTCAGACTTACACCCCACCTAGCATCCCGCACACGATAACCCCCTCAACACTCCTCTCATTTGACCTTGCCACTGTCCACACCTCCACCCCACCCCACCCCACCCCACCCCACCTAACATTCCTCAAGCTAAAACCCCCTCAACACTCCACACCTTCGACCTTACTACCACTGAAGAGGTCACTAAGGTCTTCTCTGAAGCTTGCCTCACCACCTACCCGCTTAATTCTGTTCCCACACAACTCCTATGATCACCCTCCTCCTCCATCCTACTCTCACATCTTTAATCTCTCCCTCTCTACTGGCGCTTTCCCCTCCCCTCTGAAGCATGCGCACATCACTCCCATACTTAAAAAACCCTCCCTGGATCCCACCGACCTGAACAACCTTAGACCCATCTCCTTGCTGCCATTTACATTCAAACTCCTTGAGCGCTTAGTCTATAATCGCCTGAGTTCCTACCTCACCGACAACAACCTCCTTGATCCCTTATCCTGGCTTTCGTCCCCTACACTCCACCGAAACCGCCCTACTCACCACCAAAGCTAATGGCCACTACTCAGTGCTCCTACTCCTTGACCTCTCCACGGCTTTCGACACGGTTGACCACCCCCTCCTCCTCACAAAACTATACTCTCTTGGCCTCAGGGACTCCGCTCTCTCCTGGCTCTCTTCCTATCTATCACAGCGCTCCTTCAGTGTTACCTATAAGGCTGCCACCTCCCCCTCACTCCCTCTCTCTGTTGGGGTCCCTCAAGGTTCTGTCCTCGGGCCCCTTCTCTTCTCCATCTACACCTCCTCCCTTAGCCAACTGATACACTCCCACGGCTTCAACTACCATCTCTATGCCGATGACACACAAATCTATTTCTCCAGCCCTCGCCTCATCTCTTCAGCCTCCGCCCGAATTACTGGCCTACTGAACGACATATCAGATTGGATGTCACTCCACTACCTCAAATTTAACCTTTCCGAAACCGAGCTCCTAGTTTTCCCCCCAGTCCGTGCCCCCCCCCCTGACTTCTCCATCACGACCAACAACGCCACCATCAGTCCCACCCCACAAGCCAGAGTACTAGGTGTCATTCTAGACTCCAATCTGTCTTTCCAGCCCCAGGTCCAATCGCTGACAAATTCATGTAGACTCCACCTCCGCAACATCTCCAAAATACGTCCGTTCCTAACCCCAGAGACTACTAAGCAACTCATTCACTCCCTTATTATATCACGACTTGACTACTGTAACTCCCTCCTCACCGGCTTACCTCATCACAGGCTATCCCCGTTTCAGTCTATCCTGAATACTGCGGCCAGACTCATCCACCTTACTAACCGCCCCGTATCCGCCGCCCCCCTCTGCCAATCCCTCCACTGGCTTCCGATTGCCCGACGCATAAAATTCAAATTGCTAACATTGACGTACAAAGCTGTTCATAACACTGCCCCAAACTACATCACCAATCTGATATCCAAATACCACCCAAAACGTATTCTCCGCTCCTCACAAGACCTTCTACTCTCTAGTTCCCTGGTCTCCTTCTCCCATGCCCATCTCCAGGACTTCTCCAGGGCTTCCCCCATCCTCTGGAAATCACTACCCCATTCCATCAGACTGTCACCTACTCTCCTCACCTTTAGGCCCACCCTGAAAACCCATCTCTTCAGGGAAGCCTACCCAGCCCTCACCTAACTGCCGATCTCCTCCACTCTTCCTACCACTCCATCCCCCACAGCTATTTCCTCAGGTAGCACTATCCCCTCCCTCCTAGATTGTGAGCTGCAAGGAGCAGGGCCCTCAAACCCCTCATGTATTGTATTGTTACTGTACTGTCTTGTGTACTGTCTCCCATTATAATGTACAGCGCTGAGCAAACTGTTGGCGCTATATAAATACTGTATAATAATAATAAAAATAATAATCACAAAGCAATACTCCAAGGTGTGGAATTTTCAAACTGGAAATTCTGTTGACATCAATGAAAATCTGAATCAAAAAGTATGTATTACAGAGCAGCAAATAATGCAGAATTGCTCAGCCTGATTTGTGAATCTCCTGGCATCCCTTCTTGATGAGGAAATAAGGACAAAAAAATGCCATGTTCTTTCAAAATTCTACCAGGGATACTAAGATAGAAGGGTGGGATCTAGTGACACTGGCAAACTGAGGGTGCTTGGGCTATAGCAGAAAGAGATAATATCAAAAACAGTCTTTGAAGTGGATTTTAGCTCCTTTCTCCTAAAAGTTTTTTGGAAATTTGAATCACAAAAAAAATCCACAAATTTGAATTTTCAATTTTGCCATCTGAATGCATGAAATTTGATCTAAAATATAACATCACCTGATACTCAAGATTAACTCTAGTTTTGGGTGGGCTAACCCATTAATACATCTTAATTGTACCACATGGAAAAGTGATAATAACCTGCATTCTCTTAAAAATTACAGCTATATTCTGCCTGGTTACTATTTTTTTTACTAAGAGCAATAATGCAAATGCTAACGTGTATATTTTAGAGTTTCTCTGCGATTTGCACTTATTGTTGATAACAGTTTCACTATTCAAACGTAAGACTATGTAACCTTAATGTCACATTAATTAATTCTTCATAATTTAGCAAGTCTGTTCACATGGGGATATTTAGTAAAATTGTGATGGCGCCCAACTCCAGGCAAAACATTTGGTTAGGGGAAGAGTGCAGGGAGGAGTTATAACCTCTATCATTGCTGTCTGTGTCTCCATAGGAGAGATTTCTCATAAATTTCTCTTATTTTGAGAAATTCCAGAAGAAGAAATGTGAAATTTCCCCTAAAGAAACAAAGACAACAAAAACACTTTTTTTTCTAGTAGACCTGGAAAATGGTGTGCTTGGTATCTCCAGTTTGCTTGGTTTCACAGAAAATCTCCCTGAAGGTTCACCAGCAGCAAAAAACATCCGACCAAAGTACTAACGTTTTCCTATTGTAATCAAAGCTAAAAAAAATTACTGTACAAGACTGTTCAGAGCTGTGATTTCCTATGCAAATTGCATATCTAGAGGTTTATTCCATTTTACTTAATAGAAACCAGGCATATTCCCTGTAGATTGTCTAGTGTTTACTAGCGTTTCAGTACAGAAATACTTTCCAACATTGCATTTTGATTTGTTCCCCCCTGACAATGCATTATGTAGTAAATGACCTGTATGAAGCCACTACTTCTTGATTCAAGACTTTTTCTGCAGCAATCTAAAATTTCAGAAAAAAATCTTTGGATGCTAGATTCTTTACACATGTTACATTTATCTGCTCACAAGAAACAACCAGTATACCAACCTGAATCATCTTCTAACACTATCCCTAATTCTTCCAATATTATTTTCTAACTCTGACGCTTAAGCTTGCCATACATGGATCTAAATTCAGCTGGTTCAGCAAGGACCAGCCACATTTTGATCCATATGTGAGCACACTGGTTGAACAGAAGTCAATTTCCTGATCAACTTCTGTGCAATCAGCCTGTCAGGTTTTTCCCGAACAATCATTGCCCCCGGCTGTGGCTGGCAACACTGGTCAGTGTGGTCTGATGGAGGGGAAGTCTTCACACTGTCAGAACACAATAGTGATAGTAACAGTGAGAGTAATTCCCTCATCTACCTTGAGTGTGTGGATGGGCGAATCATGTCATTTTTTTTTTCATTCAACCTGCTGTTTGAACAAAAAAACCTGGATAATGTATGGCCAACCTTAGTCACTAACAGTACTGATTCTATGAAACTCTTGTGATGTGGTGTGAAAAAATGCACTGTCCATGACTATGAACAATAAGAATGATGACTTTCGATGAGGGCACCCCCCTCCCTCCCATCCAAGAGCCAATTAATTAGTGTTTGTATGACAGATGATGGCACCGAGCAAGACTGCAAGAGTGTGCCAAGTGCCAGGACAGTCTGAAAATGGTGACTGATGTGCCTGCAATGGTCACTGTGAATTGAAAATGTTGGAAACTGCTTTGTGTGTACTGACAAAAGGTTTTGGCCTTTTAGATTGAACGAATTGACTTGATCATTGTGGAATCCTGGTATGCACAAATCATTTTACAACTTTTTTACCTGTTTGTTGAGGACATGTTACCTAAATATAACCATTCCTTTTGTGTAAACTTCTGTCAGGTATTTATTGAGGTACAATACATTTGCTTTTGATAAAGTAACTACTCATGTCATATTAGCAAAACAGAGTTACCTGTGATATTTCGTTTTAACTGACTTTGACCTTATAAGTGAAGCTCATACAATCCCCAGTGGCCTTATTAACCTCTAAAAATGCATACAAGGTTGATAGTAAGCCATGTGTGGATAATTATGCCTATTTCTCCATGCAGCATATTCCACAGATCATTGGTTTTCCAAAGCTATTAAGAAATCTTTTTAGTCCCGCCATTTAACCTTACTAGAGATGACAAAACCCAAATTTGAGAAAGGTATTGCTAAGTGGCTTGATACAGGTGAGGCAAACTTAATTTTATATGGTGAATCAATGATCCTCAAACATTTTCTTGGCTGTGCGTGTCTTTTGATTGCCATTTTTTAAAAATGGATCCATCATAAGGCAATCATACCTTCAGCATCCCTTCCACAGCTTCACCATTCTTATTTGGCTCAATGTTCATTGAACAGGTTACACCACAAGAAACATCTTTTTACATTTGTCTGCTATATTCTCAATACTATGTAATCACCTCTCAGTCATTTCTTCCTACCTGTAGCAATTTCAGAGATGGCCCAAATATTAAATATTATTGAAAATATAGAGACAAAATCTCTCAACAAAATTAAAGGAACACTTTTTAATCAGAGTATAGCATCAAGTCAATTAAACTCCTAGGATATTAATCTGGTTAGTTAAGTAGCAGACAGAGTTGATAATCAGTTTCAGCTGCTTTGGTGTTAATGAAATTAACAACAGGTGCATTAGATGGGCAACCATGAGACGACCCCCAAAACAGGAATGGTTTTACAGGTGGAGGCCACTGAAATTTTTTTCCTTACTCATTTTTTCTGACTGTTTTTCACTAGTTTTGCATTTGGCTAGGGTCAGTGTAACTACTGGTAGCATGAGGCGATACCTGGACCCTACAGAGGTTGCACAGGCAGTCCAACTCCTCCAGAATGGTACATCAGTAAGTGCCATTGCCAGAAGGTTTACTGTTTCTCTCAGCACAGTTTAAGGCTAGGTTCACTCTAATGCTGTGCAGTACATCGCATGTGATTCACACAGGAACTGCACCGCATTCCTGTGCAAATAACATGTGATTTGTGTGCGGTGCGATTGGAGCCATACATTATGATTGGCTCAAATCGCACCGCACCAAAAAGGTGCAGGATCATTTTTTGGGTCCACACTAGAATCGGATCGCAAGGGTATTCACACCTATGCGATCCAATTCTGCACAACGCATTGCGTTTTGTGGACCGATTTCAGGGTGTTGTTAACTTAACATACACGGGGTGCGATTCTGATGCGGTGCAGAATTCGCACAGAAAAACTGCAAATTCCGCAGAGCATCAGTGTGAACCCAGCCTCAAGAGCATGGAGGAGATTCCAGGAGACAGGCAGTTACTCTAGGAGAGCGGGACAGGGCAGTAGAAGGTCCTTAACCCATCAGCAGGACCCGTATCTGCTCGTTTGTGCAAGGAGGAACAGGATGAGCACTGCCAGAGCCCTACAAATTGACCTCCAGCAGGCCACTGGTGTGAATGTCTCTCAGAAACAGACTTCATGAGGGTGGCTGAGGGCCCGACATCGTCTAGTGGGCCCTGTGCTCACTGGCTGGCACCATAGAGCTCGATTGGCATTTGCCACTGAACATCAGAATTGGCAGGTTCGCCACTGGCGCCTTGTGCTTTTCACACATGAGAGCAGGTTCACTCTGAGTACATGTGACAGACATGAAAGGGTCTGGAGAAGCTGTGGAGAACATTATGCTGCCTGTAACATCATTCAGCATGATTGTTTTGGTGGTGGATCAGTGAGGCCTGGAGAGGCATATCCAAGGAGGGATGCACAGACCTCTACAAGATAGACAATGGCACCCTGACTGCCATTAGGTATTGGGGTGAAATCCTTGGACCTATTGTCAGACCCTACGCTGGTGCAGTGGGTCCTGGGTTCCTCCTGGTGCACGACCATGCCTGGCCTCATGTGGCGAGAGTATGCAGGCAGTTCCTGGAGGATAAAGGGATTGATACCATAAAATGGCCCCCATGCTTGCCTTACATAATCCAATAAAATAGCTCTGGGATATCATGTTTCGGTCCATCCGACGCAGTTTGCACATTAGACTGTTAAGGAGCTTAGTAATGTCCTGTCTGTTGTCTCATTAGGAGCATGCCCTGATATTGTCAAGCATGCATACAAGCACATGGGGGCCATACAAGCTACTGAGTACCATTTTGAGTTGCTGCAATGAAATTTCAGCAAAATGGACTAGCCCACTGCATCATTTTTTCACTTTTTTTGGGGTGTCTTTGAATTCAGTCCTCTGTAGGTTGATAATTTTCATTTCCATCAAATGATGGGGCATTGTTATGTTCCTAACACATTACCCAGTCCATATCAGTATAGATATCCAGCATGATATTTTTCCCCATTGAGATCTGATATGTTTTCAAAGTGTTCCTTTAATTTTTTTTGAGCAGTGTATATTCACCATTATCATTCTAACTGTTCTGTTGATGTTTTTTGATGCTGCCACACACCGGGAGTTACCATATTTATGCTCCATAAGACGCACTTTCCCCCCCCCAAAAAAAGGGGGGGAAAATGTTTGTGTGCCTTATGGAGCGGCCAACCCAGTATTCTCTCCGTCGCTACCGCTGTGTTAGAACACAACGGGCCGGCTGCTCGGCTCTGTACAGCAGAAACTGCAGCTCTTCAGCGGTCCTATCTGTTCCTTTGTGCAGCGATGTCCTCACCGTCTTCTCTCCCCGGTGCCGACATCTTTAGTGTGGGCACCTGCCTGTGAAAGCTTGCAGCTTCACAGCCGGGTGCCCACTGTGCATGAGCGAGAAGTGCTGCACTTTGTGAATGGCCCTGTAGTCTTCGGGGTCCTGTCACGTGTCCCACAAGACTATGGGAAGGGAGGGGGAAGGACAACTCTGCTGAAGTCGGAGTGGGTACCTGTCAAATTTGGGTACCCGCTTCCCTCCCTCTGCTCCCCAAAGGTCCGCAGTCTCTGGCCGTCCCCTGTACTATGTCCGCAGTCTCTGGTCATCTCTTGTACTGTGTATCCAGTCTCTGGTCGTCCCCTTTAATATGTCCACAGTCTCTGGTCAACCCCTATACTATGTCCGCAGTCTCTGGTCATCCCCTGTACTATGTCCGCAGTCTCTGGTCATCTCCTGTACTATGTCAACAGTCTCTGGTCATCTCCTGTACTGTGTCCGCAGTCTCTGGTCATCTCCTGTACTATGTCTGCAGTCCATTGGTTCAGAATATTTTTTTTTTGCTTTCCTCCTCTAAAACCTAGGTGCGTTTTATGGTCAGTTACATCTTTTGGAGTCAAAAATAAGGTATTTACTAAAACTGGCGAGTCTATGCAACTCTGCATAGAAACCAAACAGCTTCCAGGTTTTATTGCCAAAGCTTAACTGAACAAACAGAAAATAGAAGCTGAAAAAATACCATGCACAACTGCACCAGATTCTGAGTGCACAAGTTTTAGTAAATCTCCCCCATAGTTAAAGCAAAGATAAGAAAAATCTGTTTTGTTTTGTTCTTCTTTATTATTGGCCTCCCTGACAGTTACTTATGGTAAACCTTTTGCTTCTGTGATGTGATACTGCTGTATCCTCGGAATATGGTCTATAAATGTATTCTATGTTTGAATTCTGTATGTTTCTTTAATTCCAAACAGGACATGTCAGCAGATAATGTTTTGTGCTCTTTGCTTCTGTGCCACTCTTATCAGTTATATTGCTCCCAGTCTCTATAGACTACAAAACACCTCAATCTATGTTATTGTGAAAAGGACAGGGACATATTTCTTTGTAGTCCTGTCCTAGGGTGACAACACTGTTCCCCAATAGATATGGTACAGTAAGTGAATATTGTACCTTTAGGAAAGAAAGATGTCACTGATAATGTCACTGGTAGAATCACCAGGAGAAAATAAATAAAAAAAGAAAAACATTGTAGCCAAAGCATGTAAAAATGAATAAGCTGCAATCTAATACATTTTTGTTCTTTACTTTTTTGTGCTTTAAGACATTAACAAAAATGCTAGGGAGGTGACTTGAAGAGCTGATGATATGGTAGCTGGCTCCGTACAGCCTCTTTAAACATGTGCTCATTGCTTTGCTTTTTTAGATAATTGTTTCATAGTTGCAGCTCACCTACAACTATATTTGCACCTGATTTATATAGACATCCTCTGAATTAAAGCCCAACTCAAATCGTTTTTATAATTTTGGACAGAGTGGGAAAGAGATATAACATCTGTCTGGGTTATATAACTTCTTGTGTTCACAATGGGATGACTTTCCCTCACTTTCGTTCCCAGAAAGTACCAACATAAGCTGAAAACAATTTCAAGTAAGTGCAAAGTTCCCTAAGTGCAAATTTCCCTAACAGGACACAAATTCCCTTGTGCACAATCCAGCTAGTTGGCAGAAAAAAGACTTTCAACAGTGCAGATAAAAATATTGCAGTTTTTTGTTGCATACATTTGTGAATACATAAGAATAGCAGTAAAGCCTTGGCAGATGTTCTGATCCTTCTCTGTGCTACTTAACAGGTGCTTTTATTGCTGTTTCTACTGAAAAGATTTCCCCTTATTGATAGGAAACATGTGTGGGAAAATCTTTTGTGTGCACTGGGACATGGACAGTAACAAAAACCTAGCAAAAACAGAAACAGAAAGCACTTCAGGTACTTCTCCCAAATTCAATCAAAATCCCAATACACAAGAAACCCCTCCCAATACACAAGGACCCTCTCCTGCTACCTTCCATGGCTTTCTCAGGCACTCCTGTCCCATGGGGGAAGCCAAGAATGCATTCAGAGGCTCTGCCTGCTGACCATAGAGCTGATCAGAGACCAGAACAGCTCTGATCATTTCTTTGGTCTAAGAAACCGGAAGCAATGACCATTTCATCACTTCTGGTTTTGCCAGATGTAAACGTCACCATTTTTAAATTGGAAAACCATCTGATCACACCAATCTTGGTGTGATCAGTTTTTCCTAAGGGCAGAGAAGAAATTTGGGTTTAATATACCTCAGATTTCTCAAGAAAGAGTACCTGTCACTGCCTATTGCTATCACAGGCGATATTTACGTTCCCTGTGATAACAATAAAAGTGATAAAAAAATTAAAGATAAAGATACTGTAGATAAGATAAATAAATCAATAATAAATTTGTTGGTAAAAGTGTATTTTTACCAACAAATTGCATTTAAAAATGCTGCACAAATGCCATGTGAGATAAATAATTGAAAAACCCACTTTTTATTCTCTGTGGCCTTTGCTTTAAAAAATATATAATGTTTTGTGGATCCTATGTAACTTTCTAGCAACAAATACTGATATTTACATGAGAAAAAGTGTCAGAAAAGGCATGGTTTTCATGTGGTTAGAAGAGTGGGTGATGTGTGACAGAAGCTTCTAATCTTGGGCATAAAATGCCAGGATAGCACAACTTCCTCCATCAAATGACCTCATACACCCCAAGCTATTTTCTGAGAGGTATGTTGAGTGCATGAAAGATTTGATTTTTTGCCACAAGTTTGGCAGAATTTTTTTTTATTTAATTGTTGAAGGCCCCAAAATGCCAGAATAGTAACCCCCCTCCAAATGACCCTGTTTGGAAATTAGACACTCCAAGGTGTTTACTAAGAGGCATGATGAGTATTTTGCAGATCTCAGTTGTTGCCACAAGTTTTGGAAAATTAAGAAAGAAAACAAAAATGTATTTTTTGCTTTTCTTATTTTATTTTTCAAAACCTTGTGACATAACATGACAAAATACTCACGTTGCCTCTTATTAAATTCTTTGAGGTATCTACTTTCCAAAAAGGGGTAATTTGGGGGGGGGGTGCTTATACTATTCTAGCATTTTAGGGCCTCCGAAACTGTGATAGGTAGTGAGGAAGTGACATGACAAATTTACGCATCTTCAGGCTTTCAAAGGGGTCATTGGATTTTGGGTTTCTTATGCAGCTAGGCTACCAAAAAGTCTCACACATGTGGTGTTTCCATACTCGGGAGAAGTAGCAGAATGTATTTTTAAATGTAATTCCACACATACCCATGGCATGTATGAGCAATAAATAATTTAAGTGACAACTTTGTGTAAAAAAAAAAAAAAAAAAAAAAAGTCATTTTCCAGAAATTTGTGGCAAAAAACTAAATCATCCATGGAGTCAACATGGCTCTTAGCAAATAGCTTTTGGTGTCTGCTTTCCAATAAAGGGTTATTTGGAGTGGTTTTGTACTGCCCTGGCATTTTAGCACCTCAAGAAATGTGATAGGCAATCAGAACGTAAAAACTGTGTAAACTCCAGTATATATACCATAGTTTGTAGACGCTATAACTTTCACACAAATCAATTAATATACACTTATTGGGATTTTTTTTACCAAAGACATGTTGAAGAATACATTTTGACCTGAATGTATGCCAAAATTTGAGTAAATAAAATAAGTAAATGAAAATATAATTTTTATTCAAAATTTTCTGTCTTTTTTCGTTTAGATTGCAAAAAAATTAAAAACCCAGTGGTGATCACATACCACAAAAAGAAAGCTCTATTTGTGTGAAAAAAAGTATATACATTTTGTTTGGGTACAGCATTGCATAACCACACAATTACTAGTTAAAGTAGCACAGTGTCAAATTGCAGAAAATGCCCTGGTCGGGAATGGGTAAAACATTCCAGAGCTCAAGTGGTTAAATAGAAATCAAGACCTCCTTCCTCCTGCTGGTGACCTATCTAGTGATGCATCCTGGAATTCTTTTCACTTTTCCCATTGCCTGTCCACATTGTTTGCTCATTTTGCAATCCTCTGAAATAGGTACCACAAATCTTCTTCCTCTGTAGTACTGGCCAGCACTGTACCCCCAACATTGTTCTCTGTCAAGGGATTCACTTCCTGATTATTTTACATTTAGAAACATTGAACTGCTGTTTCTACTCCTTCGACCAATCATCCAGCAATACCAACTCATGTTCAATGTTACAGACACCTCCAGGTATATCAACCTTCCTGCACACCTTTGAATTATCAGCAAAAAGATGATACCTTACCCAACAACCCTTTAGTTACAGTATATCATACATATATACACATATCATTACATATAGATTAAAAAAAATAGGACCTAGTACAAAGCCTTGTGGTACACCACTACTGACTGGTCTCAGCTCTGAATGAACTCCGTTTATAACCATACATGAAATCTATCCTTTAGCCAACTGCATATCCACTTACCTTTTTATGAGATCATTATATAGAACTGTAACAAAAGCCTTGCTGAAATCAAAATAGACTATGTCCACAGCACCACCCTGATCAAAAACATTGGTGATGTAGTAAAAAAATAGTTTTGACTAGTCTGACATGATCTGCCCTCAGTAAAGCCATGCTGCTTTGAATCCAGCAAGTTGTGTGTTTTTAACGTGTTACTATCCATGACCCTACATTCACTATATCTGGTCTCCCACAGTACACACAAAATGGAAATGCAATTATTTTAGTAAATATAAACTGCTAAATATCTTTTCTCGGCAGTATATAACAGTCTTGTAACTTATATCAGTGTCCAGCTGAGCACTGGTTAAATCTTGTAGGAGGTGTTTTCCGTCTGCTCTGACTGTCCTATGAGGTTGCATAATCCCTGACCCTCTGTCTGGACAGTGCTGATTGGCCCTATGCTGATCACATGCACCCTCCCAAAGAAAAAAAAACTCTCTAGCAAAACACACCAAACTGAGCATGTGCAGAGTGACTCTGTACTATCAGCAGCTGGATTGGGGACAATAGAAGGGTAGGATCAGAGAAGACAGGATCAAATAGCCTATTGCACAACACAGAAGATTAACTCCTTAGGTTCCACAGTGAGAATGAGAAGCATGCTTTATTGCATATACAGACTGATTTTACTGTTGTGGGTTTAGTAACACGTTTAGTGATTGATGATCTTTCTTTTCAGGGGTGATTCCATTAACTTAACTGCAACAGATGTCAAAAGATATGTAATCCTTCACCTTGTAAAACAAACCATAAAATAGAAAGGTAGACATGAAAGGCAAAAGATTTGTGTATACATAGAAAAAAACAATATAAATACTTTTTTCCCCTTTTTTTGTAAGTGATCACTGTGACGATTGCGCATCAGACCCCTGACCTTCTCACCAAACTTGTGACCGAAGGACTAGCCAATCTAACACCGCAATGTCACGTGTGTAACAATGCCACGCCCAGCTGCACCCTGCACAACGATTTTCCAGCTAATGGGACCACAATCTATGTACCGGCAGGCTGAATGCAATTGTTACTGAGTCAGGTTATTTACGCAATTAACCCTTCACACTGTCACCACCTCCTTTTTGTATAGAGAAAGAGGAAACTCAGCAATACACTAGGATGATTGGTTATTCGTCGGTATACTGCTATCTCCGCGGTCAGGTTATACAGAGGGTTAAACATTTATAGTAGCGCTTTTCAGCGGCAGGGATTCATAAGTCACATTAAAGAGCTATAGAAACAGTTCAACACTTTCAGAAAGTAAGATTTATTACTAAAAGGTCAAAAGGGTGCAGTAGAAATATTTACATAAAAAAGATGTAACCAATATATATATATATATATATATATATATATATATATATATATACAGAGCACAACAGCACAGCAAACAGATAACAGAAAGAAGTTTAGGTAAATAAGTACTTGCCGAAAGATGCCTGGGGTTAAGCAGTTTCAAGTCTGATGAGCCCAAAAGGGATTTCTGGTCTCGCACTCAGTTTCGTTGTTACAGCGAGATTCTCCTTTCTCTCTGCCTGCTAGATGTTAAAACGCAGAAGGTCCTCACTTCTCTCTCTACACACAAAGCATAACAGCTTATTTCTACCCAAAATCAACAGGGTGTCTCTTACAACAGAACCCAATTACCTTATTTGGGAAAAGGTTTGCATAGACAGCCCCTTAGCAATGTACACTGAACGCATTCCTGACGGAGGGGAAATGAGGGGATACATAAAAAATCTTAACACAGTGAGGGCCGTGCCTGCCTCTGGTGTGCACGATTGCTACACCTCCCCCTCAGGTAGTTGCATAGGAGTTAAAAGAAATACCAAAATGCAGAAGTTTGGAGCAAAATTGAGAACGGCGCATCTCCTTTTGTGCATGATTGTTACAATCACCCTGTCGGAGATCGCCGCGCCGCTGGTCCCGGCGCAGGCGCAGTACACCTCCCTGTACGCGAGCGCCGGGACTTGGCCGACCGCGGCAATCAGGTTCGCGCATGCGCAGTGCTGACCGCGGGCGCGCGCCTGGCACCAATGACAGCGCAGGGCGGGATATTTAAACGGCCCTGAGCTGTCATTCAGTGCCTTTTGGTCTTTTGTATCCTGTGAACCTGTGAACCTGTCTGAAGTAAGTTGCTGACCCGGATTGTGCCCTGACCTTGCTGTTTTCTCCTGTTTTGACCCTTGCTTGCCTGACCTCTCTCCTGAATGCCCCCTATTGGATCTGACCTGCTGTTGCTGACCTGGCGTGTGACCCGACTATTCTCTGCCCGCTGCTCTGTACCGCACCGTCCCCATAGTTACCAACCCGGCTTGTATGACCCTGCTCCTGCTCAGCCATCCATCCATCCATCCATCCGTCCCTCTCTACGGGGTCTCCAGACCTCCTCATACCTGGCTCTCTCCCGTGGGAGCCCCTGGCAAATACCCCTACCACTGACGGGTGTCCTCAGTAGTCACGACCTGGTCCTAGGGTGCTCCAAGTCCATCCCCACCATCAGGGGCCCTGGTGAACAAGTACCCTGGGGCTTAGACTCCGTGCGCTGGGAACATCCGACCAGTGGAGTGCTAGTGGTACCGCCGGGCAGTCCCTTACAGTACCAAAAGGCCATGACTGAGCCTAGAGGAGGGCCCTCCCCGTTAGAGGAAATTTGCAGGCACCTAGCTAATTTGACGCAGGCCGTAACGGTCCTGCAGGACAGATGCATGCAGCTGGAGAATCGCATCCAGACTGGCTCTATTTCTGATCCTGCCCCACAGGCCCCGGTTACTGCACCCCCGGCCCTGGTAGCTCAGGAGCCAGTCTCAGGGGCTTCCGCCCCGCTCCCTATGGTAGAACCCCGAGTACCCCTACCGGAGCGTTTTCACGGGGACCGCACACGCTTTCGGTCATTCCGCGACTCCTGTCTCTTGTTCTTTGAGCTACAACCCCGTACCTTCCTGACCGAAAACGTGAAGGTAGGATTCATTATTTCACTCCTACAGGGGGAACCCCAGGATTGGGCCCACCGGCTAAGGGGAAACAATGATCCTCACCTGGGATCGGTCAATAGTTTCTTTGAAGCAATGGCCATCTTGTATGATGACCCACAGCGGGCAGCCTCTGCCGAAGCGACCTTATATGCGCTCCGACAGGGCCGGCGGGCGGCAGAGGAATACGCCTCTGATTTCAGGCGGTGAATGGGGGACACACGCTGGAATAAGTTCGCTCTATTGCACCAGTTCCGTATGGGACTCTCCGATCCCTTGAAAGATGAGCTGGCCCGGGTGGAGGTTCCCGAGTCTCTAGAAGACCTTATTGCCTTGACAATTAAGATTGACCGAAGACTGCGGGAACGCAGGCTTGAGAGGTCCGGCCAGGGTCACGGAAATACCTGGGGTCCATTCCTAGGCCCCAGCCCACCAACCCGACAAAGCATCCAGAACCCACCTCCAGGAGATGTTCCGGAACCTATGCAGCTAGGTCTGGCACGGCCTAAATTATCACCGGAGGAACGCCAGCGCAGACGAGCCCAGAACCTCTGCCTTTACTGCGGTGAAGCTGGTCATATGGTGCGATCCTGCCCTCATAAAATGAGTAAGTGCACCCGTTTTTCTTCCTTGTCTATTAGCAATACCTGTCCTTCGCAATACTTAGTAGTGCCCCTCTCCTTTCAGCTTCCAGGAAAGATCGTGGAGGTGACAGCCATAGTTGATTCGGGGGCATGCAGCTGTTTCCTGGATCTAGAGTTTGCTCACCAGCAGGGTATCCCTCTCCAACACAGACAGAAGGGCTTCAACATCTTTTTGGCTGATGGTTCCCAGATAAAATCGGGGGTGGTTAATCAGGAAACTCCCCCCATTGCCACTATCATTGCCAACCAGCACCAGGAGTTCCTCCGCCTGGACGCTATTGCATCACCTCTTTTCCCAGTCATTCTGGGGCTCCCATGGTTACGGGCCCATAACCCCCAGATTGACTGGGAGACCGGGTCAATCTCGTTCCCTTCCCCATACTGTCGGGAACATTGTCGCACTTCGGGCCCCGTGGGGCCCCGAGTTCTCCTTTGCTCCGAAGGAGACTCCGACTTGAAACAGGTTATTCCCGCAGCCTATCATGGGTTCCTGGATGTGTTCAGTAAGCGGGGAGCCGACACTCTGCCCCCCCACCGCCCGTATGACTGTCCAATCGACCTGTTACCAGGCTCTGAAATCCCTTTTGGGCGTATTTTCCCCCTATCTGAGCTTGAATTGGGGGCCCTGAAGGAATATATCGAGGACAGCCTCCAGAAGGGATTCATCCGCCCCTCCACTTCTCCAGCAGGAGCGGGAATCTTCTTCGTGGAGAAAAAAGACAAAACCCTGAGGCCTTGTATTGACTACCGGGAGCTGAACAGGGTCACGATAAAAAATCGTTACCCATTGCCATTGGTACCAGAACTGTTTCAGAGCCTAAAGGCTGCGGCTATTTTCACAAAGCTTGATTTAAGGGGGGCCTATAACCTGGTACGCATAAGAGAGGGGGACGAGTGGAAAACGGCTTTCCGTACCCGGTTTGGCCACTTTGAATACTTGGTCATGCCATTTGGGCTGTGCAATGCACCAGCCACCTTCCAACACTTTGTGAACGACATCTTCAGGGATTTTTTGGATGTCTTCGTTATCGTCTACTTGGACGACATACTAATTTTTTCACCCTCTCTAGAGGATCATAGGATACATGTGGCGAAAGTTTTGGGGCGATTGCGGCAGCATGGGTTATATGCTAAAGCGGAGAAATGTTGCTTTGAGCAAACTAGCATCACGTTTCTAGGCCTGATTATCTCCACTGCGGGGGTCGCGATGGACCCCCAGAAGGTCTCTGCAATTTTAGATTGGCCTGAACCCACGGACAAGAAAGGTGTCCAACGGTTTATAGGGTTCGCGAACTTTTATCGGAAGTTCATCAAGAACTTCTCGGGTCTGGTCTCCCCCATTACCCAACTAACCAAACTTGGAACCCGGTTCAAATGGACACCAGAGGCTCAAAAAGCTTTCGAAGCTCTGAAAAAGCTGTTTACCTCGGCACCCATCCTGGGCCACCCGGACGCGGCCCTGCCCTACATCTTGGAGGTAGATGCATCGGAGAATGCGGTAGGATCCATCCTGTCTCAGCGGAAAGGCACCAAAGAGTTACTCCATCCCGTAGCATTCTTCTCGAGGAAACTCACCCCAGCAGAAAAGAATTACGATATCGGGGATCGAGAGCTGCTGGCTATCAAAGCAGCGCTAGAAGAATGGAGATACCTGCTGGAAGGTGCCTCACACCCTATATTGATTTTCACAGACCACAAGAATCTGGAATATCTGAGGACTGCCAAGCGTCTACGCCCACGGCAGGCAAGATGGGCCCTGTTCTTTTCCAGATTCAATTTTCATATTACTTACAGGCCCGGATCTAAAAATACGAAGCCTGACGCGCTATCTCGTATGTTTGAGGACTCCGAAGAAGAACTGGTACCCGACACTATCTTGTCCTCAGGGAACTTCTTGGCGCTCCAGACGGACCTTCGCTCCAAGTTAATAGAAGCATCTACGGCCACACCAACCCCAGTTGGGGTATCCCTCCAGAACAAAGGGGGACTCCTGTGGAAGGAGAATTCGATCGTGGTACCTGAGGAAGTCCGGACCCTGGTTTTGGGGCATTGCCACGATCACCCGCTGGCGGGTCACTTTGGCCCAGTCAAGACTCTGGAGCTTCTCCGGCGCTCGTTTTGGTGGCCAAACATGGCTAAGGATTGCAAGCGCTACGTGAGATCCTGTACCATCTGCCAGAAGAGCAAACCGTCAAGGAGCAAAGCCTGGGGGCTGTTGCGACCTTTGCCGATTCCCGAACGGCCTTGGCAGAAGATCGCGATGGACTTCATAGTCGAGCTCCCACCGTCACAAGACCACACAGCAATTCTGGTGGTTATTGATCGCCTATCCAAGATGGCTCACTTCGTGCCACTAAGGAAGACTCCGTCAGCAACTGAGACGGCGCGAATATTTATCCGGGAGATCGTTAGACTTCATGGAGTACCCGAGGACATCGTCTCTGATCGAGGGGTCCAGTTTACATCTAAGTTTTGGAGGGCTCTGTGCAAGGCCCTGGACATCAAGTTGTCCCTCTCCTCCGCGTTCCACCCTCAGACCAACGGTCAGACCGAGAGGACGAACCAGACCCTGGAGCAATACTTGCGTTGCTACACGTCTTTCCTGCAGGATGATTGGCTGTCTCTTTTACCCCTGGCGGAGTTCGCTTATAACAACGCAAGCCATTCGGCAACGGGGCAGTCCCCATTCTTTTCGAATTATGGGTTTCACCCTGTCTTTCTCCCTGACTTGGTCTCTGAATGCCCAGTTCCAGCCACGCAGGATGCGTTGGCCTTCTTCTCCGTCAATAACAAATTACTCCAGGAAGCCATCGCTCGGGCCCAAGAGGACAATAAGAAGGAGTTTAACAAGAAACGAAGAGGGGATTTGGCGTTGCGGCCTGGGCAGAAGGTGTGGTTGGCCACAACCAACTTAAAGATGCTTTGTCCCTCGAAGAAATTGGGACCTAAATTTGTGGGGCCGTTTCAGGTAAAGCGGATGGTCAACGAAGTGGCATATGAGCTGATCCTTCCGGCCACGTTCAGAATTCATCCAGTTTTCCATGTATCTCTGCTGAAGCCAGTGATCCCAGATGCCTTCCCAGAACGAGAATCCAGACCCCCTGAGGCCATAACGGTCGAAGGACAAGAGGAATTTGAGGTGGAAACGATCCTTAAGTGCCGAAGAAGGGGGGGCCAGACCCAATTCCTAATTAAGTGGAAGGGCTATGGTCCTGAGGACAATTCCTGGGAACCGGCTCATAATGTCCACGCACCTAGACTAGTCCGGGAGTTTCTTCGTGATCACCCGTGGTGGAGAGATCGGGTGGGCATCCGGAGGTTGCCCGTAGGGGGGGGGGCAATGTCGGAGATCGCCGCGCCGCTGGTCCCGGCGCAGGCGCAGTACACCTCCCTGTACGCGAGCGCCGGGACTTGGCCGACCGCGGCAATCAGGTTCGCGCATGCGCAGTGCTGACCGCGGGCGCGCGCCTGGCACCAATGACAGCGCAGGGCGGGATATTTAAACGGCCCTGAGCTGTCATTCAGTGCCTTTTGGTCTTTTGTATCCTGTGAACCTGTGAACCTGTCTGAAGTAAGTTGCTGACCCGGATTGTGCCCTGACCTTGCTGTTTTCTCCTGTTTTGACCCTTGCTTGCCTGACCTCTCTCCTGAATGCCCCCTATTGGATCTGACCTGCTGTTGCTGACCTGGCGTGTGACCCGACTATTCTCTGCCCGCTGCTCTGTACCGCACCGTCCCCATAGTTACCGACCCGGCTTGTATGACCCTGCTCCTGCTCAGCCATCCATCCGTCCCTCTCTACGGGGTCTCCAGACCTCCTCATACCTGGCTCTCTCCCGTGGGAGCCCCTGGCAAATACCCCTACCACTGACGGGTGTCCTCAGTAGTCACGACCTGGTCCTAGGGTGCTCCAAGTCCATCCCCACCATCAGGGGCCCTGGTGAACAAGTACCCTGGGGCTTAGACTCCGTGCGCTGGGAACATCCGACCAGTGGAGTGCTAGTGGTACCGCCGGGCGGTCCCTTACACACCCTCTGTACTCAGCTGCATAAGGAGCTAGAAGAGGAGAAGCACCAGCATACTGATCTTCCCAATGAATGGCGGTGCTAGGGGAAGGGGGCATGACAGCACAAGCCTGATCACTGAATTAACTGCCAGCACCACTAGAAAATTGACCCTGCTGTGCTTTCCTGCCTAATGTGGTCAGTTTGAAATAGAAAAGCAGATGGACTGGCAGGAACACCAGGGATTTCGCACAAAGGAAACAATACAAAGATAACAGGATACTTTTTCACACAAGTAAAGCAGGCACATATCAGGAATATAAAATGCTGGGTTTGCATATTCATTAGACTTACTGGACTGTAAATGCCAGCTGCTGCTCTTCCTGTGGATAGGTAAAAAATTAGCTATCTGCCAGACATGGCAAACATCTGTTAGAAGAGATTGATTAAAAAGATCCCTTAATGGTTCAACAACTGTACTTCAAAGTTCTATTAGAACTCTAGGATGAATACCATTAGAGATGAGCGAAGTATTCAAAAATTCGATTCGGCGAATTCGCGGAATAAATTCGATTCGAGTCGAATATATTCGCTGCAAATTTAACTTATAAAAAGGGTGTTTCTAGGCTTCAGAGAGCCTTTATATTAGTGCAGAACACTGTACCTTTAATTTAAATGCCCTTGGAGTCTGCTGGGGAAGAGAAATAATACTGTCAGTCAGTATGACATGCAGATGAGTGCCGTCGATCTTAGAATCACCGCACACTTCACTCATTTGGGCAGTCACGGGGCCAAAACCAGAGTGTGGAGCCACAGTGTGGCGGTGGAGGCAGCAGCAATGGGAGGCCATACAGCACCCTATGACAAAATGGAACCCACCAGCAGTGTGAGGAGACCTGAAAGTGGCACATGGCAGAGTGTGGCAATGGAGACAGCAGCAATGGGAGGCCGTACAGGGACCCATGAGACACTCTGGACCTGGCAGCAGCATGAGGAGACGGTACGGGGGCCCATGGCAGATTACGGGCCTGGCAGCAGCAATGGGAGGCACGTAATCTGCCAGCACCCTATGACAAAATGGAACCCACCAGCAGTGTGAGGAGACCTGAAAGTGGCACATGGCAGAGTGTGGCGATAGAGACAGCAGCAATGGGAGGCCGTACAGGGACCCATGAGACACTCTGGACCTGGCAGCAGCATGAGGAGGCGGTACGGGGGCCCATGGCAGATTACGGGCCTGGCAGCAGCAATGGGAGGCCCGTAATCTGCCAGCACCCTATGACAAAATGGAACCCACCAGCAGTGTGAGGAGACCTGAAAGTGGCACATGGCAGAGTGTGGCGATGGAGACAGCAGCAATGGGAGGCCGTACAGGGACCCATGAGACACTCTGGACCTGGCAGCAGCATGAGGAGGCGGTACGGGGGCCCATGGCAGATTACGGGCCTGGCAGCAGCAATGGGAGGCCCGTAATCTGCCAGCACCCTATGACAAAATGGAACCCACCAGCAGTGTGAGGAGACCTGAAAGTGGCACATGGCAGAGTGTGGCGATGGAGACAGCAGCAATGGGAGGCCGTACAGGGACCCATGAGACACTGTGGACCTGGCAGCAGCATGAGGAGGCGGTACGGGGGCCCATGGCAGATTACGGGCCTGGCAGCAGCAATGGGAGGCCCGTAATCTGCCAGCACCCTATGACAAAATGGAACCCACCAGCAGTGTGAGGAGACCTGAAAGTGGCACATGGCAGAGTGTGGCAATGGAGACAGCAGCAATGGGAGGCCGTACAGGGACCCATGAGACACTCTGGACCTGGCAGCAGCATGAGGAGACGGTACGGGGGCCCATGGCAGATTACGGGCCTGGCAGCAGCAATGGGAGGCACGTAATCTGCCAGCACCCTATGACAAAATGGAACCCACCAGCAGTGTGAGGAGACCTGAAAGTGGCACATGGCAGAGTGTGGCGATAGAGACAGCAGCAATGGGAGGCCGTACAGGGACCCATGAGACACTCTGGACCTGGCAGCAGCATGAGGAGGCGGTACGGGGGCCCATGGCAGATTACGGGCCTGGCAGCAGCAATGGGAGGCCCGTAATCTGCCAGCACCCTATGACAAAATGGAACCCACCAGCAGTGTGAGGAGACCTGAAAGTGGCACATGGCAGAGTGTGGCGATGGAGACAGCAGCAATGGGAGGCCGTACAGGGACCCATGAGACACTCTGGACCTGGCAGCAGCATGAGGAGGCGGTACGGGGGCCCATGGCAGATTACGGGCCTGGCAGCAGCAATGGGAGGCCCGTAATCTGCCAGCACCCTATGACAAAATGGAACCCACCAGCAGTGTGAGGAGACCTGAAAGTGGCACATGGCAGAGTGTGGCGATGGAGACAGCAGCAATGGGAGGCCGTACAGGGACCCATGAGACACTGTGGACCTGGCAGCAGCATGAGGAGGCGGTACGGGGGCCCATGGCAGATTACGGGCCTGGCAGCAGCAATGGGAGGCCCGTAATCTGCCAGCACCCTATGACAAAATGGAACCCACCAGCAGTGTGAGGAGACCTGAAAGTGGCACATGGCAGAGTGTGGCGATGGAGACAGCAGCAATGGGAGGCCGTACAGGGACCCATGAGACACTATGGACCTGGCAGCAGCATGAGGAGGCGGTACGGGGGCCCATGGCAGATTACGGGCCTGGCAGCAGCAATGGGAGGCCCGTAATCTGCCAGCACCCTATGACAAAATGGAACCCACCAGCAGTGTGAGGAGACCTGAAAGTGGCACATGGCAGAGTGTGGCGATGGAGACAGCAGCAATGGGAGGCCGTACAGGGACCCATGAGACACTCTGGACCTGGCAGCAGCATGAAGAGGCGGTACGGGGGCCCATGGCAGATTACGGGCCTGGCAGCAGCAATGGGAGGCCCGTAATCTGCCAGCACCCTATGACAAAATGGAACCCACCAGCAGTGTGAGGAGACCTGAAAGTGGCACATGGCAGAGTGTGGCGATGGAGACAGCAGCAATGGGAGGCTGTACAGGGACCCATTACAGATTACGGGCCTGGCAGCAGCATGAGGAGGCGGTACAGGGGCCCATGGCAGATTACGGGCCTGGCAGCAGCAATGGGAGGCCCGTAATCTGCCAGCACCCTATGACAAAATGGAACCCACCAGCAGTGTGAGGAGACCTGAAAGTGGCACATGGCAGAGTGTGGCGATGGAGACAGCAGCAATGGGAGGCCGTACAGGGACCCATGAGACACTGTGGACCTGGCAGCAGCATGAGGAGGCGGTACGGGGGCCCATGGCAGATTACGGGCCTAGCAGCATCAATGGGAGGCCCGTAATCTGCCAGCACCCTATGACAAAATGGAACACACCAGCAGTGTGAGGAGACCTGAAAGTGGCACATGGCAGAGTGTGGCGATGGAGACAGCAGCAATGGGAGGCCGTACAGGGACCCATGAGACACTCTGGACCTGGCAGCAGCATGAGGAGGCGGTACGGGGGCCCATGGCAGATTACGGGCCTGGCAGCAGCAATGGGAGGCCCGTAATCTGCCAGCACCCTATGACAAAATGGAACCCACCAGCAGTGTGAGGAGACCTGAAAGTGGCACATGGCAGAGTGTGGCGATGGAGACAGCAGCAATGGGAGGCCGTACAGGGACCCATGAGACACTCTGGACCTGGCAGCAGCATGAGGAGGCGGTACGGGGGCCCATGGCAGATTACGGGCCTGGCAGCAGCAATGGGAGGCACGTAATCTGCCAGCACCCTATGACAAAATGGAACCCACCAGCAGTGTGAGGAGACCTGAAAGTGGCACATGGCAGAGTGTGGCGATGGAGACAGCAGCAATGGGAGGCCGTACAGGGACCCATGACACACTCTGGACCTGGCAGCAGCAAGAGGAGGCGGTACAGGGGCCCATGGCAGAGTGGCGAAGCGTAAGCAGCTTAAATTGAAGGCCATACAGAGGCCTATGTTAAAAATAATAACATGTTTGGGGCATGATTCATGGCGGATTTAGTCAGTTGTGTCAGGAACTGGTGGTTTGAAATCCAGACTAATCCACGCCTGATTCATTTTCACAAACGTGAGTCTCTCCACACTTTGGGTGGACAGTCGTGTCCTCCGCGGAGTTACAATACTTCCTGCCGCACTAAACACGCGCTCCGATGCCACGCTACTGGCCGGGCATGACAGCCTTTCAAGGGCAAATTCAGCTAGTTGGGGCCAAAGGTCAAGTTTCGTTGCCCAGTAGTCAAGGGGATTGTCTACCTCGGTTGGCAGGGTGCTGTCCAAGTAGGCCCAAGCCTGTTGTTTGAGGTCCTGCTCCAGGTCCACCTGATGCTGCTGCTGCTGCGGCTGATTAGTAGTTTCCTCACTGCGCTGGTGAAGAAAGCTACTCATCATCGACTGCAGACTGAGGCAGCCGCTGCTGGTGGAGCTGCCACTGCTCCTACCACCCCACCCCTCCCCTGCTGCCATGGCAGCGGAACACGAGCGCACAGGGCCCACAGTGTCTGAAGATGGACGTTGGCGCACAAAGTCAGAGACCAACTGACTACATAGGTGGTTTTTATAGTACGTTATTTTGGCCTCCCTCTCAGCAGGTGTGAAAAAGGCCACCATTTTTGAACGGTAGCGAGGGTCCAACAAGGTGGACAGCCAAAAGTCATCCCTCTGTCTGATGGTTATTATTCGGCTGTCGCTACGCAAGCAACCGAGCATGCTATGGGCCATTTGTGCCAAGGAATGCGAGGGACTCCCTGCCTCCATCTCCACAGCATACTGCCACGGTGCGTCTGGGTCCTCTGTCTCCTCCTCCTCCTCCTCTACCAGATGCTCCTGCTCCTCCACTCCTGTCCGCTGAGTGGAAAAACCACCCATTTCACTCAATAATTCCTGAGCACCAATGTCCTCCTCTACCTCCTCCTCTTCTTCCTGTCCTGCCCCCACAGGGGTCATGTGGCATTGAGATCTGTGCGCCACGTCTACCGCACCCTGACCAGCCATTGTTAACAGCATTTGTTCCAGGACGTGCAACAGAGGAATGACGTCGTTCATCCCATAGTCCTGCCGACTCACGAATAGCGTGGCCTCCTCAAAGGGCCTGAGCAAGCGGCAGGTGTCACGCATGAGCTGCCAATGGCTGACATCTAAGTTACACAGGGGAGTACCTTTATCCGCTTGTAACATCAGGAAATCGGTGATGGCCTTTCGCTGTTAGTAAAGGCGGTCTAACATATGTAGGGTTGAATTCCATCTTGTTGCAACGTCACAGCAAGAGGAGTCGGTACGGGGGCCCATGGCAGATTACGGGCCTGGCAGCAGCAATGGGAGGCCCGTAATCTGCCAGCACCCTATGGCAAAATGGAACACACCAGCAGTGTGAGGAGACCTGAAAGTGGCACATGGCAGAGTGTGGCGATGGAGACAGCAGCAATGGGAGGCCGTACAGGGACCCATGACAGATTACGGGCCTGGCAGCAGCATGAGGAGGCGGTACAGGGGCCCATGGCAGATTACGGGCCTGGCAGCAGCAATGGGAGGCCCGTAATCTGCCAGCACCCTATGACAAAATGGAACCCACCAGCAGTGTGAGGAGACCTGAAAGTGGCACATGGCAGAGTGTGGCGATGGAGACAGCAGCAATGGGAGGCCGTACAGGGACCCATGAGACACTGTGGACCGGGCAGCAGCATGAGGAGGCGATACGGGGGCCCATGGCAGATTACGGGCCTAGCAGCATCAATGGGAGGCCCGTAATCTGCCAGCACCCTATGACAAAATGGAACCCACCAGCAGTGTGAGGAGACCTGAAAGTGGCACATGGCAGAGTGTGGCGATGGAGACAGCAGCAATGGGAGGCCGTACAGGGACCCATGAGAGACTCTGGACCTGGCAGCAGCATGAGGAGGCGGTACGGGGGCCCATGGCAGATTACGGGCCTGGCAGCAGCAATGGGAGGCCCGTAATCTGCCAGCACCCTATGACAAAATGGAACCCACCAGCAGTGTGAGGAGACCTGAAAGTGGCACATGGCAGAGTGTGGCGATGGAGACAGCAGCAATGGGAGGCCGTACATGGGCCCATGACAGATTACGGGCCTGGCAGCAGCATGAGGAGTCGGTACGGGGGCCCATGGCAGATTACGGGCCTGGCAGCAGCAATGGGAGGCCCGTAATCTGCCAGCACCCTATGACAAAATGGAACCCACCAGCAGTGTGAGGAGACCTGAAAGTGGCACATGGCAGAGTGTGGCGATGGAGACAGCAGCAATGGGAGGCCGTACAGGGACCCATGAGAGACTCTGGACCTGGCAGCAGCATGAGGAGGCGATACGGGGGCCCATGGCAGATTACGGGCCTGGCAGCAGCAATGGGAGGCCCGTAATCTGCCAGCACCCTATGACAAAATGGAACCCACCAGCAGTGTGAGGAGACCTGAAAGTGGCACTTGGCAGAGTGTGGCGATGGAGACAGCAGCAATGGGAGGCCGTACAGGGACCCATGAGACACTCTGGACCTGGCAGCAGCATGAGGAGGCGGTACAGGGGCCCATGACAGATTACGGACCTGGCAGCAGCATGAGGAGGCGGTACGGGGGCCCATGGCAGATTACGGGCCTGGCAGATGACTACGAGGCTGCCAAGTGCGATCAGCCTCATCATCATCAATTAGGGTCTCCGCCTCACTACTAGCCCCCTCAGCTGCGTGTGGGTCAGGAGACAGACCTGTCTCTAGACCGGCTACCGAGCCACTCTCCTCGCCAGTACTTCTTCGCCTGGCTGCTGAAGAGGCGGATGTCTCCCCCCGTTCCTGACCGCCCTCTGTTAGCTCTTCCTCACTGTACAGTGGGGCTGAGCCCACAGCATGCGATACTTCGCTTGGTGAGGGAACACCAAAGGACAGGGGCAGGTAGAGGACACGTGATTTCAGTGGGCTTGCTCCCAGGCCATGCCAACTAACGGTTGTGTCTGACGTACCCACCGACCGTTGGCTGTAGGTGTCAGAGGTGACCTGGGAAGAGGAAGATGACCGAGCCAACCAATCGATGATGGCAGGGTTGTCGGTGGAGACACGACCGCTGGATGACACCGGGAGCACTGGCCTCTGGCTGCGACTAGTGCTGCCTCGACCCCTTCCTCTGCTGCCACTTCTGCTCGCTCCTGAAACATTGCCTCCTCTGCCACTCCTCTGCGTGTTGTCTGACATACTCTTTAATTCAACGATTCTGTGTCCCTGAGTAACAATTCTGTGTCCCTGAGTAAAAATTCTGTGTCCCTCAGTAACGATTCTGTGTCCCTGAGTAACAATTCTGTGTCCCTGAGTAACAATTCTGTGTCCCTGAGTAACAATTCTGTGTCCCTCAGTAACAATTCTGTGTCCCTGAGTAACAATTCTGTGTCCCTGAGTAACAATTCTGTGTCTGTCCCTGAGTAACAATTCTGTGTCCCTGAGTAACAATTCTGTGTCTGTCCCTGAGTAACAATTCTGTGTCCCTCAGTAACAATTCTGTGTCCCTGAGTAACAATTCTGTGTCTGTCCCTGAGTAACAATTCTGTGTCCCTGAGTAACAATTCTGTGTCCCTCAGTAACTATTCTGTGTCCCTGAGTAACAATTCTGTGTCCCTGAGTAACAATTCTGTGTCTGTCCCTGAGTAACAATTCTGTGTCCCTGAGTAACAATTCTGTGTCCCTGAGTAACAATTCTGTGTCCCTGAGTAACAATTATGTGTCCCTCAGTAACAATTCTGTGTCCCTGAGTAACAATTCTGTGTCCCTGAGTAACAATTCTGTGTCCCTCAGTAACAATTCTGTGTCCCTCAGTAACAATTCTGTGTCCCTGAGTAACAATTCTGTGTCCCACAGTAACAATTCTGTGTCTGTCCCTGAGTAACAATTCTGTGTCCCTGAGTAATAATTCTGTGTCCCTGAGTAACAATTCGGTGTCCCTCAGTAACAATACTGTGTCCCTCAGTAACAATTCTGTGTCCCTCAGTAACAATTCTGTGTCAGTCCCTGAGTAACAATTCTGTGTCCCTGAGTAACAATTCTGTGTCCCTGAGTAACAATTCTGTGTCCCTCAGTAACAATTCTGTGTCTCTCAGTAACAATTCTGTGTCCCTCAGTAACAATTCTGTGTCTGTCCCTGAGTAACAATTCTGTGTCCCTGAGTAACAATTCTGTGTCCCTCAGTAACAATTCTGTGTCCCTCAGTAACAATTCTGTGTCCCTGAGTAACAATTCTGTGTCCCTGAGTAACAATTCTGTGTCCCTGAGTAACAATTCTGTGTCCCTCAGTAACAATTCTGTGTCAGTCCCTGAGTAACAATTCTGTGTCCCTGAGTAACAATTCTGTGTCCCTGAGTAACAATTCTGTGTCCCTCAGTAACAATTCTGTGTCCCTCAGTAACAATTCTGTGTCTGTCCCTGAGTAACAATTCTGTGTCCCTCAGTAACAATTCTGTGTCCCTCAGTAACAATTCTGTGTCTGTCCCTGAGTAACAATTCTGTGTCCCTGAGTAACAATTCTGTGTCCCTAAGTAACAATTCTGTGTCCCTGAGTAACAATTCTGTGTCTGTCCCTGAGTAACAATTCTGTGTCCCTGAATAACAATTCTGTGTCCCTCAGTAACAATTCTGTGTCCCTCAGTAACAATTCTGTGTCTGTCCCTGAGTAACAATTCTGTGTCCCTGAGTAACAATTCTGTGTCCCTCAGTAACAATTCTGTGTCCCTCTGTAACAATTCTGTGTCTGTCCCTGAGTAACAATTCTGTGTCCCTGAGTAACAATTCTGTGTCCCTCAGTAACAATTCTGTGTCCCTCAGTAACAATTCTGTGTCTGTCCCTGAGTAACAATTCTGTGTCTGTCCCTGAGTAACAATTCTGTGTCCATGAGTAACAATTATGTGTCCCTGAGTAACAATTCTGTGTCCCTCAGTAACAATTCTGTGTCCCTCAGTAACAATTCTGTGTCCCTCAGTAACAATTCTGTGTCTGTCCCTGAGTAACAATTCTGTGTCCCTGAGTAACAATTCTGTGTCCCTGAGTAACAATTCTGTGTCCCTGAGTAACAATTCTGTGTCTGTCCCTGAGTAACAATTCTGTGTCCCTGAGTAACAATTCTGTGTCCCTGAATAACAATTATGTGTCCATCAGTAACAATTCTGTGTCCCTCAGTAACAATTCTGTGTCTGTCCCTGAGTAACAATTCTGTGTCTGTCCCTGAGTAACAATTCTGTGTCCCTGAGTAACAATTCTGTGTCCCTCAGTAACAATTCTGTGTCCCTCAGTAACAATTCTGTGTCCCTGAGTAACAATTCTGTGTCCCTGAGTAACAATTCTGTGTCCCTCAGTAACAATTCTGTGTCTGTCCCTGAGTAACAATTCTGTGTCCCTGAGTAACAATTCTCTGTCCCTGAATAACAATTCTGTGTCCCTCAGTAACAATTCTGTGTCCCTCAGTAACAATTCTGTGTCTGTCCCTGAGTAACAATTCTGTGTCCCTGAGTAACAATTCTGTGCCCCTCAGTAACAATTCTGTGTCCTTCAGTAACAATTCTGTGTCCCTCAGTAACAATTCTGTGTCTGTCCCTGAGTAACAATTCTGTGTCCCTGAGTAACAATTCTGTGTCCCTGAGTAACAATTCTGTGTCCCTCAGTAACAATTCTGTGTCCCTCAGTAACAATTCTGTGTCCCTCAGTAACAATTCTGTGTCTGTCCCTGAGTAACAATTCTGTGTCCCTGAGTAACAATTCTGTGTCCCTGAGTAACAATTCTGTGTCCCTCAGTAACAATTCTGTGTCCCTCTGTAACAATTCTGTGTCTGTCCCTGAGTAACAATTCTGTGTCCCTGAGTAACAATTCTGTGTCCCTGAGTAACAATTCTGTGTCCCTGAGTAACAATTCTGTGTCCCTCAGTAACAATTATGTGTCCCTCAGTAACAATTCTGTGTCCCTGATTAACAATTCTGTGTCTGTCCCTGAGTAACAATTCTGTGTCCCTGAGTAACAATTCTGTGTCCCTGAGTAACAATTCTGTGTCACTCAGTAACAATTCTGTGTCCCTGAGTAACAATTCTGTGTCTGTCCCTGAGTAACAATTCTGTGTCCCTGAGTAACAATTCTGTGTCCCTCAGTAACAATTATGTGTCCCTCAGTAACAATTCTGTGTCTGTCCCTGAGTAACAATTCTGTGTCCCTGAGTAACAATTCTGTGTCCCTGAGTAACAATTCTGTGTCCCTCAGTAACAATTATGTGTCCCTCAGTAACAATTCTGTGTCTGTCCCTGAGTAACAATTCTGTGTCCCTGAGTAACAATTTTGTGTCCCTCAGTAACGATTCTGTGTCTCTCAGTAAAAATTCTGTGTCCCTCTGTAACAATTCTGTGTCTGTCCCTGAGTAACAATTCTGTGTCCCTGAGTAACAATTCTGTGTCCCTCAGTAACAATTCTGTGTCCCTCAGTAACAATTCTGTGTCTGTCCCTGAGTAACAATTCTGTGTCCCTGAGTAACAATTCTGTGTCCCTCAGTAACAATTCTGTGTCCCTCTGTAACAATTCTGTGTCTGTCCCTGAGTAACAATTCTGTGTCCCTGAGTAACAATTCTGTGTCCCTCAGTAACAATTCTGTGTCCCTCAGTAACAATTCTGTGTCTGTCCCTGAGTAACAATTCTGTGTCTGTCCCTGAGTAACAATTCTGTGTCCCTGAGTAACAATTCTGTGTCCCTGAGTAACAATTCTGTGTCCCTGAGTAACAATTCTGTGTCCCTCAGTAACAATTCTGTGTCTGTCCCTGAGTAACAATTCTGTGTCCCTGAGTAACAATTCTGTGTCCCTGAGTAACAATTCTGTGTCCCTGAGTAACAATTATGTGTCCCTCAGTAACAATTCTGTGTCCCTGAGTAACAATTCTGTGTCCCTGAGTAACAATTCTGTGTCCCTCAGTAACAATTCTGTGTCCCTCAGTAACAATTCTGTGTCCCTGAGTAACAATTCTGTGTCCCTGAGTAACAATTCTGTGTCCCACAGTAACAATTCTGTGTCTGTCCCTGAGTAACAATTCTGTGTCCCTGAGTAATAATTCTGTGTCCCTGAGTAACAATTCGGTGTCCCTCAGTAACAATACTGTGTCCCTCAGTAACAATTCTGTGTCCCTCAGTAACAATTCTGTGTCAGTCCCTGAGTAACAATTCTGTGTCCCTGAGTAACAATTCTGTGTCCCTGAGTAACAATTCTGTGTCCCTCAGTAACAATTCTGTGTCTCTCAGTAACAATTCTGTGTCCCTCAGTAACAATTCTGTGTCTGTCCCTGAGTAACAATTCTGTGTCCCTGAGTAACAATTCTGTGTCCCTGAGTAACAATTCTGTGTCCCTCAGTAACAATTCTGTGTCCCTGAGTAACAATTCTGTGTCCCTGAGTAACAATTCTGTGTCCCTGAGTAACAATTCTGTGTCCCTCAGTAACAATTCTGTGTCAGTCCCTGAGTAACAATTCTGTGTCCCTGAGTAACAATTCTGTGTCCCTGAGTAACAATTTTGTGTCCCTCAGTAACAATTCTGTGTCCCTCAGTAACAATTCTGTGTCTGTCCCTGAGTAACAATTCTGTGTCCCTCAGTAACAATTCTGTGTCCCTCAGTAACAATTCTGTGTCTGTCCCTGAGTAACAATTCTGTGTCCCTGAGTAACAATTCTGTGTCCCTAAGTAACAATTCTGTGTCCCTGAGTAACAATTCTGTGTCTGTCCCTGAGTAACAATTCTGTGTCCCTGAATAACAATTCTGTGTCCCTCAGTAACAATTCTGTGTCCCTCAGTAACAATTCTGTGTCTGTCCCTGAGTAACAATTCTGTGTCCCTGAGTAACAATTCTGTGTCCCTGAGTAACAATTCTGTGTCCCTCAGTAACAATTCTGTGTCCCTCTGTAACAATTCTGTGTCTGTCCCTGAGTAACAATTCTGTGTCCCTGAGTAACAATTCTGTGTCCCTCAGTAACAATTCTGTGTCCCTCAGTAACAATTCTGTGTCTGTCCCTGAGTAACAATTCTGTGTCTGTCCCTGAGTAACAATTCTGTGTCCATGAGTAACAATTATGTGTCCCTGAGTAACAATTCTGTGTCCCTCAGTAACAATTCTGTGTCCCTCAGTAACAATTCTGTGTCCCTCAGTAACAATTCTGTGTCTGTCCCTGAGTAACAATTCTGTGTCCCTGAGTAACAATTCTGTGTCCCTGAGTAACAATTCTGTGTCTGTCCCTGAGTAACAATTCTGTGTCCCTGAGTAACAATTCTGTGTCCCTGAATAACAATTATGTGTCCATCAGTAACAATTCTGTGTCCCTCAGTAACAATTCTGTGTCTGTCCCTGAGTAACAATTCTGTGTCTGTCCCTGAGTAACAATTCTGTGTCCCTGAGTAACAATTCTGTGTCCCTCAGTAACAATTCTGTGTCCCTCAGTAACAATTCTGTGTCCCTGAGTAACAATTCTGTGTCCCTGAGTAACAATTCTGTGTCCCTCAGTAACAATTCTGTGTCTGTCCCTGAGTAACAATTCTGTGTCCCTGAGTAACAATTCTCTGTCCCTGAATAACAATTCTGTGTCCCTCAGTAACAATTCTGTGTCCCTCAGTAACAATTCTGTGTCTGTCCCTGAGTAACAATTCTGTGTCCCTGAGTAACAATTCTGTGCCCCTCAGTAACAATTCTGTGTCCTTCAGTAACAATTCTGTGTCCCTGAGTAACAATTCTGTGTCTGTCCCTGAGTAACAATTCTGTGTCCCTGAGTAACAATTCTGTGTCCCTGAGTAACAATTCTGTGTCCCTCAGTAACAATTCTGTGTCCCTCAGTAACAATTCTGTGTCCCTCAGTAACAATTCTGTGTCTGTCCCTGAGTAACAATTCTGTGTCCCTGAGTAACAATTCTGTGTCCCTGAGTAACAATTCTGTGTCCCTCAGTAACAATTCTGTGTCCCTCTGTAACAATTCTGTGTCTGTCCCTGAGTAACAATTCTGTGTCCCTGAGTAACAATTCTGTGTCCCTGAGTAACAATTCTGTGTCCCTGAGTAACAATTCTGTGTCCCTCAGTAACAATTATGTGTCCCTCAGTAACAATTCTGTGTCCCTGATTAACAATTCTGTGTCTGTCCCTGAGTAACAATTCTGTGTCCCTGAGTAACAATTCTGTGTCCCTGAGTAACAATTCTGTGTCCCTGAGTAACAATTCTGTGTCTGTCCCTGAGTAACAATTCTGTGTCCCTGAGTAACAATTCTGTGTCCCTGAGTAACAATTCTGTGTCCCTCAGTAACAATTATGTGTCCCTCAGTAACAATTCTGTGTCTGTCCCTGAGTAACAATTCTGTGTCCCTGAGTAACAATTCTGTGTCCCTGAGTAACAATTCTGTGTCCCTCAGTAACAATTATGTGTCCCTCAGTAACAATTCTGTGTCTGTCCCTGAGTAACAATTCTGTGTCCCTGAGTAACAATTTTGTGTCCCTCAGTAACGATTCTGTGTCTCTCAGTAAAAATTCTGTGTCCCTCTGTAACAATTCTGTGTCTGTCCCTGAGTAACAATTCTGTGTCCCTGAGTAACAATTCTGTGTCCCTCAGTAACAATTCTGTGTCCCTCAGTAACAATTCTGTGTCTGTCCCTGAGTAACAATTCTGTGTCCCTGAGTAACAATTCTGTGTCCCTCAGTAACAATTCTGTGTCCCTCTGTAACAATTCTGTGTCTGTCCCTGAGTAACAATTCTGTGTCCCTGAGTAACAATTCTGTGTCCCTCAGTAACAATTCTGTGTCCCTCAGTAACAATTCTGTGTCTGTCCCTGAGTAACAATTCTGTGTCTGTCCCTGAGTAACAATTCTGTGTCCCTGAGTAACAATTCTGTGTCCCTCAGTAACAATTCTGTGTCCCTCAGTAACAATTCTGTGTCTGTCCCTGAGTAACAATTCTGTGTCCCTGAGTAACAATTCTGTGTCCCTGAGTAACAATTATGTGTCCCTGAGTAACAATTCTGTGTGCCTCAGTAACAATTCTGTGTCCCTCAGTAACAATTCCTTGTCCCTCAGTAACAATTCTGTGTCTGTCCCTGAGTAACAATTCTGTGTCCCTGAGTAACAATTCTGTGTCCCTCAGTAACAATTCTGTGTCTGTCCCTGAGTAACAATTCTGTGTCCCTGAGTAACAATTCTGTGTCCCTGAGTAACAATTATGTGTCCCTGAATAACAATTCGGTGTCCCTCAGTAACAATTCTGTGTCCCTCAGTAACAATTCTGTGTCCCTCAGTAACAATTCTGTGTCTGTCCCTGAGTAACAATTCTGTGTCCCTGAGTAACAATTCTGTGTCCCTGAGTAACAATTCTGTGTCCCTCAGTAACAATTCTGTGTCCCTCAGTAACAATTCTGTGTCTGTCCCTGAGTAACAATTCTGTGTCCCTGAGTAACAATTCTGTGTCCCTGAGTAACAATTCTGTGTCCCTCAGTAACAATTCTGTGTCCCTCTGTAACAATTCTGTGTCTGTCCCTGAGTAACAATTCTGTGTCCCTGAGTAACAATTCTGTGTCCCTCAGTAACAATTCTGTGTCCCTCAGTAACAATTCTGTGTCTGTCCCTGAGTAACAATTCTGTGTCTGTCCCTGAGTAACAATTCTGTGTCCATGAGTAACAATTCTGTGTCCCTGAGTAACAATTCTGTGTCCCTCAGTAACAATTCTGTGTCCCTCAGTAACAATTCTGTGTCCCTCAGTAACAATTCTGTGTCTGTCCCTGAGTAACAATTCTGTGTCCCTGAGTAACAATTCTGTGTCCCTGAGTAACAATTCTGTGTCCCTCAGTAACAATTCTGTGTCTGTCCCTGAGTAACAATTCTGTGTCCCTGAGTAACAATTCTGTGTCCCTGAATAACAATTCTGTGTCCCTCAGTAACAATTCTGTGTCCCTCAGTAACAATTCTGTGTCCCTGAGTAACAATTCTGTGTCCCTGAGTAACAATTCTGTGTCCCTCAGTAACAATTCTGTGTCTGTCCCTGAGTAACAATTCTGTGTCCCTGAGTAACAATTCTGTGTCCCTGAATAACAATTCTGTGTCCCTCAGTAACAATTCTGTGTCCCTCAGTAACAATTCTGTGTCTTTCCATGAGTAACAATTCTGTGTCTTTCCCTGAGTAACAATTCTGTGTCCCTGAGTAACAATTCTGTGTCCCTCAGTAACAATTCTGTGTCCCTCAGTAACAATTCTGTGTCCCTCAGTAACAATTCTGTGTCTGTCCCTCAGTAACAATTCTGTGTCCCTGATTAACAATTCTGTGTCCCTGAGTAACGATTCTGTGTCCTTAAGTAACGCATCTGTGTCCCTAAGTAACGATTCTGTGGCCCTAAAGTATCTGTGTCCCTAAGTAACGATTCTGTGGCCCTAAAGTATCTGTGGCCCTAACTCTGTCCCTAATACAGACAGGTCTGTCTCTCTTGAATGACCGCAGGCTAATGAAGAATTGTAAGATGGCCGCAATTTATAGCTCCACCATTACACAGTGCTGGCTGGCTGGCTGCTGATTGGCTAATGCGATCACATGTCATGAATGAATGCATTATGGGTCAGCGCGCCTTGTCTGCGCGCCTTCCCAGAGATCCCCGCTCCGTTGCCACACATGTCGCCGCCATTTTTGGGAAAATTCGATTCGTGCATCCGAAGTTGGCTAATTTTCGGTTTCGGCGCGAATCGAATATTTCCCAATATTCGAAACGAATTCCACTTCGCCATGTTCGATTCGCTCATCTCTAAATACCATCATGGCCTGTTGCTTTTATAATCTTTAACTGCTACCTCTGTCTTCAGAAAAATGAACTGACATTACTAGAACTAATATAAACCTCCAACTTGTTATTGTTAATACAATTTATTTCTGAGCAAACTGAACAGAAGTAGTTTTTTTAGTGGTTTGCTACATCCAGGTCTTCCTCAACATAAGTGTTATGCCCAGTCTTTATTTTAGTGATCCCTTGTATTTTGTTGCCCATATTATCCAATATGGTCATTCTTTAGAAGCTGCATAATATTAAGGCAGTACTCCAATCAATTCATACTAAAGATAGTGCAGTTCACAACACATATTATTATTAGTATTATTATACAGGATTTATATAGCACCAACAGTTTACTCGGCACTTTACAAAATGAAAGTAGACATTACGTTTATAATACAATTTGGTACAAGAGGAAACAGAGGGCCCTGCTTGTTAGAGCTTACAATCTAGGAGGAACATACTGAGGGATCTTGTTTTTATACAGGCATTGACTCTTCCATACAGTTGACAGCCACGAGGAGAGAATAATGATGCAATCCATTACAGAAAGCAGTGATAGTCACCTTAGGGTCTACTGGCATACATTGATGTCCACTTATAATGTATAGCTATGGGTTGCCTCTGTGCAATACCATCATATATGAGCAGGTGCTATAATGATGGTGTAATATGATGATGGTATAGACCAGGGGCAGACTGACAACTCATGGGGCCCCCAGGCAATAGGGGATCATGGGGCCCCTGTGTCCTTCCCAAACTCAAAAAAGCCTATGAAAAAGGTACCAGGGGCATCTCATGGGGCCCCCTACTGACCCCGGGCCCTCGGGCAGTGCCCAAGTTTCCAAATGGTCAGTCCGCCCCTGGTATAGACATAGCCCATCTGTTGGAAACCTGAGACCTGATTGTATTTTGTCAAAACATCAAAGAAAGATGGCAAGCCATGTCATAGTAAAATCTCTGTAAAGCAGAAATACTGTATGTGCAAACACCATGCAGACTCAGATACTGAGGTATTTGTTTCAGCTTAACTGTCAAAAAATAGACCATGATATTGTGCAAGATACTAGCCTTGTCATCTTTCTTAGCCATTTTTTTTGACCGACTCTGCTGGATGGCCATGACATTTATTGTTCCTCTGAAGTGACTCTTGGACTTTGGTGAATTATAATCTTCATGACCTTTCACTTGGCACACTCTGCACAATAGCATGGTCTGTTTTCTTTATGCGAGGAAATTGATGGATAGTCTCTATAATCCAGTGGCTGACATTCCCTGTTCCACAATACATTGTATCCACCATACTCTGATATATGGAACCTGTCTTCCAGCCATTTTTCATTGCTCTGATGCTCTGGGTGATATCTGAAATATAATCTACTGCACCTGTTCATATCCAACAACCACAGTTTATAACACAGTGATGACTGTATATTTACTTTATTTTTAGTGATCACAGTATATGCCGAATGTTGTTTTTCATCATATATGTTTTTTTTTTTAGGGGGGGAATGGGGGTATACTTAAGTTATTATACGTAAGTTGTTTTCTTTTTTCTCTGATTTTTCTTGTGTATGTGCATTCTGAATTTGGGAGAAGAACCCAAAGCTCTTTTTTCCTGTTCATCCGTGTTTCCCCTTTTCTGCCCCCCCCCTTTTTTTTTCTTCCTTCTTTTTTCCTTTCATGTTTGCCTGCCAAGAAGTAATAAAAACCTGACAGATGTTTTTAACAATATTCAACAAAAGAAAAAACAGGAGGGTTGAAGTAGGCAAGCACACTTTATTTATGCTTCTATTATGGAGGCTCTTAAATTTTATAGAGCTAGGGCTGCAGATAACACAGGGGTCTGCAGCTTACGCATGTATTTGCAAATGTATGCAAACTAAACCCTGTTTTTATTCCAGAGCAATTTGCTTGTTTGCTGGCTGGTTGGTAAATTGAGCTGGGACTTTTTATTTGTTGTTTGACATGCATCGCCCTTCCATGTGCTCCTTGCTGCAAAAGCCAATTATAGATTGGTTCAGTTGCCATTTGTTTATACTGTTGATATACTGGTGCAGAGCACACTGAACACCTTGGCTGCCATTGTGCCATATGCTGGGTGTCCAATGTGCCCCTGTGCCTTTAAGGAGGGGTGGTCTCCCTTCAGGTTTAGCTGCCCTCAGTCTATCCATTATTATGCATTTGCTTCTACTATCGGGCTCTCAAAATTTATAGAGTTAAGATTTCCGATAATACTGGGGTGCCGTAAAGAGATTCTTCAGCTTACACATGTATTTGCATATGTGTGCAAATATGTGCAAACGAAACCTGTTTTTATGTGAACTGTTAGACAGTACAATTTGGTTGGTTGCAAGCTGGTTAGTAAGTTGAGCTGGAAATTTTTCTTTGTTGTTGTTTGACATGCGTCGCCCTTCCATGTGCTTCTTGCTGCAAAGGCCAGTTATAGATTGACGCAGTTGCCATTTTTTTGTACTAAGCACACTTTATATCACCACCTTATGGCAGAAGGCTTTCACTAAACCAATGCTGTCAGTGACAGGGTTAAATTTATTTGGAAGTTAACCCCGGACTGTGACTCATTAAAAGGTCCTTCTATTAAGAACAAACAGAAAAGGAACATGAACTAGAAATCAGACTAAAACATAAGCAGAAGCAACAGCATGCAAGAAAACCAGGAATAATGACAGGAGACTCAAAGGCAAAAAGAGGCAGGTACACAAGTTATAAAGTATACAAGAAATCCATGCAGAGTACAAGGAAAGTGGGTGAAGGGAAGTGGGATGCAGGACATTATAGGCCCTTGATGTCTCAATAAAGAGTTCCTGTCACCTGCCCAAAACTATCACAAGGGGCTTGTTCACCCCTTGTGATAGCAGTAAATTTAAATGAAAAAGTGTAAAAAAAAAAAGAAACAAAGAAAATAAATTAAAATAATAAAAAAAACTCCTTTCCCCCATGCTTGCACGCAAATGCAAACACACATGTAGGTCCGGCATGCACATGGAGATGGTGATAGCACCTCATATGGGGGATATTGCTGAGGATGTCAGAGTGAGAGCAATAATTCCAATGCCAGAGCTCACATTTTTGTAAATAAATGTATTTATTTTAAATAAAAAGCAAAACAGAACAACAAAAAATACAAAAGTGTTAAGAAAAAGACAGCAATAGGAGGCCACGCAAGACCCACTGTGCCAAACCTCTTTTCAATGCTAAACTGACCTGTAAAGGCTTTCAAAGCTTCACTTATGGTCAATATTAGATACCATAGTTGGTTTCCATTTCACAGGCATGCGTATTTTTAAATCTTGACATGTCAACTCAACATCATATTTTAGATTTTACCAAAAAAAAAGGGTATTATATTGGGTTTGTGTGCAATTAAATTCTTTTAGGTGTATTTTTTCTGGAAAAATTTACATTTGAAAAATGGAAAATATCTTGTGACGAAAAAAAAATTACAACA
Organism: Staurois parvus; assembly: GCF_062004578.1. Classification (NCBI taxonomy): domain Eukaryota; kingdom Metazoa; phylum Chordata; class Amphibia; order Anura; family Ranidae; genus Staurois; species Staurois parvus. The sequence goes on along the minus strand of NW_028318250.1, from coordinate 6,806,255 downwards.
GCAACCATGTTATTATTCAGGGCCTCTGCTTTCAGAAAATATATAATGTTTGAGGGTTCTAAGTACTTTTCTACAAAAAACAAATCTGCAGATTTTAACGCATATGTGAAAAATTAACAAAAATTACCTGGTAGGCAAGCAGTTAAGAATGAAATCCCCATTTTTATTCATGTTTTTGCTGCTCTTTGCATCCCAACACTTCACATAATATTATTTCAGTTTATATTGGTCCCCTACATATATGTATTATGCCCCCTGCCTCTGGCTGTTTTCTGTGCCTTGGATTGCTGCCAATGTTATTTATCCAAAATGTTTTATAAAGTCAGTCCCAAACAGACCCAAAAACATTTTACTGTATTATGAGAGGAAGATTATTCTTTTGAGGAAATAGATAGTAAGCATGTTTAATGTATTTATTGATATTCAAGATTTCGAACACTAAATAAACCTGTTTTCAAATGTAACATGTAGAGATGGCCTTGAGCAATACTTCACCCACTGTTGGTACTTTTGTGACTGCTGACTTATTAAAACTTTGTCTATCAGGCGTTCAATCATTCAGCAGGAATGTTTTGCAAATCACATCAATTTCTGGGCCACCGCACACCTGAGGATATTCTCAGACAAGATTTATTTTGCTATGTGTGCTACTGTGCATTCTGGAATATCTGAAGTTTTAACTCAAATAATCTTTCATCTGAGTATGCTCTTGTGGGATGCAGAGTAGTCATACAGAGCCAGCACAGAATCTCTGCTATTTGTTCACACTTGTCTTTTCCTGTGAATATCTCATTTATCTGGGTGCCAGGTTCTAAATTAAGCAATGATTATAGACTACTTTCTTGTAATGTGATCAGTATAGCAATTTAACATTACAGCAATAAGATAATTACTGTCCTTTAGACAGTTATAAACACTTCTGAAAAAAAAAAAAATATATATATATATAAAATAGTGTTTCTGAAATCAAGGCTAGATACCTAGTTTGAAACCAAAAAACTTTCAGACCAGGTTAACAGGCTTTGTAACATATATACATATAGGGAGCATTTCTTTATATTTGAACAAGATTCTTCAGATATTTTTATCTCTGTTATAATTCATTATGTTCAATAAATATACATTAGCTCAAAAATGTCTCTACTCCTGTAATCAAAAGAAGCAGCAACAGACTATCAAAGCTGATTTTTCATTCTGAAGATACTAGTTGCCAGTTATCATTGTAATGGTTGTGAGCAGTAGGCACATGGAAGCTGTAGGCGACAGCCATCTTGTCAGGTCTCAGTTATTTTGTTTTTCCCGGGCCAAGTTACCTTACCCCCTTCCCTTATTCTGCAAATTGTGGAATTCATAGCTTTAACTTTTAACATGCTTCAAAAGAGCCTATTTTCTCCACTTAGGAACACCAGACACCAGCACACAGGCCTGGGTCAGAGTTGTAAACTACTAATTGAGGCCTGGCAAGATATTTGTTTCTACAGACCATAAAAAAGTCTACAGCTTAACACTTCCCTCTGACCTATTGTAAAACAGTGACAAAATCAGTTGTGTCACACATAATGTGTAAAACCATTAAAGCACTAGGAATGCATAGCATGCCATAAGAAACTACCGAGGAAGCAGCCATGTGTGGGCAATCTCTCTGAAACCTCTACCCCATTCACAACTTAACAAAATCCTCACACAATTCATAAAGTCCAACAGGACCAAGACACATTAATATTAGGTATATATATATGAATGGGGAACATCATACTGAACAAATCAAGGTCATAAAAGACTAAGCTAGCACATACAAAAGGAGAGAAAGTAGTCTCCTATCTCCTGGGTGACAGACCCACCTGGAATACTCTGTGTTTGATATCCCTGGACATGAAATTTAAGACTGAACAATAATCTACCAGTTTCCAAAATGCAACCTGTACATAGAGGAAGATTAGTAGTAGATTTTAATTAGTATAAAACTGTAATTGGGACTTGGTCATAAACGTGGTGACCTTCCAGCCCACACCCCTTACACCGGATGATTGGTCAGATGGTCTCTCTCAACACCCCTTTGATACCACTGAAAAAAGAAATGGCCTGTTAGGAAGCTCTCATTTTACCATCAACGAAGGAACATCTGTCAAGTTATGAGAGCTGATAACACCTAGCTTATTGACTGAACTCTGCTAAAACCAAGGACTTTTCCAATATTCTTCCTTTTCAACTCCTTTTTATTTCTCTGTTGCTTTATTCCTTTTTTTTTTCTTTGTAACATCTTTTTTTGGCAATTTGGAAAAGTGTTGAAATTATATCTAAAGCTTTTAATGCAAACTAAATAATCCCTGTCTCTTGAAGGTTGGTATTTCAGAGGCACTTACTTTTTAAACCAACAATAATTTAAAAAATCTAATAAACGGCACAGCTCCTGTTAATAACAGAAGCCAGACTGATTCTTCTCTTACTGTATATTCTTTTAGAAAAATAAGAATGGTAAAAAAAAAAAGTTAAAATCACTCTTTGGTCAAGATTTCACAAAAATGATAGGAAGATTAATTTCACAGTAAAAATAATAGAGTAAAGAAAAGCAATGAACTATTGGGGAAAGATAAAAAAACTCAGCTTTTGAAAATAGATTAGTATGAGTGAAACACATTAAATATCTTTTAAATTTTCAATCTTGAAAACATTTAAAAAAAAAACAACTACAATGGACTTATATACACCGTATTGCTGCTCTTGGTCAGAAGCTATAGTTACACTTTTCAACTGCAGAGGCACCTACCAGTGAAGGCAGATATTTACCATTACTATACACATATACTTGTAATCTGTACGTCTCAAGGGCTGAATGAAAGAAGTCACTTGACTCCCCCATCCACACTAAATAGTGTGGGTGGAGGAATATGGACTGCTAGCTATTGTATTTTGACAGCCAAAACATTGGCAATGAGAATATCCAAACAGTGGTTGCTCGTGACTGGATGCAGGCACTGTATGGCCAGGAATTTTCCACTTGGCTCCTTCGACAAAAGTCAATTTATACAATAAACTTTTGTTGAGCCAAATTTTGGCAACAAGCTCACCAATGGGTCGAATTTCACTTGATTCAGCGAGTTAGGTGAAATCAGTTTAACCTTTTCAGGGATTCCAAGCAGTTTGTATCTATTTAACCATTTGCCGCCCGCCCTATGGCCAAATGGTGGCCGGCAAACATCATCAGCGTTCCGGGTGGATGCCATATGGCGTCCTCCAGCACATGCGCAAATTGCGCTCCTGCAGAGCCGCGCAGCGGCGAGATCTGTCACTGGCCGTGTACCTCGGACACGGCCGATGACAGATCTGAGTATCGGCCCCCGTCGCCAGTACCATGTGACCTGCTGTGACCAATCACAGCAGGTCACATGACAGTTGTATACAATGGTAAAAGATGGATTGCGCCGCGCTTCTATATATTTATATATTCAACTTATACTTCTAAGGTAAATATCGATTTCAATTTCAATGTCAATAATTGTGACTTGTGGCTATAACACTAAACATATATAAAAATATACATATAAGTGACATACATAATCAATAATCCTAAAGTGATAGTGCCTTAATGGGTACCATGGTATAAAACCATATTGCACCTCTATATTGCTGTGATCACTCTATTCACATTGTGCAAAAACATATACAAATTGTGCACGTGCTTATAAAAAAGTAAATAAAATTATATATAAAGTCTTTCAAAGTAAATGTGCAAGTGAATTTTCTGTTCCTTCTTGCCGAGTGCTAAATGGTCTCCCTATGTGCTCACCTCTATATTTGCCTGAATGAATCCAGGCAAATACGCTTTTTATCCTTCCAGGATAGATGAAATGGGATGATGCTCTTGCTCTAGCCGTCCCAGAAGGTGGACATGCATTAAGATGGATCCTCCTGTTATCTCCTTTCTCTCCCTGTGTATCAATGAATACACTGACCAGCTCTCTTGGGATCTCCCAATTCCCCTCCTGGGGTTGTTTCCTCGTTCACTCCTCCTTATGCCAGCTCATGGGGTGTTGGTCAAAAAGAAAGAAAGCAGACCATGGTGTCTTATCCTTGTACATAAAGGGGATTTATTTCTGCCAATTAGGATATTGCTCAGTGGCATACAGCTCATATGTGATCCAGATAAGTATAGCTGGCAATCAACAGGTAAAAAAACTCTGCAGCTGCCCCTGCAGTGCTGTCTGCCTGCGCTTGTGCTCGGATCACCTCGCTTCTCCAGTGCAATGTCGTGACGTCAGAGCCCCTCCCCTACGCGTTGCGTCACAGGGTCACGTGACTTCATCAGGGGGAATTTGATTGGATGCCACGACTATGTTTACCCAGCTATTTATATCTCTCGGCCGCCATTTTCCCGAAGCCCGTATGGGCGCGGCCATTTTCCCAGTGATTTTCTTTAGCTATATTTAAGGTGAGTAGTTAAACGTGTATGTCCACTTGAATTTTGCATATTCTCTGTCTGTCAGACATTGCTAATTGGGTAAGCTGTGATCTATCTCTTGCACTGCAGTGGCTGTATTGCGACAACAGGCTATATCTTGTATTACAGAGTGTATACCTATGGCAGATAAACTAAAAATAATATTCTTTATTCAAAACAATATAAAGTAATTAAAACAATAAAAATTATATATTAAAAATTAAAATTGTTAAAAAATATAAAAATAAAAATTACATATATATATTTCTATAGATGACCTATGTATCATTGATTTATCTATTACCATCAGTCTTTCATCTTTTTGTACCATTAAGATCCCATTTTAATAATAAGGAAGATGTAGATGATGAAATAAGATATTATATTGGACTGTATGCGTTTTGTCCTAATATATTATACTATAATAATTCCTATAATAATAATAATAATTATTATAATAATAATATTATATAATAATATTCCTATAATGCCTAGGTTTATATACAAAAAAGCTCCTAACATTAGGGATAAGGTCGTTAAGAGCATAATAGCACCACCTGTTAAAAAACATCAAATAAGTTTTTTTCAAGGAAAAGGGTTCTATACTTGTGGTAGATGTTACAGTTGTATTAGATCGATAAATAATCCTAGGAGAAGATTCACATTTCAGAATCCCCTAAGTGGAAAGGAATACACTATCCAGCAATTTATATCATGTGATACAAGGGGGGTTATTTATGCCCTAAAATGCCCATGTAATTTAATTTACATTGGTCGTACAAAAAGGATGCTTAGAGAAAGAATAAAAGAACATGTATATAATATAAATAGGGGATATAAATATCACCATTTATCACAGCACTTCAAAAAATATCACAATAAGGATGCAAGCAAACTAGAGTTCTGGGGCATTGAGAAACATGTACAACACTGGAGGGGGGACAACCTGATAAGGGAGTCGAAGTGGATCTATGAAATGGGTTGTTTGGCTCCCAATGGGTTAAACAAGGAGTTTGACCTGGCATGTTTCATTAGCAATAAATAAACATGGAGATTACTTTTAATGATATTCTGAGGCCCTCAATATATATACATAGATTGGGGATATATGTAACTAAAATTATATATATTTGATATTTCTCTAGTTCCATTACTGGCACACTTACGGTGTGTTCAGGATGGAATTTGAGTATAATATATTAGGACAAAACGCATACAGTCCAATATAATATCTTATTTCATCATCTACATCTTCCTTATTATTAAAATGGGATCTTAATGGTACAAAAAGATGAAAGACTGATGGTAATAGATAAATCAATGATACATAGGTCATCTATAGAAATATATATATGTAATTTTTATTTTTATATTTTTTAACAATTTTAATTTTTAATATATAATTTTTATTGTTTTAATTACTTTATATTGTTTTGAATAAAGAATATTATTTTTAGTTTATCTGCCATAGGTATACACTCTGTAATACAAGATATAGCCTGTTGTCGCAATACAGCCACTGCAGTGCAAGAGATAGATCACAGCTGACCCAATTAGCAATGTCTGACAGACAGAGAATATGCAAAATTCAAGTGGACATACACGTTTAACTACTCACCTTAAATATAGCTAAAGAAAATCACTGGGAAAATGGCCGCGCCCATACGGCTTCGGGAAAATGGCGGCCGAGAGATATAAATAGCTGGGTAAACATAGTCGTGGCATCCAATCAAATTCCCCCTGATGAAGTCACGTGACCCTGTGTCGCAACGCGTAGGGGAGGGGCTCTGACGTCACGACATTGCACTGGAGAAGCGAGGTGATCCGAGCACAAGCGCAGGCAGACAGCACTGCAGGGGCAGCTGCAGAGTTTTTTTACCTGTTGATTGCCATCTATACTTATCTGGATCACATATGAGCTGTATGCCACTGAGCAATATCCTAATTGGCAGAAATAAATCCCCTTTATGTACAAGGATAAGACACCATGGTCTGCTTTCTTTCTTTTTGACCAACACCCCATGAGCTGGCATAAGGAGGAGTGAACGAGGAAACAACCCCAGGAGGGGAATTGGGAGATCCCAAGAGAGCTGGTCAGTGTATTCATTGATACACAGGGAGAGAAAGGAGATAACAGGAGGATCCATCTTAATGCATGTCCACCTACTGGGACGGCTAGAGCAAGAGCATCATCCCATTTCATCTATCCTGGAAGGATAAAAAGCGTATTTGCCTGGATTCATTCAGGCAAATATAGAGGTGAGCACATAGGGAGACCATTTAGCACTCGGCAAGAAGGAACAGAAAATTCACTTGCACATTTACTTTGAAAGACTTTATATATAATTTTATTTACTTTTTTATAAGCACGTGCACAATTTGTATATGTTTTTGCACAATGTGAATAGAGTGATCACAGCAATATAGAGGTGCAATATGGTTTTATACCATGGTACCCATTAAGGCACTATCACTTTAGGATTATTGATTATGTATGTCACTTATATGTATATTTTTATATATGTTTAGTGTTATAGCCACAAGTCACAATTATTGACATTGAAATTGAAATCGATATTTACCTTAGAAGTATAAGTTGAATATATAAATATATAGGAGCGCGGCGCAATCCATCTTTTACCATTTATACACACTAGCAAGTGAGTCAGTGTAAGTGCCAGCGCACCTTATACACTTAATAAGAAGATTTCACTATATGTTACTTATTGAACACCTCGATTCATAATAGCTCACAAGAATTCACTATCTATATCCATTCATACTAGTTGTATTCAATGGATGGCTTCATTCATGCCATCCATTGTATACTAGTGTCTACTGTAGCTGTGGATGATCAAAGCTAATCACATGCACGTCATGTGATTAGCTGTGGCCAAATCACAGCTAAGCACAAAAAAAAAAAAAACCCTGAATGAATCGATGTCATTCAGGTAAATGCTTGCTTATAGCAAAGTAATTCTTTGCTATAAGCAAATTGTGTAAAAAAAAAAAATACTGATCAGTTCCCCAAAGTAGTAAAATTTTACAATGTTTATTTAGCAAAGACATGTAGCAGAATACATTTTGGCCTAAATTTATGACAAATTTGATTTTTTAAATTTTTTTACTGGATATGTTTTATAGCAAAAAGTCAAAAATATTGTTTTTTCTCACAATTGTCAGTCTTTTGTTGTTTATAGCGCAAAGGTAAAAAATGCAGAGGCGATCAAATACCACCAAAAGAAAGCTCTATTTGTGGGAAAAAAGGACATAAATTTAATTTGGGTGCAGTGTTGCATGACCGCGCAATTATCAGTTAAGTTAATGCAGCGCCATATCGCGAAAAATGGCCTGGTCAGGAAGGGGGGTAAATCCTCTAGAGGGCAAGTAGTTAAAGTGCCTTGGTGTACCTTTAACTTTTTACACTTCTTTTTTTGCTTAACTTTATTACTATCACATGGGGGACCAATAGCCCCTATGTGAATGCTATCATAAAGTATAAGGGTTACTGGTCCCCTTATGTGGCAGGTTCACTTGTCATGTGGTTTCCGCCCATGGGGGAGACTGTTTGAATGTAGTGGTGGCCTGTGGAAGCGACCAAGTGCCTATAAAGTCAGATTTTCAGATTTACATGCATCAACAGTTATGTGTATGTGTAAAACCCCCTGCTGCATCTGAAGTATGCAATATGTACCTCTGTGACCAAGCCTAGGAGGGCAGGGTGAAACACATCAGTACACGCCAGTACAGCGCCTGAGGCCATTCCTTAACATTGGACTCATGGGGTCTGTTGAGCAGCATCCATCTCTTCGCTTGTATTGGCTGACACTGGAATCGCTCTGACTCATGCTCCCCTCTTCTTTCTTGTCGGTGGGGTGATCTTTTTCCTTCCATCCATAGCTTGGAACAGCACCACAAGGTATACTTTTCAGTATGCCACAAGGGTTACAAATTAAGTGAAGATGTATCCAAGGTTAAGACTGTTATTTAGTAGGGAAGGACTATCAAAACTGTCTTGCTTTTAGCAGTGTTTGTGTCTCTGCTGGGAAGGTTCTTCTTTTGTCCAGGTAATCATGGTTAGGTGGACTGACAGTGAAGGAAAATTAAAAAATGTAAGTTGTCAATGGAACAAAAATACAGAGGAAATCTTCCAATGGTTTGTTCCATGACAACTGAGCGAGAAAATCCTTCCCTATTCTGTCCAAAACATAAAAATGGCTGTAAATGTACTCTATAAGTAACCTGTCAGCCCTAGTGTGTAAAACAATGCTAATATTCTGGTCACAAATATGAAAAGTATGGCATTTTAGTAATACATTTTATGGTTAGAGATCAGACTAGGATTCAAGTTAAGATCAGGGTTACATGGTAAGGTTGAGGTCAAAGGTTAAAGAGTTAAACTTTCCAATTAAATCTTAGGTTAATTGTATGGGTTAAAGTAGACATTTAATTAACTACTATCTGAGCTTAAACCTGCTCCTGCCCCAATTCTAAGCCATATACCAACTAGCCTGTAAAGGAAAGATGTGTATACTTAGCTATTTTAAGGGCACTCCAGTCTAGTCACATGATTTGCGGTCTTCCTCCCCCCCCCCCCAAGAGGCAATTGGATATTTCCTGGATCAATTTTATCGATAAATGTTAGTATCCAGTTATATTATGTGTATCTAGGAAAGAATCCAGGCCTTTTTTAAAAGCAATCTACTGATCTGGCCAGAACCAACTCTTGAGGGAGTCTAGTCCACATTTTCACAGCTCTTACTATAAAGAAACCTTTCCATATTTGGAGATTAAATCTCTTTTCTTCCAGACATAAAGAGTGCCTCCTTGTCCTCTGTGATGACCTCAGGGTGAATAACTCTACACTAAGTTCACTATATGAACCACTCGTGTATTTACTGTATACATGTTGACCATATCCCCCTCAATCTCCTCTTCTCAAGAGAGAATAAATTAAATTTCTTTAATCTTTCGTCATAGATGAGCTCCTCCATGCCTCTTATCAGTTTGGCTGCCCTTCTCTGCACTTTCTCCAGTTCCCCAATTTTGTTTTGTGAATTGGTGCCCAAAACTGAACTGCATATTCCAGGTGAGGTGTTACTAATGATTTGTACAGGGGTAAAATAATATCTCTCTCTCTGGAGTCTATACCTCTTTTAATACAAGAGAGGGTTTTACTCGCTTTAGAAACTGAAGCTTGGCATTGCATGCCATTATTAAGCTTATGATCTACAAGAACTTTCTCCACCATTGATTCCCCCAGTTTTGCTCCCTCTAGTATGTATGATGAATGCATATTCTTAGCCCCCAAGTGCATAACCTTACATTTATCAACATTAAGTCTCATTTGCTACATAGTTGCCCAATTAAACAGTGCATTGAGATCAGCCTGTAAATTGGAGACATCCTGTAAGAACATTATTCCACTGCATAGCTTGGTGTCATCTGCAAAGACTGAAATGGTATTTTTAATCTCAGACCCTATATCGTTTATAATTTTATTAAAAAGTAATGGTCCCAACACTTGAGGTACACCACTGACAACCCTAGACCATTCAGAGTATGAATCATTAACCACTACTCTCTGAATTCCATATTTTAGCTAGTTTTCTATTCATTTACATACTGATTTTTCCAAGCCTGTAGACTTTACCTTACACAATAGCCATGTGTGGGGAACTGTGTCAAACGCTTTTGCAAAATCCAAGTATACCACATCCACCTCCACCCCTCTGTCCAAGGTTTTGCTCACCTCCTCATAAAAATAATTCAGATTTGTTTGACAACTTCTGTCTTTCATGAATCCATGCTGTCTTTTCTTTAAAATATTTTTTTTAATTCAAGAATACTTCCATGCGGTCTTTTATTAAACTCTTCAGTATCTTCCCAACTATAGAAGTTAAACTAACAGGTCTATAATTACTTGTAAAAGATTTTGATCTCTTTTAAAATATAGGCACCACACTGGCCTTATGCCAATCTTGTGGTACTATGCCAGTTATTAAAGAGTCCCTAAAAGTTAGAACAATGGCTTTGAAATGACAGAGCTCAATTCTTTAAGGATCTGTAGGTACAGGTCCATTATTCACCTTTATTCTTGTGACGGAGCGTAGGCAGGACAGAACACACGGGGTAGATGGCAAAAGCACACAGCTTTATTGGGGCAAACAGATGACAGTCACCGAATAGGGGAGTTCGCACACGGAAGGACCAACACACTTAAAGTCCAACACCGAGAGCCAAGGGAGAGTCTCTGTAGCAAGTAATCCAACAGGGGGGGTTGGTGTGAGGTCAGCACAAGAACAGTTCAAGTGAAGCAGGCAGAGGGCTTGTACTCACGGATCCCTGGAGTCTAGCAGACAGTCTTCCCCAGCTCTGGGAGAAGGGGGCGTCCTAGGAAGCCTTGGGTCTCTGACGAACCTGGCCACGGAAAAGGTCCTGGCCGCAGCCCAGGCTCTTTCCAGGCTCCTTTCATCAGCTACACAGTGGTGAATACCTCTGGAGCCTGGCATCAGCTTCTTAAAACTGGTCGGACCCCCCTAGTCACCTAGGCAACCGGGGGGGAGGAGGGGAGGTAGCTTGGCTCTAGCTTATCTTAGGAATGCCTTTCATCTCAGCAGAAGGGGGGAGGGGCACAAATGAGAGACAGCAGAGAGACCAGGGACAGAGCAAGGGGCTGAGAGGGGGGGCAGCTGTGACAATTCTGTCTAAATATTTCTGGATCATATCAATTGTGAGCCAATGAGGATCATCTGGGGCGGTGTCAATACCATGCCCATTATGGACAAGAGCTCCCCCATGCTCCTTTGTATACACAGAGCTGAAGGAGGTATTTAATAAATTTGCATTCTCTTTGTCCCCAGTCAAATTATTTTGTAAAGGGCCTACATGCTCAGACTGGACCTTTTTACTATTAATATATTTGAAGAATTTTTGTTTGTCCTGCTTTCTTTTGCAATCTGCCGTTCGTTTTCAGTTTTTGCGGCCTTGATTTCCTTTTTACATATTCTGTTATATTCTTTGTAATGTTTAAACGATGATAGCGTTCCTTCATTTTTATATTTTATAAAAGCTCTTTTCTTATTATTTATAGCTTTTTAACTTTGGCCATAAGCCACATAGATTTAATTTTTAGCCTTTTAAACTTGTTGCCCATGGGAATATATTTAGCAGTGTGTTCACATACAATCTTTTTGAAGACCTCCCATTTCTGTCTTTTGTTCATCGATGCCAATATTCCCTCCCAGTTTAGGTCTTGGAGAGCAGCTCTCAGCCTTGGAAAATTAGCTCTCTTAAAGTTGAGTGTTTTTATTTTTCCCAAATATAATTGTTGTTTACAACTAACAATAAATTAAATCATGTTATGGTCACTGCTACCCACATGTTCTTTTATATGGACATTAGTAATAAGCTCTGCATGGTTTGAGATGACCAAGTCCAGCAGAGCATCATTCATAGTTGGGGCCTCTATGAAATGTACCATACAATTGTCCTGTAGTAGGTTTATAAATGTTTGCTCTTTAACTGTTTCTGCAGTGCCATTATTCCAGTCAGTTTCCGGGTAGTTAAAATCCCCATTATTATCACTGTTCAAGCCCTTGCAGCCCTTTCAATCTGTGCAAGCAGCTTAGTTTCCACCTGCTCATTAACACTGGGAGGCCTATAACAAACTCCAATGATTACCTTTGTGGTACGCACCCCCATGTATAGTTCCACCCATAATACTTCAGCCTCATCACACTCTCCATCAACTAGGTTCTGTTTCACACTCACTTTGAGATTACTTCTCACATAGAGACAGATACCACCGCCTTTCCTTTTTACCCTGTCTCTCTGAAAGAGAACATAGACAGGAATATTAATGGTCCAGTCATGTGAAGGATGAAGCCAAGATTCAGCAATACCAATTAAATCATAGCTCTCTTTATGCACCAGAGCTTCCAACTCACCTATTTTGCTTGGCAGATTTCTTGGCATTGGTGAACAAACACTTTAATGCATTGGCGCCTTTTGTACACGTGTTGCATTTTTTTTATTTTCCTACAAATGGTACCAATTCCAATGGTTGTTTGTAACATGGGAACCTTCCTATCATCTACCATAGCCCTTCCCCCCATCTTTCCCCATTCCACCCAACAATAGGGACTGACCCCTGTCTGATCTGTTTGCCCCATTATAATCTAATTCTCCCTCTACCCTAGCTTAAATACTCTTCCAGCCGTCACATAAACCTTTACCACAGCACAGCAGACCCCCTTCCAGTTAGGTGCAAACCATCTCTGAAAAGTCAGCCCAGTGCTCTACAAACCCAAATACTTCCCTATTACACCGGGTCTTTAGCCATGCATTCAGTTCTCTAATCTCCCCCTGTCTTTCCTGTGTTGCAGATGGCACAGGTAATATTTCAGAGAATATCACCTTGGAGGTCCTTCCCTTCAACTTGCAGCCTAGTTCTTTAAATTGATTCTTAAGGAGCCTCCTCCTCCCATGTATTTTGTCAGTAGTTCCAACATGGACCAAGACAGCTGAGTCATGCCCAGCCCCTCCCAATAATTTATCAACCCGGTCCACCACATGCTGAACCCTGGCACCAGTGAGACAGCAAACCATTCAGTTGAGGCAATCCTGGTGATAAATTATTCTATAAGTCCTTATGATTATAGAATCCCCTATTACCACCAACTATCTAGATCATCCTGCACTACCCTCACCATCCCTCCCACATGGTCTGCTCTCCTGGCTGTAAAGGATAGCAGTGACATCCAGGGCAGCCACCCCTGAGCTTGCCACCCTCACATCTTTACCCAACTTGGCAAATCTGTTTGGGTGCTCAAAGCCAGGGTTGGCCTTCCTTTTCTGTGAGCCAGTAACACATCATCCTACCTGATAATCCTGACTAGCCCCTCTACCCTCCACATCAATTCCATTAGCTACCTGCTCAGGGAGCAGAAGACCCCTTTCAAGGTTGTCGGTTGTGCCCAGTGTTGCAAGTTGCTCCTCCAGATCTCTAACGTGAGCTTCAAGAAGGGCAACCCACTCACATCTGTCACAGCAATATCCATCCAGGAGCTGTTGCTCCATTGTTGCATACATGTGGCACACTGTGCACTACACAAAACACTCAACCCTGCTAGCACTCATTATCCCAGTTACAATATTATTATTGTAACTGTAGATACAGGTGTAGTTAATATAGGGCTGTAAATGGGAGTGCGAGCAGATACAGTTGCAAGAAAAAGTATGTGAACCCCTTGGGATTACGTGGAGTTTTGCATGAATTGGGCATAAAATGTGCTCTGAATGTCATCTAAGTCACAACAATAGAAGAACACAGTCTGCTGAACATAATACTACACAAACATTAGATGTTGCCATGGTTTAATTGCACATAACATGTAAACATTCACAGTGCAGGGAGGAAAAAGTATGTGAAGCCCTAGCTTAATGACTTCTCCCAGAGCTAATTGGAGCCAGGAGTGAGCCAACCTTGACTGCAATCAGTTTGATGATATTGGATGTGTTGCTGACAGCTGTCCTGCCCTTAAAAAACACACACCTGTTTTGGGTTTACTGGTTTCAAGAAGCACTGTGTGATGTGAACCATGCCTTGCAGAAAAGAGCTCTCAGAAGACCTACGATCAAGAATTGTTGACTTGCATGAAGCTGGAAAGGGTTACAAAAGTATCTCCAAAAGCCTTGATGTTCATGTGTCCATGGTAAGACAGACTGTCTACAAATGGAGAAAGTTTAGCAGTGTTGCTACTCTGCCTAGGCGTGGTCGTCCTGTAAAAATGACTGCAAGAGCACAGTGCAGAATGCTGCATGAGGTAAAGAAGAATCCCAGAGTGTCAGCTAAAGACCTACAGAAATCTCTGGCACATGCTAACATTTTTGTTGACACATCTACAATAAGGAAAACATTAAACAAGAATGGAGTACATGGGAGGACACCACGGAGGAAGCCATTGCTGTCCAAAAAGAATATTGCAGCACATTTGAAGTTTGCAAAAGAGCACCTGGATGTTCCACAGCACTACTGGCAAAATATACTGTGGACAGATGAAACCAAGATTGAGTTGTTTGGGAAGAACACACAACACTATGTGTGGAGAAAAAAAGGCACAGCACACCAACATCAAAACCTCATCCCCACTGTAAAACATGGCGGAGAGAGCATCATGGTTTGGGGCTGCTTTGCTGCCTCAGGGCCTGGACGGATTGTTGTCATTGATGGGAAAATGAATTCCAGAGTTTATCAAGACATTTTGCAGGAAAACGTACGACCATCTGTCCGCCAACTGAAGCTCCGCAGAGGATGGGTGATGCAACAGGACAATGACCCAAAGCATACAAGTAATTCAACAAAACAATGGCTGCAACAGCACAGAATACGCCTTCTGGAGTGGCCCAGTCAGAGTCCTGACCTCAACCCGATTGAAATGCTGTGGCATGACCTTAAGAGAGTGATTCACACCAGACATCCCAAGAATATTGCTACACTGAAACAGTTTTGTGAAGAGGAGTGGTCCAAAATGACTCCAGATCATTGTGCAGGTCTGATCTGCAACTACAGGAAACGTTTGGTTGAGGTTATTGCTGCCAAAGGAGGGTCAACCAGTTATTAAGTCCAAAGGTTCACATACTTTTTCCTCCCTGCACTGTGAATGTTTACATGTTATGTGCAATTAAACCATGGCAACATCTAATGTTTGTGTAGTATTATGTTCAGCAGACTGTGTTCTTCTATTGTTGTGACTTAGATGACGTTCAGAGCACATTTTATGCCCAATTCATGCAAAACTCCACGTAATCCCAAAGGGTTCACATACTTTTTCTTGCAACTGTATATGCTTAGATTGTATCTGACTGGACTACTTTAAGGTTCAGTGTCTAGGATTAGATTAAGCATCAATGATATGTGTTAGGTTCAAATAAGATGTTAAGTAAATTAAGTAAATTCATTTCAAATGAATATAATTTTAATTAAAATAAATTAAATTTAAATAAATTGGTCATGACAGAAATTTGAGGACTGCTTTAAATAAAATGCTAACCAAGCAAATAGTGTTTTTTTAGGAGAGCTCAGCATTTGCATCCTCCGTGTTTCTTTTAATGTAGGATTTCTTTAAAGGGTAACACAACTTTTGTGGCAAAAAAAAAAAATGCAAAAAAAAAAAAAAATAACAAAACATTTACAAGCAGCTAAGTCATAATTATAAAGTCACTCCTGTTCACATTCACTCTACACATGGACACAGACAAACAGCTATTACTTCAGAATACCAAAAGGTAGGAATCTGCAACAAAATGTTTTAAAATTTGTAAAATCTTTGCAATGTATGTAGATCACTTGGGAGCAGACAAAGAAACCTTGACCCCCTTGGCCCTCTCCTTGCAAATTCCATGGCATGGTTTAGTGTGGCACAAGGGCCTGTGGAGGATCTTCCTTGTTGGAGAGACTGGAACACCTTGTGTGAGTAATGTCTATGCAAAGAGATTGTAACTTCTGGGGAAGATGGCTGTAGCTGTTCAGTGAGGCATTAAAGTTTTCTGCACTTGTAGGACCACTGTATAGAAGTGCTCAACATAGGATTCGGCTGCAGGAAGACAAGCCATTCAGGGAAAGAGCCAAGCAGGTCCGTCTCTGTGACCTGGAAGATCTCAGGGAGCAGCTGGCTGAGTTGTAGAAATTGGGGGTCATTCGGGAATCCAGGAGTCCTTATGCCTCTCCTATCGTGGTGATGAGGAAGAAGAATGGGACGCTGCAAATTTTCATTGACTATAGAACCTTGAATAGAGGGACCATCCCTGACCAATACACCACCCCTCGCATTAAGGATACCCTTCAAAGTCTGTTGGGGGTTCAGCGTACTGGACTTAAGGAGTGGATACTACCAGATCCCATGCACCCAGAGGACAGGGAGAAGACAACATTCATCTGAGGTTCTTTGAATTCAACAGAATGCCTCAAGGGTTATCCTGGCCTCCTTGTCCAGATTTCAGCTCAGCCTGAAGTATCGGCCTGGAGCTGGGAATAGAGATGCAGATGCGCTGTCTCGAAGGCCTCATGAACCAGCTGGGGACTGGATGACTGGACCCATGTGACCTCTGAAGGAGTGCAGGCCCTATGTCAAGGAATTATCCAGAAGCTCAAAGGGGCTATCAGAGCTGAGTCCATCGGGGTTACCCTCTCAGGATTGCTGAAGTGTTATTGTGACCTGACCCAAGTGAGGAATGAGACATTGCCTAAATTGTCCAAGAGAGCTTTGAAGGTGGAACAGGAGGAAGATCCACTATGCCGTCTAACTGTGGAGGTCCTGACTAAACAGGACCCAAGCCTATTGCTGAAGAGTTCCATCTCAGATTCTAAAAGAGGGTCTCTTATACAGAAGGGGTCTTTCCGAGGAATTTGAAGATAAGTGGCAGCTAATCCTTCCCAAGAAACACCAAAAACCTGAAATGACAGCCCTCTATGATGAACATAGACATTTAGGCCCAGATAAGACCTTTAGGTTAGTGCTAGACAGGTTCTTTTGGCCCAATCTGAGAACTGAAGTAGAGAACTATTGTCACTCTTGCTTACCCTGCATACAAAGAAAGACCCTACCAGTCAAAGCTGCATACATTGGGCATTTAAAGAGTCAAGGGCCTATGGAGTTAGTTTGCATTGACTTCATGTGCCTGGGACCTGATGCCAGTGGGAGAAGTAATGTTCTGGTAGTGACTGATCATTTCACCCAATATTCTCAAGCCTACCCCGCAAGGATCAACAAGCCATCACCGTAGCAAAAGTCCTAGTGGAGACGTTTTTCATGCATTATGGCCTGCCTACAAGGATACATTCAGATCTAGGTAGAGACTTTGTGGGCAACTATGCCAGCTGCTAGGCATAAAAAGATCCAGAACCTCCCCATACCAACAACAGGGAGACACTCAACCTGAGAGATTTAAATCGCACCTTATTGAACATGCTAAGATCGTTGCCCTCTGAAAGGAAACAGCATTAGGGCAACTAATTATGCCACTGGATATTCCCCTTATAGACTCATCCTCGGAATGGATGCTTGAGTTCCAGATGATCTGGCTTTCGGAACCTCCTCAGATCACACATCCCTGATACCCTATAAAGGATATGTCGATCGATAACAAAAAAAAGCTTAAACAGGCCTGAGAAGGCAGAGGAGAATGTCACTGTCAGGCAACAGAGGAAAAAAAAGTAAGGTTGCAAGATCTTCAGCCGGGAGATCGTAAACTGTTGAGGAATTAAGGCGTGCCTGGGAAGCACAAGTTGGCAGACTGCTGGCGTTCTCAGCCCTACATCACCTGCAGGCAACTCCCTGGGCTGTTAGTATAGCAAATCTGGCCCAGCCCATGGCTCCTCAGAAGGATGAACCACTATCCCTCAGGACCCAGCTGTGACAACGAGGTCATAGCCACCGACCAACAGAGGTATAAGATGACAGCGATGAAGATGAGGTGGTGCCCTACTGGCTATGGTCAGATACCCAAAATATTGTAACCAGTACTGAGACAGCTGGAGAAGAGAGAGAAGGGTGTTTGAGTTCACAGGTAGAATCCTACCCACACCTGAAGGGGCCACCAAAGTTAAGATTGAGACAGTTATCCCACCAAGTGGAGGGGGAATAGAAGATATAATCAATTTTAATGATGAAGACCTCATCCAACCCAGATTCAGTAACCCTTGTGCAGTTGAAGAGACACCCACAGATGTGGAGTCAGAGGAAGGGATTGGATCCCTTGAGGGAAGGACCCATGCATATCCTGCCCTGGAGAAAACTAAACTTCTTTCTGTTAAGTCCATCTCAGCCGCTATTGGACTCTCATAGTCTCACTGATGCCATCAATCCATATGCAGATCCTATGCCTTCACCCATCCAGCTGAAGTGAAACATAAATCCACTCAAAAGACTAACCTATGATACATTAGGAGAAAACTCAAATCAACTAATACCTGCCATCAGATGACAAAACCCTGTGCCAGACCTCTCTACCATTTATTGGCTAGGAGGTGACCTTGACTTGTCCTCTGACCTCCCTGAGTGGGCCACAGCTATAGCTCTGGCTTGTCAACAGTTTTACTGTGAGTCAATGGGAGGTATAGGCAGATGGCTTTAGCAAACCCCTAACGTATGCCAATTGTTGTTGAAGTTAAGTTACGTTGAGCTAATCATAATCTGTGAGTACCGCCTTATTATTTATCAGTTAAAAAAATGTTTGGTAATATTTCTGTCTCTCTGAGAACCAAAGTTTTCAAGCTCAGGGAGAATGTAGCCCAGTGCTGGTCAGCTTATCTGTGCCATTGCCAGACATTTATAATAATGACTGTGTTGAATTAATGCCCCCCTCTAGTTTCTAGTTGTAACAGTGACATTGTGTATATTAGCACCGAGAGAGGATGATCTCATTGAGAGCAGGGGGTTGTGGGACATGTAGTCCCAATGTGATAGACTTGCCAGGAACTGCTGTGAATTACTGGTTCCAGCCAGCTGGAGGAGGAGAGGTGAATATTGGGAGAGGATATATAAGTTGGAGTCTGGAGAATGCTCTTCCTTTTGGGACCACATGCTGAAGCTGCAAGCAGGAACCCAGCTACTGTGGAGAGCTGAGCAGGCTGTGTGGTCCAGATGGAATGGGAATCGTTGGTGTGTGAGCTATTGACCATCTACCAGAACATCCATCTGCATTTTCTGTCAGCAGACATGACTGGGTCGAGGCGTGAGCATCATCATTGTCTCATCCACAACAGAATCCCCATGTCACAAGGCGCTAGGCCGAGTGTCCCATGCCGGTTGCAGATTCTGAGGAAACTTTCCAGGGAACCCTGGAACCCATGAGCCGCTGTATCATCAAGACTGGTAAGCAGGCAGAAGCCCACACTGTGTACACTCTTCACTAAGGGACACTGCATGCAGACACCTTTTATACCTCATACCTGCTTACCAGTTTTAGACCTTTACCTGGATTCATCTACATAAAATCATCTACATAAAATTTCTATTATTGCTGGTGCCCATTGCACAGCAATCCTTTGGGCACTTATTGAGCTAGCTGAAGACCCAGGACATCTCTTTTACCAGGACTCTCCTTGATATTCCTCAGTTCCAGGGCTTATCCATGTAAATATGTTAAGGGGGGGGGCTCTATTTAAAACTGTTCTTAGCATAGCTCATACAGTACATTTAATATACAGAGTGTGCTGTTTCCATTACCTGTGCATTAGGATTTTGAGGGAGACAATCATATGACATCATAATGTCTTCTCTTTTTCTACCTGAAGTCAGAGGCCCCCCTTACTGACCATATTTGAGACTCTGTTTGATTTATTGTGTTTACAGTATCTCTTCCAAATTCACCTGTGGTCATGATTTGAATTTCAATTTTGAATTTGAATTCCAGCAAGATGTTTACCACCTGAAAGGTATTCTTGTAACTGTTATTTACTGTTTACTGACTGAATAATTCTTAGTGAAAACACAACAGTATTACTGCATTCAAGTGTCTGTGCAACTGTTTCCTGTGTGCATTATGTCTGAATCCAGGGCATCAGAGGTGTCGAGTGGCTTGCAAGGTCAGGGCAACCTTCGGTGGCCCATCTCTTACAGAGGCCCTCACAAGGGTACTGCTACATAACCCTACGCTATTTACATATTATAGTACTCAGTGTTGTAATCTGTGGTGAATTATAATAAAAAAAGAAAACATACTGACTTATTTAATAGGAACAGTGCAAAGAATATATGCAATATGCAGGAACCCATGATAAACTAGTCGAGATTCAGTTTGCTGCAGTCACACGTAGAACATTATTTGAAAACATTCCTGTATTCCTGTAAGTGGGAGATAATTTCAAATATCAGTGGGACTAAGAAATATCTGGGCAAATCTGAGCTTTGTTAGGATAAACCTGAAAGGAGCCATTTTTGTCTTGGAATTTTACCTTTTGGAATGCTAGCAAATATCTATTTTCTACTGTAAACACAGTACTTCCAGAGATACAATTAAAAATAAAGAGTCCGTTGTTCCAATAAATGAATACTTTGCCAGGAAGTTTCAGTTTCAGACTGTCACACAACATGGGGTGAGTCAGACGTTTACAATATTGGTCCACAGCCATCATTTGTGGCATCTTGCTGTATCCAGATTACAAGAAAACACGATGCTGATGTGTTCTTTTATGCTACAGTGACTTTCATTTCTGCTACTTTTACCCTAGGCAAAAGAATAACAAGGAGCTTGTGACTGGAATACACATTTTCCTGTACTATTCATAGTACATTTTATCAGATAGCTAGAATGTCTTTCTTTTGAGCCCTTTGAATATTGCTAATTGTTGATCAATTGCTAAAGGCTAAGACAAGATGTTTTCTGCTTAATGGGAAAAATGTCATTATTCACATTAAATTGAAGATATGCCTGATACTTTATTACTGGTCACATCGTTTTTGATTGGTTGCTCTGCCAGAACACTTTAGGTCATACTGCTCATTAAGAGCCATATGTAGTGTGCAATTTTTCTATGTCAGAATTTATGTGAATATATGAGGATGTTGGTGTAAATAACAATTAGAAATACATATTACACATAAATATGCATCCTATGAAGTTCTTTACAGACTTTAACTGAGGTTGCTTGGTGAATATTTTATGACTTTCACTGATTTGTGCAATGTCTAACCCATGGCTGCCCAATGATTTCCCTTTCTATACCTTGCCCTTGGTGGAGGCAACATATAGTATATGGTTTGATTGTTGCCACATTTTTTTTTACATATGTGTAGACAGGTAGTTAATGTGATGTATCCGAATTCTAGGTGAAATCCTACACTAACAACTAGAGATGAGCGAATCGAAGTAGGCGAAGTGGAATTCGAGTCGAATATTGGAAATTTTTCCTAAAATGGCGGCGGACATGTGCGGCGACGGAGCGGGGATGTCTGGGAAGGCGCGCAGACAAGGCGCGCTGAGCCATAATGCATTCCTTAATGACATGTGATCGCATTAGCCAATCAGCAGCCAGCCAGCCAGCACTGTGTAATGGTCGAGCTATAAATAGCGGCCATTTTAGAATTCTTCATTTGCCTCCAGTCATTCAAGAGAGGCAGACCGCTCTGTATTAGGGACAGAGTTAGGGCCACAGAAACGTTACTTGGGGAAAGAGAAACGTTACTTAGGGACAGAGAAGCATTACTCAGGGACACAGAATTGTTAATGAGGGCCACAGAATCGTTACTTAGGGCCAAAGAAACGCTAGTTAGGGCCACAGAATTGTTACTCAGGGACAGACAGAATTGTTACTGAGTGCCAGAGAATTGTTACTTAGGGCCACAGAAACGTTAGTTAGGGCCACAGAATTGTTACTCAGGGACAGACACAGAATTGTTACTGAGGGCCACAGAACTGTTACTTAGGGCCACAGAAACGTTAGTTAGGGCCACAGAATTGTTACTCAGGGACAGACAGAATTGTTACTGAGTGCCAGAGAATTGTTACTTAGGGCCACAGAAACGTTAGTTAGGGCCACAGAATTGTTACTCAGGGACAGACACAGAATTGTTACTGAGGGCCACAGAACTGTTACTTAGGGCCACAGAAACATTAGTTAGGGCCACAGAATTGTTACTCAGGGACAGATACAGAATTGTTACTGAGGGCCACAGAACTGTTACTTAGGGCCACAGAAACGTTAGTTAGGGCCACAGAATTGTTACTCAGGGACAGACATAGAATTGTTACTGAGGGCCACAGAATTGTTACTTAGGGCCACAGAAACGTTACTCAGGGACACAGAATTGTTACTGAGGGCCACAGAACTGTTACTTAGGGCCACAGAAACGTTAGTTAGGGCCACAGAATTGTTACTCAGGGACAGACAGAATTGTTACTGAGTGCCAGAGAATTGTTACTTAGGGCCACATAAACATTAGTTAGGGCCACAGAATTGTTACTCAGGGACAGACACAGAATTGTTACTGAGGGCCACAGAACTGTTACTTAGGGCCACAGAAACGTTAGTTAGGGCCACAGAATTGAAACTCGGACAGACAGAATTGTTACTGAGGGCCACAGAATTGTTACTTAGGGCCACAGAAACGTTACTCAGGGACACAGAATTGTTACTGAGGGCCACAGAACTGTTACTTAGGGCCACAGAAACGTTAGTTAGGGCCACAGAATTGTTACTCAGGGACAGACACAGAATTGTTACTGAGGGCCACAGAATTGTTACTTAGGGCCACAGAAACGTTACTCAGGGACACAGAATTGTTACTGAGGGCCACAGAACCGTTACTTAGGGCCACAGAATTGTTACTCAGGGACAGACACAGAATTGTTACTCAGGGACACAGAATTGTTACTGAGGGCCACATAACCGTTACTTAGGGCCACATAATTGTTACTCAGGGACAGACACAGAATTGTTACTGAGGGACACAGAATTGTTACTGAGGGCCACAACCGTTACTTAGGGCCACAGAATCGTTACTCAGGGACACAGAATTGTTACTGAGGGCCACAGAACCGTTACTTAGGGCCACAGAATTGTTACTCAGGGACACAGAATTGTTACTGAGGGCC
Organism: Staurois parvus; assembly: GCF_062004578.1. NCBI lineage: Eukaryota > Metazoa > Chordata > Amphibia > Anura > Ranidae > Staurois > Staurois parvus. The sequence continues at coordinate 6,783,220 of NW_028318250.1, read as the reverse complement.
ACAGAACTGTTACTTAGGGCCACATAATTGTTACTCGGACAGACACAGAATTGTTACTCAGGGACACAGAATTGTTACTCAGGGACACAGAATTGTTACTCAGGGACACAGAATTGTTACTCACGGACACAGAATTGTTACTGAGGGACACAGAATTGTTACTGAGGGACACAGAATTGTTACTCAGGGACAGACACAGAATTGTTACTCGGGGACACAGAATTGTTACTCAGGGACAGACACAGAATTGTTACTGAAGGACACAGAATTGTTACTGAGGGACACAGAATTGTTACTGAGGGACACAGAATTGTTACTCGGGGACACAGAATTGTTACTCGGGGACACAGAATTGTTACTGAGGGCAACAGAACCGTTACTTAGGGCCACATAAACGTTAATCAGGGACACAGAATTGTTACTGAGGGCCACAGAACCGTTACTTAGGGCCACAGAATTGTTACTCAGGGACAGACACAGAATTGTTACTGAGGGACACAGAATTGTTACTGAGGGCCACAGAACCGTTACTTAGGGCCACAGAATTGTTACTCAGGGACAGACACAGAATTGTTACTCAGGGACACAGAATTGTTACTCAGGGACACAGAATCGTTGAATTAAAGAGTATGTCAGACAACATGCAGAGGAGTGGCAGAGGAGGCAATGTTTTAGGAGCGAGCAGACGTGGCAGCAGAGGAAGGGGTCGAGGCAGCACTATTCGCAGCCAGAGGCCAGTGCTCCCGGTGTCATCCAGCGGTCGTGTCTCCACCGACAACCCTGCCGTCATCGATTGGTTGGCTCGGTCGTCTTCCTCTTCCCAGGTCACCTCTGACACCTACAGCCAACGGTCGGTGGGTACGTCAGACACAACCGTTAGTTGGCATGGCCCGGGACCAAGCCCACTGAAATCACGTGTCCTCTACCTGCCCCTGTCCTTTGGTGTTCCCTCACCAAGCGAAGTATCGCATGCTGTGGGCTCAGCCCCACTGTACAGTGAGGAAGAGCTAACAGAGGGCGGTCAGGAACGGGGGGAGACATCCGCCTTTTCAGCAGCCAGGCGAAGAAGTAGTGGCGAGGAGAGTGGCTTGGTAGCCGGTCTAGAGACAGGTCTGTCTCCTGACCCAGACGCAGCCGAGGGGGCTAGTAGTGAGGCGGAGACCCTACTTGATGATGAGGAGGTTGATCGCACTTGGCAGCCTCGTCGTCATCAGGCAATTTCTTCCGCATCATCAGGAGAAGAGGGTGGCAGCTTGGCAGCGAGCAAAACAGTCGGTGGGTTGCCCAGGAGGCAGCAGGGTCGCAGCAGTGTCAGTGGAGCCAAACGGCCACGGAGTAGAGCACCAGCTCCACTGCAGCCTACCACCACGGCCAGTAGTGGTGCCGGTGTGCACGGAGGAAGCAGCAGTCAGCCAGTGAGGAGTATCGGGGGCAAAGTTTCCTACTCGGCGGTGTGGCAATTTTTCGTCAAGCCGCCCGAGGAAGTAAACGTAGCCGTATGTCGACTATGTGGCCAGAAAGTCAAGCGTGGCCAGGGGGCCCATGTTGGGACTACAGCGTTGCGGCAGCATATGCAGCGTCGCCATTTGGTGGCCTGGGAAAACCGTGATAAAGATACGGCGGTTCTGCCCGCCCCAGCCCCCGCTCCATCACCCGCTCCGTTACTTGCTCCGTCACCCGACGTCAATCGCCCTCCATCAGCCAGTCAAGGCTCCAACACCTCTGCTGAGGGGAGTTGTCGCTCGTTGGCATCTTCCGCTCGTTCAGATGCTCCTTCTCCTGCTACTCCTCTTCACGGATTCCGTCAGCAGTCTTTCTTGGAATCCGTTTCCAAGAGACAACAGTTTGCGAGCACGCACCCGACGGTGCAAAAGCTGAACGTCCTCCTGTCCAAGTTGCTGGTGCTGCAGTCCCTCCCTTTCCAAGTGGTGGACTCAGCACCTTTCCGAGAAATGATGGCTTGTGCCGCGCCGCGGTGGAGAGTGCCAAGCCGTCATTTCTTCGCCAAAAAGGCAGTGCCAGCCCTGCATTCACATGTAGAAGACATGGTGGGCCAGTCTTTGAGCATGTCGGTCTCTGCCAAAGTGCACGGCAGCGCCGACGTGTGGAGCTGTAACTACGGTCAGGGACAGTACATGTCATTTACGGCCCACTGGGTGAACGTGGTGCCGTGACAGCCGCACCAGCAACTTGGACAGGTCACGCCGCTTTTGCCTCCACGTTTGCACGTCCTTGGTCCACAAAAGATGTCCGCCTCTACCACCTCTTCTTCCGCCGTGTCCTCAGCCGCCACCCCCGTGCCAAGTCCCATTACCCGACCGGCATATCACATGTGCAGGGCGCAACGGTGTCACGCTGTTCTGCACCTGGTATGCCTTGGCAAACGTAGTCACACAGGGGAGGAACTTCTCAGTGTAATGAACAGAGAAATCGACAGATGGCTGTCTCCGCGCAAACTCAAAATCGGAACCATGTTGACGGACAACGGAAAGAACATGGTGTCTGCTCTGCGTCAAGGAAGGTTGTGCCATGCGCCATGCATGGCTCACGTGTTCAATCTGGTTGTCAAGCGGTTCCTAAAATCCACCATCCCACTGCAAGACATCCTTAAAATGTCACGTAAACTTTGCATGCATTTCAGCCATTCCTACACCGCAAAGCACACCCTCATTGAGCTGCAGCGGCAGAACGGAATTCCACATCATCGCCTGATCTGCGAAGTTGCAACAAGGTGGAATTCAACCCTACACATGTTAGACCGCCTTTACGAGCAGCGAAAGGCCATCACCGATTTCCTGATGTTACAAGCGGATAAAGGTACTCCCCTGTGTAACTTCGATGTCAGCCATTGGCAGCTCATGCGTGACACCTGCCGCTTGCTCAGGCCCTTTGAGGAGGCCACGCTATTCGTGAGTCGGCAGGACTATGGGATGAACGACGTCATTCCTCTGTTGCACGTCCTTGAACAAATGCTGTTAACAATGGCTGGTCAGGGTGCGGTAGACGTGGCGCACAGATCTCAACGCCACATGACCCCTGTGGGGGCAGGACAGGAAGAAGAGGAGGAGGTAGAGGAGGACATTTGTGCTCAGGAATTATTGAGTGAAATGGGTGGTTTTTCCACTCAGCGGACAGGAGTGGAGGAGCAGGAGCATCTGGTAGAGGAGGAGGAGGAGGAGACAGAGGACCCAGACGCACCGTGGCAGTATGCTGTGGAGATGGAGGCAGGGAGTCCCTCGCATTCCTTGGCACAAATGGCCCATAGCATGCTCGGTTGCTTGCGTAGCGACAGCCGAATAATAACCATCAGACAGAGGGATGACTTTTGGCTGTCCACCTTGTTGGACCCTCGCTACCGTTCAAAAATGGTGGCCTTTTTCACACCTGCTGAGAGGGAGGCCAAAATAACGTACTATAAAAACCACCTATGTAGTCAGTTGGTCTCTGCCTTTGTGCGCCAACGTCCATCCTCAGACACTGTGGGCCCTGTGCGCTCGCGTTCCGCTGCCATGGCAGCAGGGGAGGGGTGGGGTGGTAGGAGCAGTGGCAGCTCCACCAGCAGCGGCTGCCTCAGTCTGCAGTCGATGATGAGTAGCTTTCTTCACCAGCGCAGTGAGGAAACTACTAACCAGCCGCAGCAGCAGCAGCAGCAGCATCAGGTGGACCTGGAGCAGGACCTCAAACAACAGGCTTGGGCCTACTTGGACAGCACCCTGCCAACCGAGGTAGACAATCCCCTTGACTACTGGGCAACGAAACTTGACCTTTGGCCCCAACTAGCTGAATTTGCCCTTGAAAGGCTGTCATGCCCGGCCAGTAGCGTGGCATCGGAGCGCGTGTTTAGTACGGCAGGAGGTATTGTAACTCCGCGGAGGACACGACTGTCCACCCAAAGTGTGGAGAGACTCACGTTTGTGAAAATGAATCAGGCGTGGATTAGTCTGGATTTCAAACCACCAGTTCCTGACACAACTGACTAAATCCGCCATGAATCATGCCTCAAACATTTGCCACTTTCAGGTCTCCTCACACACTGCTGGTGTGTTCCATTTTTTGTCATAGGGTGCTGGCAGATTACGGGCCTGCCATAGCTGCTGCCAGGCCCCTAATCTGCCATGGGCCCCTATACCGCCTCCTCATGCTGCTGCCAGGTTCACAGTCTCTTATGCCATGTGCCACTTTCAGGTCTCCTCACACTGCTGGTGTGTTGAATTTTTTGACATAGGGTGCTGGCAGATTACGGGCCTCCCATAGCTGCTGCCAGGCCCCTAATCTGCCATGGGCCCCTATACCGCCTGCTCATGCTGCTGCCAAGTCCAGAGTCTGTCATGGGTCCCTGTACGGCCTCCCATTGCTGCTGTCTCCATCGCCACACTCTGCCATGTGCCACATTCAGGTCTCCTCACACTGCTGGTGTGTTGAATTTTTTGACATAGGGTGCTGGCAGATTACGGGCCTCCCATAGCTGCTGCCAGTCCCCTGATCTGCCATGGGCCCCTATACCGCCTCCTCATGCTGCTGCCAGGTCCACAGTGTCTCATGCCATGTGCCACTTTCAGGTCTCCTCACACTGCTGGTGTGTTGAATTTTTTGACATAGGGTGCTGGCAGATTACGGGCCTCCTATAGCAGCTGCCAGGCCCCTAATCTGCCATGGGCCCCGATACCGCCTCCTCATGCTGCTGCCAGGTCCAGAGTCTCTCATGGGTCCCTGTACGGCCTCCCATTGCTGCTGTCTCCATCGCCACACTCTGCCATGTGCCACTTTCAGGTCTCCTCACACACTGCTGGTGTGTTGAATTTTTTGACATAGGGTGCTGGCAGATTACGGGCCTCCCATAGCTGCTGCCAGGCCCCTAATCTGCCATGGGCCCCTATATACCGCCTCCTCATGCTGCTGCCAAGTCCAGAGTCTGTCATGGGTCCCTGTACGGCCTCCCATTGCTGCTGTCTCCATCGCCACACTCTGCCATGTGCCACTTTCAGGTCTCCTCACACACTGCTGGTGTGTTGAATTTTTTGACATAGGGTGCTGGCAGATTACGGGCCTCCCATAGCTGCTGCCAGGCCCCTAATGTGCCATGGGCCCCTATACCGCCTCCTCATGCTGCTGCCAGGTCCACAGTCTCTCATGCCATGTGCCACTTTCAGGTCTCCTCACACTGCTGGTGTGTTGAATTTTTTGACATAGGGTGCTGGCAGATTACGGGCCTCCCATAGCTGCTGCCAGGCCCCTAATCTGCCATGAGCCCCTATATACCGCCTCCTCATGCTGCTGCCAAGTCCAGAGTCTGTCATGGGTCCCTGTACGGCCTCCCATTGCTGCTGTCTCCATCGCCACACTCTGCCATGTGCCACTTTCAGGTCTCCTCACACTGCTGGTGTGTTGAATTTTTTGACATAGGGTGCTGGCAGATTACGGGCCTCCCATAGCTGCTGCCAGGCCCCTAATCTGCCATGGGCCCCTATACTGCCTCCTCATGCTGCTGCCAAGTCCAGAGTCTGTCTTGGGTCCCTGTACGGCCTCCCATTGCTGCTGTCTCCATCGCCACACTCTGCCATGTGCCACTTTCAGGTCTCCTCACACTGCTGGTGTGTTGAATTTTTTGACATAGGGTGCTGGCAGATTACGGGCCTCCCATTGCTGCTGCCAGGCCCGTAATCTGCCATGGGCCCCCGTACCAACTCCTCATGCTGTGACGTTGCAACAAGGTGGAATTCAACCCTACATATGTTAGACCGCCTTTACGAACAGCAAAAGGCCATCACAGATTTCCTGATGTTAAAAGCGGATAAAGGTACTCCCTGTGTAACTTAGATGTCAGCCATTGGCAGCTCATGCGTGACACCTGCGCTTGCTCAGGCCCTTTGAGGAGGCCACGCTATTCGTGAGTCGGCAGGACTATGGGATGAACGACGTCATTCCTCTGTTGCACGTCCTGGAACAAATGCTGTTAATAATGGCTGGTCAGGGTGCGGTAGACGTGGCGCACAGATCTCAACGCCACATGACCCCTGTGGGGGCAGGACAGGAAGAAGAGGAGGAGGTAGAGGAGGACATTGGTGCTCAGGAATTATTGAGTGAAATGGGTGGTTTTTCCACTCAGCGGACAGGAGTGGAGGAGCAGGAGCATCTGGTAGAGGAGGAGGAAGAGGAGACAGAGGACCCAGACGCACCGTGGCAGTATGCTGTGGAGATGGAGGCAGGGAGTCCCTCGCATTCCTTGGCACAAATGGCCCATAGCATGCTCGCTTGCTTGCGTAGCGACAGCCGAATAATAACCATCAGACAGAGGGATGACTTTTGGCTGTCCACCTTGTTGGACCCTCGCTACCATTCCAAAATGGTGGCCTTTTTCACACCTGCTGAGAGGGAGGCCAAAATAACGTACTATAAAAACCACCTATGTAGTCAGCTGGTCTCTGCCTGTCTGCGCCAACGTCCATCCTCAGACACTGTGGGCCCTGTGCGCTCGCGTTACGCTGCCATGGCAGCAGAGGAGGGGTGGGGTGGTAGGAGCAGTGGCAGCTCCACCAGCAGCAGCTGCCTCAGTCTGCAGTCGATGATGAGTAGCTTTCTTCACCAGCGCAGTGAGGAAACTAATAACCAGCCGCAGCAGCAGCAGCAGCATCAGGTGGACCTGGAGCAGGACCTCAAACAACAGGCTTAGGCCTATTTGGACAGCACCCTGCCAACCAAGGTAGACAATCCCCTTGACTACTGGGCAACGAAACTTGACCTTTGGCCCCAACTAGCTGAATTTGCCCTTGAAAGGCTGTCATGCCCGGCCAGTAGCGTGGCATCGGAGCGCGTGTTTAGTGCGGCAGGAGGTATTGCAACTTCGCGGAGGACACGACTGTCCACCCAAAGTGTGGAGAGACTCACGTTTGTGAAAATGAATCAGTCGTGGATTAGTCTGGATTTCAAACCACCAGTTCCTGACACAACTGACTAAATCCGCCATGAATCATGCCCCAAACATGTGCCACTTTCAGGTCTCCTCACACTGCTGGTGTGTTGAATTTTTTGACATAGGGTGCTGGCAGATTACGGGCCTCCCATAGCTGCTGCCAGGCCCCTAATCTGCCATGGGCCCCTATACCGCCTCCTCATGCTGCTGCCAAGTCCAGAGTCTGTCATGGGTCCCTGTACGGCCTCCCATTGCTGCTGTCTCCATCGCCACACTCTGCCATGTGCCACTTTCAGGTCTCCTCACACTGCTGGTGTGTTGAATTTTTTGACATAGGGTGCTGGCAGATTACGGGCCTCCCATAGCTGCTCCCAGGCCCTTAATCTGCCATGGGCCCCTATACCGCCTCCTCATGCTGCTGCCAGGTCCAGAGTCTCTCATGGGTCCCTGTACGGCCTCCCATTGCTGCTGTCTCCATCGCCACACTCTGCCATGTGCCACTTTCAGGTCTCCTCACACACTGCTGGTGTGTTCCATTTTTTGTCATAGGGTGCTGACAGATTACGGGCCTCCCATTGCTGCTGCCAGGCCTGTAATCTGCCATGGGCCCCCGTACCGCCTGGTCACGCTGCTGCTGGGTCCACAGTGTGACATGGGTCCCTGTACCGCCTCCCATTGCTCCCACTCTGCCATGTGCCACTTTGAGGTCTCCTCACATTCCTGCTGGTTTCCATTTTGTCATAGGTTGCTGTATGGCCTCCCATTGCTGCTGCCTCCACCGCCACACTGTGGCTCCAAACACTGGTTTTGGCCCCGTGACTGGCCAAATGAGTGAAGTGTGCGGTGATTCTAAGATCGACGGCACTCATCTGCATGTCATACTGACTGACAGTATTATTTCTCTTCCCCAGCAGACTCCAAGGGCATTTAAATTAAAGGTACAGTGTTCTGCACTAATATTAAGTCTCTCTGAAGCCTAGAAACACCCTTTTTTAAGTTAAATTCACAGCGAATATATTCGACTCGAATCAAATATTGTCCACGAATTCGCCGAATCAGTCGAATCGAATTTTTGAATACTTCGCTCATCTCTACTAACAACCTCTTCAATGTTAAAGTCTATCCATGAGAACGTTAGCAGTATCTTCCTAATGTTAGTTAAAAATGACTTAGTTCTCATATATTTACCATGTCCTTATTTGATCTCCATATTTCATAAACGGGATGGTAAGGTGCCTTGAGCAAACTGTCTTGCAGCTTGAGGGCTCAGCTGTAAATCAAAGAGCACATCCTTCTTTTGCAATGGCTAAAAAAAAAATGTTTTGGAGCGACGCATGCTACTTATGTGAAAATTGCTTACGGCATTTTTCATTTGGTCTTCCATCTGCTAGGAAGTTGGAAGAACTTTATCAATCTTAAAGTCAGGCATTGCATTAGAGATTCCCAGAAGGCTGTTCATTTTCCTGAGCCTGCTCTGTGGGGTCTTTGCTCCCGTACTAACACAATAACCATACTTGTTTTTCAGAGTAGTAGGGTCCTTCCATATTGCTAACAGAAAGTAGAGTACCAAATGAAAAATGTTGCTAACAGGTTACATGCTAGCAATATATATCACTCCAAAAGTATTCTTACAGCTAATGGAAAGGGAAATAAACTGAATGAACAGTTTGATTTACAATAGAATAAAAAGGCATAAAAGTGAGCGCTATGGATGAGCTGCTGTAACACCGAAAGGCACCAATAACCTTCTGAGACCAAATTATATAATAAGGTGCAGCGCTAAAATAATGTAAATCTCAATACAATAAAGTGCAATGAAATGATGGAGTAAACAATCTTAATAACATATGGAGTGCAAGTAGTGCTAATTCAAGTGACAATTCAATCAGCAAGGCAAATGTATAAAGTGACAACAGTGTAAATGCACATCCATCAAAGTGAAAACAGTGCCAATAAAGTGATAAAGTCTGTATTTCAATCAATGAATAAACTTGAAGCTTCAGATAAAAGTGTTCCTCAGTGTGTCTTCTGGTGATAAATAAATAATAGAATTACGCACTCACCAGATGCGTAATACCATCACGCATTTGAGAATAATTATATTTCAGTGGGCCAGCTGGATCATCTTATGGACACCTCTACCCTGTTATGGACTCCCCTCTGGGTCATCAATGGGATGCAGTACCTTTCACCTCTTCCTGCAGTGGGCTCTGTGGGTGGTGAGGCTCAAGAGCCCCAAGAAAGGATGCCAGAATAGTGTGATACTGCTTCAAAGGGTTTTATTGATCCATTCACGGGTAAATAACAAAAGTAAAAGTAAATCACAAACTGACCATAAGCTGGAGGTAAAGATGGCCGGACCAGCAGGGGCCTCGGTGGCGTTACATCAGAACGCTGCAGCTCCTCCCTTACGTGTTTTGTGCTCTAGCACATACTCATAGGGGGTGTGCCTGCAAATGTCCAACATCTAGTATGTCCTATTTATAGCATGAAAATGACACGCATGTGCATCGCGTCTGCCATTTTGCCAGCTATTTCACACATGCGCGGTACGACCTGCGCCATGCTATCAGCTACCATGCACGTGCGCCGTACATCATCGCCATTTTGTTGTGGATTCAAGATCCATATAGATTGATACAGGATGCGCACGCATTCAGGGGCCATTTACTTGATGCCTTCCTATGCGCATTATACTACGATCACCAGGGAATGAAAGCCAAAATACACCAAAACTATAATCATTGTTCCATATTAAAGCAATGCATTATTGCGAACAAGCGGTGATTATAAATAGGTAGGTATCATATATATATATATCATAGCATATATTAAAACATGTATGGATACATAGTGGTATATATAAGATATATTAAAATATAGTCAGTAAAATACAAAAATTATAAATAAAAATGAATATAATATATAAAATATAATTTAAGACCAGATCTGTGCTGATAACTCAACATCAAAGTTGTGCAACATCAGTAAAAATGAATTGACATAATAAAATTCTATATATCTAAAAAATTGCAAGAGCAAAACCCAATTATACCATATAAGAAAAATAAAAAGAATAAAATGAAAAATAAATCTATGTCTGGTAAAATATTTAATGCATATAGCTAAAATAGAATAGCTATAAAAACTAGAATAAGATGATATACCATAAAAAACGAATAAAATTGAGATGACAATGAGGGAGTGTTGGTGGAAATAAAAGATAAAAATATTCCTGGTAAAAAAGCCGAAAATGTAAAACTAACTGTTATCTATAAAACAATTGATATCGAACTCAACATTGAGCCCTTTGGGATATAAGGTATCCAGTTCAAACATCCACTTTGATTCTAACTGAGAAACTGCCCTTCTTTTATTCATTCCTCTCCAATGTGTTTTTATGACATCAATGCCTGTAAATTTTAATGAGGAAGGGTCTCTATTGTGGCATAGACGACAGTGCTTAGAAAGGGAGTGTTATTTATAGCCCTTTTTAATGTTATTCACATGTTCCCTTAAGAGGTCTCTCAGCCTTCTTGTAGTTCGACCAACATATTGTTTTTTGCACGGGCATTGTAATAGGTACACCACATGTTTATTATTGCATGAAATAAAATTATCTATTGTATATATCTTCCCTGTAGTTGTAGAAATAAAATTATCCATTTTCCTTTTCCTCATGTTATTACAGAGGCAGATTACACATTTGTTACAGGGGAAAAGCCCTTTCATCTCAGCAAAGAAAGTTAAGAACGCAGAGTCAATACAGATCCCCAATGAGAACATGATAGTGAATACAATGTACCAGTAAGCAACATATATGACTCTCTATATCCTATAACTGATAATAACATTGGTTCACGAAACTGTGACTGGTAGTCTAACCAACAAAATAGGAACAACCAACGATACAATTATGGTAGACCAAGGCTTAATAATCACTGACAGTATAATGTTAGGCCTAATGAAGAATATGCATCTGCAAGGACAAATAAGGGTACATTCCATAACCAGCATTGGAGAAATCATACTTCCAAACCTCAGTCTCAGCAATTTAGAAGTAATAATAATGGTCCCCCGGTATACAACTGAGATTATTATGAAAATACAAATAGGAGTGAAGAGCACACACCTGCTAATTTTTAGGAAGCGCCATAACAGAGGAAAAAGGGGAGGCAATAGGGTTAACAAACCTGAAAAAAAAAAGACAGTTATAAAAAGAGCAGGTATTTACAATTTAAGTAAGGTTGAATTGAGTTGACAAGTATCTCTTAAGAAATATTTTCTAAGCAACCCCATTACACATAATGCCCCACTAGGTGGAAACATCAATTCGAATCTTAGAAATGCATCCTTATTCAACCCTCCAACTCAGTCGCAAGCTTACATTAATGCCTTCAGGGACACAGTAATTAAGGATCTCAACGACATTAAAATAAAACGTGTCAGGGATCAGAATGCTGGTAAAAAAGCTATGAATTCTGTTCTGGATAGAAAAGACCTTTGTTTGTTCACATTATTCAATATTTCATCTCTATCAATATTAGCCACTGTTTCTAAGGTGCAATCTAACATAGATTCATCATAACCTTTCTCCAAGAATCCTTTTTTTAGAATCGCTGCCTGGTAGGAGTAGTAAGTTTCAACACTAGTACAGTTTCTTCGAATCCTAGGGAACTGTCCTTTTGGAATATTGGTTAGTCAAGCTGGATGATGGCAACTATCAAGGGGGATATAACTGTTCCTATCTGTTTGTTTGAAAAAGGATTCAGTTATGATCTTACCCCCTTGATTCAACAAAGTTAAATCCAAAAAGTGTATGCTGTGTACACTATATTCAAAGGTAAGTTTGATGTTTAACGTATTGTTGTTTAAAGTGCTGACAAAGTTCATTAACTCCTGTTCTTCACCATTCCAAATTAACATTATATCATCTATATAGCGTCTATAGAATGAGAGCTCCCTCTATTCCCTGGCATATATAACATCTTCCTCCCACCTGGCCATAAAAAAATTGGTCAGGCTGGGAGCAAATTTCGCTCCCCTGGCAACTCCCTTGGTTTGTAAATAAAATTGATTATCGAACCAAAAATAGTTCTTTGTCATCGCAAATTCTAAAAGTTCAAATATAAAATCTTTTTGTAAAAAAGTCATGTCTTTAAAATCATTCAAATAAATTGTACTGCCTCCATGCCATCCAAATGATTTATGTTTGTATAGAGTGACGTGACATTTGCGGTAACCAAAAATGTTGTGGGTGCTGTTACTACATCTCTAATATCCTGCAGAACCTGTTTGGTATCATGTAAATATGCTGGAGTTTTGGTTACTAGTGGTTGCAGAAAATTATCTATATATTCACCTGCCCTTGAACATAACAATCCAATCCCGCTAATGATTTGTCTACCCGGGGGATTATTAGGATTTTTATGTATTTTTGGCAATATATATAACACGGGCAGTCTAGGGGCAGAAGGGCACAAGAAATCTCTTTCTTTTTTGTTTATAATCCTATTTTCATAGCCTTTATGGATAATTGTTTTAAATGATCTTTTAAAAGGTCCCAAGGGGTTCTTTTTCAGTAAGTGATATATATCTTTATCACTGAGGATATTATTTAACTCTTTGATATAGTCCATTTTTAATAGGACTACCACCCCACCAAGGTCTTTTCTATCGGCAAGCCGCGGCTCGCAAGCCACATGCGGCTCTTTGCACACTTTAATGCGGCTCTTATGTGTGCCGGGCGCCCGCTCCCCTCCCTCCTCTCGGGCGGCCGCCCCAAAAGTCAGGACTCTGCAGCTAGCCCAGCAATGGGCAAACTACGGCCCGCATACGGCCCGGAGGACCTCTTAATCCGGCCCGCGGAGTGTGGCAAACATTGGCTGTCAGGATGTAGGCGGGGCAGCGTGACAAACTCCTCTCCTCTCACAGTCCGCCCTGAAGACCGGAACGGCACGGGAACACGGCGAGAGGAACGCGCGGAGCAAAGGTAAGTGAATTGACACAATATGGGGAATGAATTACTATAGGGGGGATGAATTACTATATGGGGATGAATTACTATGCGGGATGAATTACTATATGGGGGATTAATTACTATGGGGGATGAATTACTATATGGGGGATGAATTACTATGGGGGGATGAATTACTATATGGGGGATTAATTACTATGGGGGATGAATTACTATATGGGGGATTAATTACTATGGGGAATGAATTACTAAATGGGGGATGAATTACTATATGGGGGATGAATTACTATATGGGGGATGAATTACTATGGGGGATGAATTACTATATGGGGATGAATTACTATGGGGGATGAATTACTATATGGGGGATGAATTACTATGGGGGATGAATTACTATGGGGGATGAATTACTATATGGGGGATGAATTACTATGGGGGATGAATTAATATATGGGGGATGAATTACTATATGGGGGATGAATTACTATATGGGGGATGAATTACTATGGGGGATGAATTACTATATGGGGGATGAATTACTATGGGGGATGAATTACTATGGGGGATGAATTACTATATGGGGGATGTATTTTCAGTTTTAAAAATGTGGCTCTCAAAATAAATTTCAATCATGGTTTTGGCGAGATTTGGCTCAGTTGAAAAAAAAGGTTGCCCACCACTGCTCTAGGCTATTGCTTTCCTGGGTTTTATACATGTAAACACAAGAAGTAAAATATAGGGGGGATTTAGTTCCCCGGTGCTTTTTTAAGCTCTGGTTCATACTGATGCGAATTAGATTTGCATGTCATCTAAAAATATATTGGTTTGTATGAAGGTCGTTCACATCTATGCGGTGCGATTAAGATCCGGTTAAGAAAAGGGTCCTCTGCGAGCTTAGAGCGGGTGCGGTACAATTTTATATCCAGCTATGCCCAGTTCCCCCAGAAATCACATTAAGTTTGCACCTGTCAAAACACAAATCGTACTGTGAAATCACATCAATTCGCACCGCATCTGTGTGAACCTAGCTTAAATGTTCTAATTGAGCTCTTTTCATTCTGTTCCAGATTTGTTACACTCTGGAGTTTTCCTTTGTGATATTACCTGCCAGCTTCTGTTAAAGAATATATAAACCAAACATTTCATATTTCTGATATGCGCCTGCTATACCATGTACTTGTATGAAAAGGTATCCTGTTCTCTTTGTATTGCTTCCTTTGTGTGAAATCCCTGGTGTACCTACCAGTTCCTCCAATTAAAAAACTGACCACACTAGGCATGAGAGCACAGCGTGGTCCGTTTTCTAGCTGTGCTGAGAACTCAGACTGCTGCTCTCAAATGATCAAACTGACACGCTTCCTTGCACAGCTGTTCACTGGGAAGATCAGTGTAATGCGGTTTCTCCTCCCTGAGCTCCTCATGAAGTTGAGAACAGAGGGTATGTGATCACTTATAAAAAGGGGGAAAATGGTATTTATAATGTTTTTTAATATGTATACATAAATGTTCTTCCTTTCATTTCTATTTTAAACTGAATGGGTTGTTTTACAAGGTGAAGGTTTACAAATGCTTTAAATTCTTCCAGAGGTATGGCATGGGTTCATCCTACATATTCACAGCTGTACAACCTCTGAGGAGGTACATTTAGTGGATTCGGTTCAATTTGAGGAGCAACTTTCTAGAGGTGCCTTATTTTGGTGAACTGTCTGGGAGTCTGGAGGCTGTTCTGGGTCCAGGGCCTTGAGCGCAGGGAACTCGTGACTGGGGATAAGAAAGCCTCAGAGGATTTTGCTGTTGCTGAGGCAGGGGATGAGCTGAGAGTTGGAATAACTGGAGTAGCACTAGAACCTCCTTTGGCATATTGCTAAAGTCATACATCTGCTTTAGAGCAAACTGCCCCTTGACAGTAACATTTTACTTTATTGAAAAAAAGAAATTACCATTGTGTAAAAAAAAAAAAAATCTCCATGCCAGGTATTTACATTGGAAGGACTTTGGCATTTTTTATTAATTTATTACGCACTCTTGCATTCTTTTGGAAGCAAGCCATTGCAATTACTTCTTCAGACTGCCAAATGGAGGATTCTACTTGTAAAAAGCATGAAGCCTGGACCTCAGTATCTAATATACGTGTAGCCTCAGTCAGTCTGACACCAAACATTAAGGCCTGTTGCAGCAAACCTACTGTTGGGAAATGTGCCAGTTCATATACTGACTCTTCATTCTTACAAATGATTTAAATATTGAAATATCAAAGATATATAAATGATATTGTAATGATATGGGGAAGAATTCCAAGAATATGTGGCATAACTACATGGAAATGTCTTGGGTTTTTAGAGACATTAGAAAAGGTTCTAGTAACTGACACTAGCTTTTACTTCCTTTAATTAAGGTGTTACTAAACCCAGGACCCTGCATTCACTATATTTGTTCTCCCACAGTACACAGAACATGGAAATGCAATTATTTTAGTAAATACAAACTGATAAATACCTTTTCTCATCAGAAGTTAGAGCTTGTGACTTCTATCAGTGTCCAGCTGAGCACTGGTTAAAGCTTGTAGGAGGAGTTTTCATTCTGCTCTAGGGGGATGCAGGACCCCTGACCTGTCTGGACAGTGCTGCATATGCTGATCACATGCACCTTCTCAAGAATTAAAAAAACTCTCTAGGAACACACCGACTGAGCATGTGCAGAGTGACTCCACACGATATGTCTTATCAGAAAATAAGAGGGGGGTAATGAAAGAAGGGGAGGATCACAGAAGTCAAGATCAAACAGCATTTTTACACAATGCAGAGGATTAACCCCTTAGCTTCCACAGTGAGTATAACAAGCATACTTTACTGCATATACAGACTGATTTTACTGTTGTGGGTTTAGTAACACTTTAATCACTTGCCCTCCAGAGGATTTACCCCCTTCCTAACCTGGCCATTTTTTTGCAATACGGCGCTGCGTTATTTTAAATGACAATTGCGAGGTCATTCAATGATGCACCCAAATTAAATTCATGTCTTTTTGCCCCCACAAATGGATCTTTCTTTTGGTGATATTTGATTGCCTTTGCGCTTTTTATTTTTTTGCGCTATAAACAAAAAACCTACAATTTTGAAATATATATATATATATTTATGACTTTTTGCTATAAAACATATCCAGTAAAAAAAATGTCAAAAATCAAATTTCATCATAAATTTAGGCCAAAATGTATTCTGCTGCATGTCTTTGATAAAAAAAATCCCAATACGTGTAAAATAATTGGTTTACAAGTTATAGCGTCTACAAATGGCAGTATATATACTGGAATTTTTTTTTATATATTCTAGTTATGGTGGGGATCAGCAACTTAATGCAGGACTGTGGCGGGCATTCTGACACTGGGGGGGAACTGACTAAGTGTCACTGACATCCCCAGTGACACCAATACAGTGATCAGTGCTAATAAAAAGCACTGACACTGTACTAATGACACTGGGCAGGAAGGGGTTAACATCTGGGGTGTTCAAAGGATGTTTTACTGTGTGCTGTGTTTTACTGTGTAATCCCCCTGCTTTGTATTGCTCTGCTATGCAGAGCAATACAAAGCCACTGTGGTGGAGCTGACGGGGGGGAGATCTGTATTGTTTACATACAGACCTCTCCCCTATCAGTGATACTCGGCGATCGCCGGGTGCCAGCGGGAAATCTCTAGTGATCGACAGCTGTAGCCGCCAATGGCCCTCTACTCATGAATAAAAACACGTATATATACGTGATATTGCGCAGCCCTGCTGCCCTGTAGCAGTAGTTCTGCTATAGGGCGGTTGGGAAGCGGTTATCTAAAAATCACCATTAAAAAAAAAACAAACAAACAATAAATAAATATATATATATTCATATATATATTCATATATATATATATATATATATATATATATATATATATATAAATAAACACTGTATATATATATACTGTATATATATATTTATATATATATATTTATTGTTTATTTGTTTTTTAAATGGTGATTTTTAGTTAACACTGTGTATATATATATATATACAGCATATGTATATATTGTATATGTAAAAATGAAGTTTGAAAGTATTTCATCCCAGTTCGTTCATGGTGCTTCTTCAATGAACTGAATTTCTGCTCCACAGGTTGCACAAAAAATGTGCTCTCTTTGTAGAACCTGTTTATTCATATTTCATATTTCCTTCACAATGGCAATCTCATTTTAGTACCCAAAAAGTCAGTCTCAGCCATTGTTGTAAATTCATCAAACGCCTATATTGCTTCAAAACAAATCCACTTGTTTTTTAGAAACAAATCATTTAAACACATTAATGAAGTATGACTCACAATAGCATGTTTACTTTTATTCTAATATAAATCTCACTTATTTTGGTTCCTGTCAATTGTGTATGCAATTTCTTCAAAGTGTTTTGACAATACCTAGATATTTGCATGAATTTCCAAATCTGCTGCATAATTTAGATATTTTTACTGCTCTAAAAAGGTAGAGTGCTGCTGAAAGAAATGCTCACTTACGGTGTTTTAGTTTCTGTCACCGCACAATCTATGAAAACAAATACAAGGCAGCCCAAAAAGAAATTTTTCATATTCAATTAAACGAGAAAATCACTTGCGCTGCTGTAGACAGAGCCCAGCCTTCAATCCTTCTGTGATGGAGCAGAGGCCACCTGGGTGTCTATAAAAACACAAGTATCATCAGCTAGCATAGAGGCATAAAGTCTGATCTGGGCCCTCTTGTCATGTATGATAAATCTGTTTTGTAAGGACAGAAACAGAGCAGATAAAATGATCTCCTTGACTTTTCTGAGCAGTCACAATATCTGTCTAAAACGCAGATCAGCAGGATAAATGTTCTACCTCTGTCCCACAGGAGTCTCCAAGGAAATAGACTAGGATAAGTATACCAAGTTCAATCTTAGCAACAACTTAACACATTTTTAAGCTATTTTTTAATTTACTTACCTGGACTGTCAGCTGTGTGTGCTCACAGTCCTGACCTAATCTTCCCAAAATACGCCTGCATTAAACTTAAAGGCAGCCTCTAATGCTATACAACAGACACCCCAGGTATTAAATCCTAGTTTCTTCCATATACACTGTGGAAACCCTGTAAAAAGCTAAAGCTTCTAATCTAAGGTGATCAGGCAAACTGTTCACCCAATGTAGCCCTCAGTGCTTACTGTGGAGCTCCACCCAAAAGGAGAAGTTCCACTTTAAGGACTGCTCTCCTGCTCCCCTTTAAGGATTGGCACCTTTGGGGGGCAGGGGTGGTGGGGACGGGTACCCGAATTTGACAGGTACCGGCTCCCACTTTTTCGGTTCAATCACCTAGGCGACTGGAAGTGGAAGGTGTCCTCCCATCCTCCCTATAGTCTTTTGGGACAAGTGACAGGTCCCAGAAGACTACAGGACCATTCATGAAGTGCAGCGCTACTCGTGCATGCGCAGTGGGTACCCAGCTGTGAGTTAGCAAGCTGTCACAGCCAAGTGCCCATGCTGAAGATGCCGGCACCTGGAACACAGGCTGGCCAGTGAAATGGGCTGCGGAGGAACATACCTCGGGACCGAGGGACAGGTAAGTGGCTGTTTTTTAAAAGTCAGCAGCTACAGTTTTTTTAGCTGCTGACTTTTATTTTTTGACAGGGTGAGTGGAACTCCGCTTTAAACAGCCAGGCCTGAGCAGTGTGGGTGCTGGGGGAAAGGAATGCATGTACCAGTTTTCAGACAGGGGTTTTCCAGCAAAGCATTGAAAAGATGATCAGATATTATGAAGGTAGAATGTGATATCCTCGAGTTCTTGCTATACAGTTTCACCAACCCTTTGTTTCTCTGTGTACAGTACATCAAAGGTCTACAAAAAAAAACTACAAAATGTCTTCTTCCCTCTAAGCAGGGGCATCCCTAGGGTTGGTGTCACCCAGTGTGATAACACTGAGTGACACCCCCTCCAGGGGCAGACTGACCATTCGAGCACTCGGGCACTGCCCGAAGGCCCGGGGTGAGTAGGGGGCCCCATGAAATGTCCCTGGTACCTTTTATAGGCTTTTTTGGGTGTGCTTTGAGTGTGGGTAAGGATACAGGGGCCCCATGATCCCCTATTTCCCGGGGGCCCCATGAGTTGTCAGTCCGCCCCTGACCCCCTCCGACGATCCCCGCAGAATGGATCAGATATGCGGATTGAGCATAATGGATCAGAGTCCGGTCCATTATGCTCCCCAATCTGCAGATCCGATCCATCCTGCGGGGATCGTTGGCATGCAACCTAAACAAGGTGACACCGGACCCCTCACGAAAAGGTAAGTTGTAAAGAAAGCCGACGATCCCCGCAGGATGGATTGGATCCATTCTGCTGGGATCGTCGGCTTGCTTTACAACTTACCTTTTGTGGAGCGGATCCAGTGTCACCCCATGCGGTCGGTGTCACCCGGTGCAGAGCGCACCCCCTGCACCTGCCTTGGGACACCACTGCCTCTAAACTGAAGAATGGAAGAGTTTTCTTTCAAATGTCTACATCACAACCTGCTGACATGGACACTGCTGATTGGCTGAACCACAAAAACAAATGGGGCTACTTAGAGATTGAGAGGTTTTCTGGCACAGAATGCAGGTCTAACATAATGCAAACTCTATGTCTTTGTATACCTTCTTTTTATTTCATGTTTTGGTGTACTATTTTTCTGACCTGTTTCATGATGTGGATCTATGATGTGACCTGTTTGGTTTCAAGTTCATTTCTTTTCTATGTTCTGATTGATAATGTAATGGAACTGTACTCATTACCACGTGTTTTCAATAAAAACATTTATGGAAAAACAAAGAAATAAATGGGGTGCTAAATTCATATTTTCTAAGGGACATTGAAATTGTCACTTGGCACATTGGCTACACTTCAGCAAAAATAGGGACTCTTGCCATACAAATGTATAAGAGTTCAAAGTCAAATTCATTCTCCTCCCTGGTTTAGGAATTTTGACTGTGCCTAATTGGACTCAAGTAAGCAGATACCCCTTAAACGCTTTAGGTTTTCTGCTATGAATCAATTTTATTATTAAAACATTGGACCCTTGGACATTTCTTTGGCACTTTTAATGGATTGTATGTATGTGACTTACCATTGGCTGTTCAGCAGCAGGGTTCACGATACTCCAGCAGCATCTCAACATCACAAGAAGGGTTGGAAACAAGACCAGTCTGTGTCCTGGACTAGAGCAGTGAATTGCTGGCAGAAGAGACACTGCACAGGGTAACTTAACAGGGTAAGTTAAAGGAGGTGTTAGGTGTTTTTTATTTTAAAGCCTGTGTGAATGGGTAGGGGTTGAAGGAGTGGAAACAATTGGGTGGATTGGTTTCTACAGAGATGGGCTTTTAACGGCTTCCTGACTGCCCTATAGCAGAACTACTGCTACAGAACGGCAGGGCTGCGCAAAATCACGTATATATACATGATTTTGTATTTCCGGGTCCCTACCCACTTCAAATCCATGCAATTAGAATAAGGTGTTCTAGATAAGGTGCCAACAACTAGAACTTCCATAGGAAATATGTAGGTAAAACATGTCTTATTTAAACCTCAGACATCTAGGGTCTGGTGCTCTATTTGCTTTTAACATTTGAGGAGTCATCATGCCAATATCAATAAAGCTACTAAACCTTTGATTTTAATATGTGAGGTGTAATCATGCCAAGATCAATAGATTTCTCTAAGGCCCTCAATAAGAACATTGCAGATACCTATGAATCTAGCAATGGATTTAAAGATATATATAATCAATCATTCAACTGTAAAAAAATACTCTTTAAGTGGTGTAGTTTTCAAACAACTGCTACTTTTTACAGAACTGGCTGGCCCAACAAATGCAACCATTTTGGTGCTAAAAGAAGTCTTCCAGAACCCCAAAATTCCATCACGAATTGTTCAGGTAACTACTGCAATCACTGGGGTCAAAGTGCATGTATCTGCAATCAGAAAGAGATTGCACCAATTCAACTTGCATGAGAGGTGTGTTAAGAAAAAGTGTTTGCTGTTTAGGAAGAACATTAGACCAAGATTACAGTTTGTCACTGAACATGTAGGCAAAGACCAGGCTTTCAGTAAAAATGTATTGAAAAATGATCAATCAAAGACAGAATTATTTTGGTCGCAGTAACAATGCTTGCTAAAAACTGAAGACAGAATTTCAAGAATGGAAATGTTCTAGTTTGGGGTTGCTTTGCTGCTTCAGGGACTGGGCAACTCTCAGTCATCGAATCAGTTATTCATTCTGAATCATATCAAAGTGTGCTTGATAAGAGTGATAATGATCTAAAGCACACTAGGAATTCCATCAAGAAATGGTTCATAAAGAAGAAACTGGACTGCCCTAGTTTGAGTCCTAATTTGATTCCGCTTGAAGTTTTGAAGAAGAATTTTTAAACTGGCAATTCATGCACGGAAACCCACAAATATCTTGCAACTGAAGACGTTTTCTATGGAGAAGTTGCCAGAAATTTCACTGACTCAATATCAAAGACTGGCATGCAGTTATACAAAATGCTTACAAAAAGGCATTTTTTAAAATTGAAAAAGCACAAGAATATTATTATTCAAGAATATCACCTTCATTTTTATACAGGGTTTGACAGAAGATCTAATGTTTGACTGTTCAGATATGTTGAAAGCGTCAACAACTTCCAACAAATTCCAACAACTTCCATGGGGTGTAATCAATTTCTCACGATTGTATACTATATATTTTACTGTGATTTAAATGTATTAATTGTTTTTATGCTAAAAATCTTATATTTGTATTTTGAAATACCTATGGATGGAAATAAGCACCAATTTCTACATTTTTTTAAGTTATTGTAGGCACAAGCATTTTAGAAAAAAGCAGCACTATTGTTCAACAGCTCTGGGCCAGATACTTAAATATTTTCTGCTTTTTCAAGGTCCCTGTTGTTTTGAGCACTCTCTCCCCATCTGTTTGTATTCCACTTCTTTGTCTCTGAGCTGCTCAGGTAAAAACCTTTAATAAACTGGTCAGATCCGGGTCACAAATCTGTGCATCTAACTCTTGAAAGCTCAGCAGAAATTTTTACGTTTTCAGCTCTCTTAGCAACACACCTGAATATACATGCCAGTCAGAAAAAGATGGCAATAAAAACACCGTACATACTGTATAAGTGTGTGCGATGGCTAAACTCTGTATCTCTATTCATTGTTTTTTTATTAAAAAAACTCCTTTCGTTTTTCACTACACTTGTTTAAAGTGGCTACAAATCTAATTTGATCAATATAACTATGCAAAATTAGATATCTGGTAATGCATTATTTTTGTTATAAGTCTAATTATATACTGTGTTAGTATCCATTTAGGCTAAACTGCCTGCAATATGTTTCAATTACATAAGTGGTTGAGAAGTACCCTGGGCCAATTAGTGCTCATTAACATAAAATTGTTAGTTGCCTGTCTATTTCTGGATTCAGTACTTTTCAGTCACAGTACCAGAACAAGCATGTTATACATGTGTGTCAGAAAAAAATAGCAGAATTTCTTATTTTTATTCTTGCTGTAGGTCAGTGACTCACATTTAGAGGCAGTGCCAGGCGGTGCATGGGTGTGCTATAGCACCCCCATAAATTCTCATAGAATTCCCATAGCACCTCCTACAGCAGCCATCACCATTGAAACACTGCTCTCCAGGTCCTCACCTGTCATCACCTGGCAGACCCAGCTTCTTCATGCAGGCTGTGCTCCTGCCCCTAAGTCAATCCTAATAAATTTGCTGGTGCTAACTGGTATGCTGTGAAGCAGCACTTCTGCCACCCACACCCCCCATCAGCCTCCTTGCTTACCCCCTACTTGCTGTTACCAACACTGGCAAGATTATACGTATACTGCTGTTGATTGTGTGTGATTGAGTAAACTGTACACCAACAAAGGGGGCACATTGACAACCAATGTAAGGGAGCACACTGACCCCAATTGTAGAGAGGCACACTGAGCACTGAATGCCAATGTAATGGGGCACACTGAGCACTGAATTCCAATGTAAGAAGGCCCACTGACCACTAAGGTAGGGGAGCATGCTTAACACTGACCATCAATGTAAAGTGGCACACTGACCATCGTAGAAGGGTACACTGAGCACTTATCACCAATGAAAGGGAACACACTGAGTAATGACCACCAATCTAAGAGGACACACTGAGTACTGACCGCTAATGTAAAAGGGCACACGGACACTGATCACCAATGTAAGGAGGCACTCTGAGCACTAAACAACAATGTAAGGGGGCTGCTGCCCACCATTGTAAAGGGACACACTGACCACAATTATAAGGGGCATATTGAGCACTGACCAACAATGTAAAGGAGCACATTGAGCACTGGCCGCCAATGTAAGGGAGCATACTGAGCACTGACTGCCAATGTAAGGGGGCACACTGAGCACTGACTGAAAATGTAAGGGGATCACACTGAGCAATGGCTGCCAATGTAAGGGAGCACACTGAGCATGACCACCAATGAAAAGGAGCACACTGAACACTGACTGCCAATATAAGGGAGCACACTAAGCACTGACCTTTACTGCAAGGAACTACACTAACTGCCAATGTAAGGGGACACAATGAGCACTGACCCCACATATAAGGGGGCATACAGACCACCAATATAAGGGGGGGCACACTGACCAACAATGCAAGGGGGCATATAGAGCATTGACCACTAATAAAGTGGAACATACTGAGCACTGACCACCAATTTAAAGTGGTACATTGACCACCAATGTAAGGTGGTCATTTGAGCACTTTGCACCAGTATAGGGGGGCCCACTGAGCAACTAACATTGTTCATAGTCCTGACCCACAATACCCTTTATGCTATATAGTGCTTACCCCTTTTCATTGTATGTTATGTCGTATGCTACACAATGAAGGGGGCACACTAACCACACAGTCCTGACTGCAATACTCTACATACTGTGATGTATGTTACATAGTCCTGACTGCTGCCCCACGTGATATTTTGTACATTACACAATTTAGTCTATTGCACTACTCCATGTTTTTTATTACAGTGCTAAACACTCACTCCATATACTATGTTGTATGTTATGCAGTCCTTACTGCTTGCCTTTCTGCACTGGATAGTCCTGGCCACTGCATTGTTTACCATATAATGTACATTATACAGTCCTGACTAGTACACTTTGTGTGTCTTGTTGTACATTACATAGTTCCAACCATTGCACTTTATACCCTATATTGCTCATTACATAGTCCTGAACCTGCCCCTTATATGCTACATTGAATACAATATAGTCCTGACCTCTGCACTCTATGTGCTACATTGCTCATTATATACTCCTTATCAAGATGGTTTTATCAGTTGCTGGTTGCAAAGTATTTTCCAACTATTTTAATAAAATGCTTCTATAAGGTGGAATAAGATAAAGTCTTAGTTCTCTGTGTACTATATATTCTGTGTCCAGAAAATAATATATGTATAATGGAAGATCTTCTTTTTTAAAACCTTTGTGCCAAGGTTTGTATGTGTCTGTTAGACTAGCACAGTAGTTAGGCACAGGGGCGGACTGACAACTCATGGGGCCCCAGGGCAATAAGGGATCATGGGGCCCCTGTGTCCTTGCCCAAACTCAAACCACACCCAAAAAAGCCTATGAAAGGTACCAGGAGCATCTCATGGGGCCCCCTACTGACCTGGGGCCCTCGGGCAGTGCCCGAGTTCCCGAATGGTCAGTCCGCCCCTGGTTAGGCATATTTTGTGGGTACAGGGACTGTGAAATACTGTATGTGTACAGGGTGTACAGCAACTAGATTCAAACTCTTGTTAACCTATACCTCATAAGCCAGTCCCACTGCTAGGTGTGACCTCCACATGCCTACCACTCTCCAAGGTGCACTGCATGGTGCAAAATTGCTTTTTCTTAGTGTACCAGTGGGTGACCGCGTCTTTTACAATCCTAGCAACAACCATGTGCCATACACATGCATTTAACATTTGCTTGCTAACAAAGCAATAACAAGGAATAGGGAATTTATCTTTGATTTGAAGAGTAACTCCTTGGCTGTCAACAGACTGCTGGGGATTACATAGTTACATAGTTAGTCTGGCTGACAAAAAGACAAAAGTCCATCTAGTTCAACCATAAAACAAAAACAATTTAAAAAATAGTTAAAATCCTATACCCACAGTTGATCCAAAGGAAAGCAAAAGGTGCAAAGCATGATCCAATTTGCTCCTGCAGGGGAAAAAAATCCTTCCGGATTCCCCAAGAGGAAATCTGTTATTCCCTAGATCAACTTTACCTATAAATGTTAGTATCCAGTTACACTGTATTATGTGTATATAGGAAAGAAATCAGGCCCTCTTTAAAACAATCTACTGAGATGGCTAGAACCAACTCTTGAGGGAGTCTGGTCCACATTTTCACAGCTCTTACTGTGAAGAAACCTTTCCATATCAGGTGAAATATGTTGGAAATTATTGTACCGATTGTGTAACGCTGACCAAAACATCACTACCAAGTTTGGTTTACTCAGATTGTTATTTTAATCCAAAACTTTTCATTGATTGTAATGAACTTTATAATTTTTATCTTCAGTTTTTATAACTTTTCATGGCACCTGTAAAGTCCCATTTACTCTCCGTTTCACCAGTGAGTTTATTCTTCTCCCCTGTTTTCTCTTTCTTTGTATCCCCTCCTTCGTTTTCTTTCTCCCCTTTCTCCTGTTTTCTTTCCTTCCCTGACAGATAGGTATTTCACTTATTGTCATTGCTTCTGTGTCTTCCCAGGGCACGAGGGCTGCGGTCCCTGCTCATTGGGGTTGGCGGCCTCTATGACCAGGCTTTGGGATGGCACAGTGTTTGTCCATCAGAGAGAGGCATGGCCTGCATGCTCTCATGGCCGTTCCTCTTCCTGGATTGGGTCCCATGCGTTGTCGTTGGCATGATGCGTGATGTCATCATGCTGCACCAGTGTGGTGACGCCGCGCGCCTCGTGGCCAGGAAGGGGCTGATGTGGCTGGTCAGACATGTGGATTGGTCCGCTCCAGCTCTTTTTAATTTTGTTTAATGCCCATTGGAGCTTTTTGGGAGCTTTTTGAAGCCTCCCTGGGGGTATAAAACATTGGTTCAAAAGCCTGGTTATTGCTTATGCAGCCATGATGAAAATCCATCTCAGCAAACCGGGTTTGCTTAATACAGATTGTTGGACAACTTTAGCCTTTTGAATATTTTGCCATTATCTTTATTTATTGTAGGCATGTAGTCCTGAAGTGATTTTTCTTCCCCTTTTTGGGCCTGTTTGATGCCAAACTACCATCAATTTTTCCTAGTTTTTCTGGTCATCTTGTTGCACCCCCAGTAAGTGCTGCTATTTTCAATTTTGGTGATTTTCTACCATTCAGTCATCACCATTATTTATGTATGTCATTGTTTATTTATACAGAACCACCTCATCAGTATTGGTGAACAGACAGCTCCTTGGTCTGCCACTGGTATGGTTGGGCGGGGCCCCTCCAGGAGGCATCTGGGTGGCTTTTGTTCTCTCCCACTTTCTTTCCTCCTTTCTTCTGTCCATTTTTGCTGTTTGAGGCACATGAAATCCCTGGCTGCATTCATGGAAATCAATGTCTTTTAACTATTTGGTGGTTCTCCCTATCCTTCTTGCCCCTATATGAGGCTATGTAAGTGCATAATGATACTCTATGTCAATTATATTATCGATATTGATGGAAATTTCTAAAATATATATTGCTTGAAGTGAGGTGATTGTAGCCGTATCAGTGCATTTGCGACAGAAACAATTGATTACTGTCCTTGATACTTTTTTTATTTGCACTAACATACAATTTTGAGGACAAGCTTTCGGGGAATGTCCCCTTCTTCAGGTCTAAGCAGTACTGAAAAAAGCTTAGACCTGAAGAAGGGGACATTCACCCAAAAGCTTGTCCTCAAAATTGTATGTTAGTGCAAATAAAAAAAGTATCACGGACAGTGCTCAATTGTTTCTGTCGCAAATGCACTGATATGGCTACAGTCACCTGACTTCAAGCAATATATATTAGCTGCATGTCACAGAATCTTATCATCCTCACCAAACCATAAATACACTGCTGAGGATGTTACACAGCTCATTGAATTCATACTTACACGCAACTACTTTGCTTTCAATAAAGACATCTATCTTCAATGTATGGGTACTGCGATGGGAAGTAAAATGGCACCCCAATATGCCAATTTATTTATGGCTGACCTGGAGGAAAAATTCCTGAACAGCATGGAACAAAAACCATACAGATACTATTGCTATATTGATGATATTTTCATCATATGGACAGAAGGTGAAGAAAACCTAAAACAATTTTACTCATTGATGAACACTTTTCATCCATCAATCAAACTAAAATTGGAATACTCAAACACACGTCAACTTCCTAGACACCACAGTATACATCAGGGATGATACGCTTCACACCTCAATATACAGGAAACCCACTGACAGATGCAACTACCTCCACAGTTCTAGCTTCCACCCCCAACACACGAAGCGTGCCATCATACCCAGTCAGGCCATTAGATACCACCGAATATGTTCTGACCCAAGAGACAGAGATAAACATCTTGGGACACTAGCAGACGCCTTCCATAAGAAAGGTTACAAGGACAAAACTATCAACACCAGCATAAACACAGCCTTGAGAACACAAAGAGAAAATCTACTTCAGTACAAGGAGAAAAAAAACAAACAACCGTGTACCTCTAGTAACCACATACAACCCAGCACTAGAAGGAAAAAGAAACATAATCAAAGATTTACAACCCATCATAACAGAGGATGGAACTCTGAAAGAAATATTCCAGCAACCACCATTACTGGCCTTCAGACAACCCCCCAACCTCGGAAATAAACTACTCAGTAGGAAACTTCCTTCTGATTATGATGTCACAAATAATGGAAGCAAACCCTGAAATAAGAAACGCTGCAAACTGTGCAACCAAATCAATCCATCAAAAAGTGTCAGACACTCAAAAGGGATCTTTAATATTTCCGGTTCATACAGCTGCACCTTCAGTAATGTTGTGTACCTTATCCAGTGCAGAAAATGTAGCAAAGTATCTTATGTTGGCGACACAGGACAGAAGTTGCAAACAAGGATGAATTTGCACAGACATAACATCAAGGAACATAAAGAAGATGACCTTTGCACACCTGTGGGACACCATTTCGCACAACCGGACCAGACTTTGGGAGACCTCAACATTTTAGTTCTTAAAGGAAATTTCAAATCCATTCAGGAAAGAAAAACTTTTGAACTAAGAATGATAATTCTATTTGACACAAGAGATAACGGCCTGAATTTGGACATGGGATTCCTCAAGTTTTATCACCTCAACCATGACTGTCTCTGTGAGTGTTGTCTTCCACCACCCCCCCCCCCGACTTTTCTTTTGCTGTGTCTTATCTCTCTTTTTTTTTTTTCTTCCCCATCCCCTACATCTCTTCCAACATTCTGCTAATTCTTAGTTTAGACCTGAAGAAGGGGACATTCCCCCAAAAGCTTGTCCTCAAAATTGTATGTTAGTGCAAATAAAAAAAGTATCATGGACAGTACTCAATTGTTTCTGTAAAATATATATTGATATATACTGTATGTTTGTTGTAGGTTTCATGCCTTTTTGAGCACTTCTGAAAAAGAGATTGTGATTGGTCTCGAAACGCATCAAGTACAATCATATGCATGACTTATCTCCACATCTTCACTGGAAAAACATTTCTGATGATACCGCCACACTTTGTATTGTAATTTATATGTCTTTTTTTAAGATTGTGAAAATAACAATTGTCTAAATGAACCACTGATGTATTTATACATGATACAACCCCCCCCCCCCTTAATCTCTTCTTCTCAAGATAGAATAAATGAAATTCCTTTAATCTTTCTTCATAGCTGAGCTCCTCCATGCCTCTTATCAGCTTGGTTGAAAGAATCCAGGCCTTTTTTGAAGCAATCCAGTGAGCTGGCCAGAACCAATTCTTGAGGGGGTCTATTCCACATTTTCACAGCTCTCAATGTGAAGAAACCTTTTCGTGTTTGGAGATTAAATTTCTTTTCCTCCAGACATAAAGAGTGCCCCTTTGTCCTCTGTGATGACCTCAGGGTGAATAGCTCTACACTGAGTTCACTATATGAACCACTGATGTATTTATACATGTTGATCATATCCCTCTTTAATCTCCTCTTCTCAAGAGATAATAAATTCAGTTCCTCTAATCTTTCCTCATAGCTGAGCTCCTCCATGCCTCTTATCAGTTTGGTTGTCCTTCTCTGTACTTTCTCCAGTTCCCCAATGTTCTTTTTGTGAATTGGTGCCCAAAACTGAACTGCATATTCCAGATGAGGTCTTACTAATGATTTGTACAGGGGGAAAATTATATCTCTCTCTCGAGTCTATACCTCTTTTAATACAAGATAGGATTTTGCTCGCTTTAAAAACCGCAGCTTAGCATTGCATGCCATTATTAAGCTTATAATGTACCAGAACTCCCAGACCCTTCTCCACCATTGATTCTCCCAGTTGTACTCCCCCTAGTATGCATGATTCATGCATATTCTTAGCCCCCAAATGCATAACTTTACATTTATCAACTTTAAGCCTCATTTGCTGCATAGTTGCCCAATTAAACAATGCATTGAGATCGGCTTGTAAGTTGGAGACATCCTGTAAGGACGTTATTCCACTGCACAGATTGGTGTCATCTGCAAAGACTGAAACAGTATTTTTAATCCCAGACCCTATATTGTTTATAAATATATTAAAAAGTAAGGGTTCCAACACTAAAGCTTGGGGTACACTACTGACAACCTAGACCATTCAGAGTATAAATCATTAACCACTACTCTCTGAATTCAGTCTTTTAGCCAGTTTTCTATCCATTTACATACTGATTTTTCCAAGCCTGTAGACTTTACCTTACACATTAGCCACATGTGGGGAACTGTGTCAAACACTTTTGCAAAAATCCAAGTAAACCACGTCCACCGCCACCCCTCTGTCTAAGGTTTTGCTCACTTCCTCATAAAAAGAAATCAGATTTGTTTTACTTCTGTATTTTATGAATCCATGTCCTGTCTTTTTTTTCAAGAAAGAACTCCTCCATGTGGTCTTTTGTTAACCATTTGCCCTCCAGAGGATTTACCCCCCTTCCTGACCAGGCCATTTTTTGCGATATGGCTCTGCGTTATTTTAAGTGACAATTACGCGGTCATGCATTGCTATACATAAATGAAATTTATTAAAAAAAAATCCCACAAATAGATATTTCTTTTGGCGGTATTTAATCAGTTCTGTATTTTTTATGTTTTGCTCCATGAACAAAAAAAGACAGACAATTTTGTAAAAAAAATATATTTTTGAGTTTTTGCTATAAAACATATCCAATAAAAAAAATTTAAAAAAATCAAATTTTGTCATAAATTTAGACCAAAATGTATTCTGCTACATGTCTTTGCTAAAAAAAATCCCAATACATGTAAATTAATTGGTTTACTTGAAATTTCTAGCATCTTCAAATGGCAGTATATATACTGGAATTTTTTTTTTTTTAATTTTATACTAGCAATGGCTGTGATCAGAGACTTATAGCGAGACTGCAGGACTGTGGGACTGTGGTGGGCATTCTGAGACTGGGTGGGAATTAATGCCACTGATATCCCCAGTGACACTAATACAGTGATCAGTGCTAATATAAAGCACTGACACTGTACTAATGACACTGGGAAGGAAGGGATTAACATCTGGGGTGATCAAAGGGTTAACTGTGTGCTGTATGTGTTTCACATTATGTGCTGTGTGTGATTTACTACGGAGACACACTGCTTTGTATTTCTCTGCTGTGCAGAGAAATACAAAGCAGCATGACCTTGCTGACAGGAGAGAGACCTGTGTTGTTTACACACAGGTCTCTCCCCTGTCAGCTTTCCCTGATGATCACCAAGTGTCAGCGGTCGGATCCCAGTGATTGACATCTCTAGCCGCCAATAGCGGCACAGGTAGGGTGGCTCGTGTGCACCCCCTACCCGGAAATGCAAATCACATATATACAGTTGTGTTCAAAATAATAGCAGTGTGTTGAAAAAAGTGAATAAAGCTCAAAATCATTCTAATAGCGTTTATTTCCATACACACAAATGCATTGGGAACACTACACATTCTATTCCAAATCAAAACATGAAGAAAAATATATCAAATTTGTGTTGTTCCTCTAACAAAATTGAAGAAAAGTGAATATTAGACTGTTCAAAAAAATAGCAGTGTTTGTATTCTTCTTTACAAACTCAAACATTCACAATATAAACTGAAAAATGTTTGAAGATTTTGCTTTCCTTTGAATCACTTAATTAATATTTAGTTGTATAAGCACTGTTTCTGAGAACTGCTGTACATCTGTGTTGCATGGAGTCAACCAACTTCTGGCACCTGTGAACAGGTATTCCAGCCCAGGATGATTGGACTACATTCCACAGTTCTTCTCCATTTCTTGGTTTTGCCTCAGAAACTGCATTTTTGATGTCACCCCACAAGTTTTCTATTGGATTAAGATCCGGGGATTGGGCTGGCCACTCCATAACGTCAATCTTGTTGGTCTGGAACCAAGATGTTGCACGTTTACTGGTGTGTTTGGGGTTGTTGTCTTGTTGGGACACCCATTTCAAGGGCATTTCCTCTTCAGCATAAGGAAGCATGACCTCTTCAAGTATTCTGATGTACTCAAACTGATCCATGATCCCTGGTATGCGATAAATAGGCCCAACACCGTAGTATGAGAAACATCCCCATATCATGATGCTTGCGCAACCACGCTTCACTGTCTTCACAGTGTACTGTGGCTTGAATTCAGTGTTTGGGGGTCGTCTGACAAACTGTCTCCTGCCACTAGACCCAAAAAGAACAATCTTACTTTCAGCAGTCCACAAAATGTTGCGCCATTTCTCTTTAGGCCAGTCAATGTGCTCTTTGGCAAATTGTAACCTCTTCAGCACATGTCTTTTTTTCCAACAGTGGGACTTTGCGGGGGCTTCTTGCAGATAGCTTGGCTTCACATAAGCGTCTTCTAATTGTAACAGTACTCACAGGTAACTTTAGACCTTTAATCTTCCTGGAGCTGATTGTTGGTCCTTGCCATTTTGGCTATTCTTCTATCCATTCAAATGGTAGTTTTTCGCTTTCTTCCACATCTTTCAGGTTTTGGTTGCCATTTTAAAGCATTTGCGATCATTTTAGCTGAGCAGCCTATCATTTTGTGCACTTCTTTATATGTTTTCCCCTCTCCAATCAACTATTTAATCAAGGTACGCTGTTCTTCTGAACAATGTCTGGAACAACCCATTTTCCTCAGAATTTCCGAGAGAAATGCACTGTAACCAGCATGTACAACATTTGCTGCCTTCCTTCCTTAAATAAGGGCAATAATTGCCACCTGTTTTTCAAAGAATGAATGACCTCACTAAAAGAACTCCACACTGCTATTATTTTGAACATGCCCCTTTCAATTAGTGATTCAATTACACAGAATCAGTAGCATCCATGTCATGACTGTTGGATCTGTTGGATTTCTATTACTCTACTACACCTGCTAGTAAATTATTTGCCATGTAGAAATATCATTTCTACCAAAAACAGTGATTGATCAGGTTAGTGATGTCTGACTGCTATTATTTTGAACACAATTGTATATATGTGATTTTGCGCAGTCCTGCTGCTCTGTAGCAGTATTTCTACTTAAGGGGCGGCGGGCAAGCGGTTAAACTCTCCAGTATCTTCCTGACTATAGAAGTCAAATAAACAGGTCTGTAGTTACTTGGTAAAGATTTTGATCCCTTTTTAAATATAGGCACCACATTAGCCTTGCACCAATCCAGTGGTACTATGTCAGTCATTAAAGTTTCCCTAAAAATCGGAAACAATGAGTTCAGTTCTTTAAGGACCCGTGGGTGTATGCCGTCTGATCCAGGTCCTTTAATCACCTTTATTCTGTCTTAATATTTCTGGATCATATCAATTGTTCACCAATGTGGATCATCTGGAGCTGTGTCAACATCATGGCCATTATGGACAAGAGCTCCCCCAATGCTCATTTGTGTACACAGAGCTAAAGAAGGTATTTAATAAATGTTCCTTCTCTTTGTCCCTAGTCACCCACTCTAGATTATTTTGTAAAGGGCCTACATGTTCGGACCTGACCTTTTTACTATAAATATATTTGAAGAATTTTTGGGGGTTTGTCCTGCTATCTTTTGCAATCTGTTGTTCGTTTTCAATTTTTGCGGCCTTGATTTCCTTTTTCCATATTCTGTTATATTCTTTGCAATGTTTAAACGATGCTATCGTTCCTTAATTTTTATATTTTATAAAAGCTATTTTCTTATTATTTATAACTTTTTTTTAACTTTGATCATAAGCATACCACATGGGTTTCATTTTTAGCCTTTTAAACTTGTTGTCCATGGGAATATATTTTGCATTGTATTCACATACAGTCTTTTTGAAGAACTCCCATTTCTGTCCTGTGTTCATCTATGCCAATATTCCCTCTCAGTATAGGTCTTGGAGAGCAGCTCTCAGCCTTGGAAAATTAGCTCTCTTAAAATTGAATGTTTTTATTTTTCCTGTATGCGCTTGTTGTTTACAGCTAACAATAAATTAAATCATGTTATGATCACTGCTACCCAGATGTTCTTTTATACGGACATTAGTATTAAGCTCTGCATGGTTTTAGATTACCAGGTCCAGCAGAGCATCATTCCTAGTTGGGGCCTCTATGACATGTACCATAAAATTGTCCTGTAGTAGGTTTATAAATGTTTGCCCTTTAACTGTTCCTGCAATGCCATTACTCCAGTCAATTGTCCACCTGCTCATTAACACTGGGTAGCCTATAACAAACTCCAATGATTACCTTTGTAGTACGCACCCCCATGTGCAGTTCCACCCATAATGCTTTATTCTCATCACGCTCTTCATCAACTAGATCCTCTTTAACATTCGCTTTGAGATCACTTCTCACGTAGAGACAGACAGACAGACATATAGAGACCTTTCCTTTTTACCCTGTTTTTCCAAAAGAGAACATAGTCAGGAATATTAATGGCCCAGTCATGTGAAGAATGAAGCCAAGATTCAGCAATACCAATTAAATCATAGTTCTCTTCATGCACCAAAGCTTCCAATTCAACTTTTGATTGGCAGACTTCTGGCATTAGTGAACAAACACTTTAATTCATTGACACCTTTTGCACACGCATGTTGCATGTTTTTTATTTTCCTACAAATGGTACCAATTCCAATGTTGGTTTATAACATGGAAATAATGAATATGTTCTATAAGCATAACCATATCAACTCTCCGTAAGACAGAAGCCAAAGGGACCATAGGGACTTCCAATAAAGGGCAATGGCCCATGAGGTGGAATTGCAGATAGTGTAAATTAGCCTTATTTTGTTTACTGAGATCCCCGAAAGCGATACACCCAATGAGCAAATTTACAAGGATAAATCCACAGGAGAACACACCAAAGTGGAGGCCAAATCCGAAATCCTACGCCAGATCAAGGAAAGACCAGGGCAAGCCCAAAATACATGTACGAGGGTACCAGCCAAGCCACACCCCCTAAAGCAAAGGTGCAATGTTCCCAGAAACAGGACATTAAGTCTAGAGGGGGTATAGTACCAGCACGTTAAAAGCTTCAGGACCGTCTCATGAACCGAAAGAGATCTTGAGCCCTTCCATATGTTCTCCACCATAGAAACCCAGTCCTCATTGGAGAACGTATTCCCACACTCATTGTCCTGTTTCCATCTATACAAAGAGGGCAAGGGAAAAATGACATGTAAGAAGGGGCGATAAATATTTGAGATAAGACCCCTACACCTGGATGAGTTATGACTGACGTTCAAAATTAGTAATCGGGGACGAGGGCATCGAACCAAAAGTGGGAACCGAAAAAGTGTTGACCTCAGTGTTTCTTTAACAAGTGTTGTCACAGTTTCAACACTGCAGTTTAATTAAAGCAGGATACCTAAAGCTGCCTGAAGATACAAGAACTCTGCTCCAGATTGGAAGGACAGCAAGCAAATCAGCCTCTGATATTTCCTTCCCTATGAAGTCTGATTTCCACTAATATGCTTCCTCTACTTCTCCTTCTTACATTAGTGTTCTCTGTATACAAATTATCTTTACTTTACCCATCATCTCCACCCCACAGCTTATACATATCACCGTCACTCCTACCCTCTTCCTTTTACCACACCCATCAGCTCTTGCAAATACTGAACCCACGTGTGCTCATATACATCCCGTTCCCATCTTACTTTCCTCACTCCTAATCTGTGGGGACGTTTCCCTCAATCCTGGCCCTCCATTTTCTAACTACAAACCCAATACCTGGCATTCCATCATTCCATTCCTCCTCTGATACAATTAACGCAGTTTAAGTTCTATCCCCCCCCCCCCCGCTTCCAAAAACCAACCCCCTAATCTCATGTGCCCTCTGGAATGCCAGGGCAGTCTGTAAAAAGATCACTTCTGTCCGTGACCTTTTATCTCCCATTGCTTTAACATACTTGCCATAACTGAAACCTGGCTTCAAGATTCTAACTTGGCTTCTGCTGCTGCACTCTCCCATGGCAGCCTCCACTGGACTCCCTCGCCTAAGCCTAGTGGACAGATAGGAAGTGGAAATGGATTCCTTCTATCCCACAGAGTACCTTCCAAGTCCTTCCTACCCCTCCCTCTCTATCCCTCTCTTCTTTGGAGATTCATCTGTTTTCTCCAATATCCCTGAGGATTGCAGTGATGTATTCATCTCCTGGTCCAGTATCACGCTTTTTTGATGACTTCATGGCTGTGGCATGAAACCAAATCCTGCAGGACTTCACCCTATATAAATCTGCCCTCCTAAAATACAATTCCTGCCTCCATGCTGCCAAGCAAACTTGCTAATACCTTGTCATCCAGTCCTCATCAGCTCTTTGCTATCTTTAACTCTCTGCTTTGTCATCCAAACCATTTACCCACTAACTCATTTACTGCCCAAGAGATTGCCAATCACGTCAAAGACAAGTTTGATGCAATATGTCTTCCCCACTTAACATACCATGTCTAACAGCATAGTCAACACTTTCCTCCTTTGAACTGGCTACTACTGAAGAGGTTACAAACTTTTCTCACATGCCCCCCTTCCCCCTAAAGTATGCACAGATTGCTCCCATATGTAAAAAGCCCTTAATACATCCAACCAACCTGAAAAAATTTAAGACTAATCTTGCTGCTCCCATTTACCTCTAAACTTGTAGAATGCTTCGTCTACAATCGTTCTACCTCACTGTAAATAAATTTCTTGACCCATTACAGTCTGGCTTTTGCTCACAGCACTCCACAGAAACTGTCTGCTAAAACTCACTAACGATTTACTAACTGCTAAAACCAATGGCTACTACTCTATACTCTTATTACTAGACCTCTCTGCAGCCTTTGAAACTGTTGGCCACCGTCTCCTTCTCAATAAACTCCACTGCCTTGGTCTCAGAGAGACAGCTCTTTCCTTGTTCTCCTCCTACCTATCATAGCGCTCCTTCAGTGTTACCTATAACACTGTCTCCACCTTTCCACTTCCTCTTTCTGTAGCAGTCCCCCAAGGCTCTGTTCTTGGACCCCTTCTCTTCTCTATCTACACCTCCTCTCTTGGTCACCTGATAACCTCCCACAGCTTCCAATACCATCTCTATGCCAATGAGACCCAAATCTACTTCTCTACTCCTCTCCTCACTCCTTCAGTCACCTCTCCCATTGCTAACTTTCTACTTAACATATCAGCATGGATGTTGCACCACTTCCTTAAACTAAATCTCTCTAAAACTGAGCTGATAATATTACCCCACTCATGTCCTCCTTCATGACTTTTCCATCAAGATCAGGGGGGCAAGTGGTTAACTTGTAATTCACCAGCTCAACATCCCTTGTTATGTATTTATTTATTATAGTATCAGTGAAGGTTTTGCTGCATACATTCTAACCCTCTTGTATTGAACTGTATTGTTGCTGTATTGTCTCCCATTATATTGTAAAGCGCTGAGCAAACTGTTGGCGCTATATAAATCCTGTATAATAATAATAAATATCAATAATGCAACTGTCAGTCCCTGAGCCAAGGTACTAGGTGTAATTCTGAACTCTGACCTATTGTTTAGTCCCCAAATCCAATCACTGTCAAAAGCTTGTAGACTTTACTTCCGTAACATCTCTAAAATTTGCCCCTTTAACTAATGAAATCACCAAGCTACCTCATTCACTCCCTTGTTATCTCTCACCTTGACTATTGCAACTTCTCATTGACCTACCATGCCATAGGCTATCCCCTCTTCAGTCTATCATGAATGCTGCTGCCAGAATCACCTACCTTACAAACTGCTTAGTGTCTGCTACCCCTCTCTGCCAATCCCTCCACTGGCTTCTAATTTCCCAGCGAATTAAATTCAAAATACTAACAACAACATACAAAGATATTCATAACTCTGCCCCAAGCTACATCACCAAACTTGTCTCCAAATATCACCCAAACCGTCCTCTTTGCTCCTCACATGATCTCCTGCTCTCAAGCTCCCATGTCTTCTCCAGGAGTTCCTTAGAGCCTCTCCCATCTTCTGAAACTCTCTACCTCAATATGTCCAGCTATCCCCTACTCAGGCTGCCTTTATGTGATCCCTGAAAATTCATCTCTTCTGGGAAGTCTATCACAACTCCAATTAAACATTTATCACCACCATTATCTCATCTCCCACATCTGTAACCTTTTGTACCACTTGCCCAGCCCTCTTAATCCTCTTGTTTTTATTTTATTGTAACTGTATTGTCTCCCTCTATATTGTAAAGCACAGCACAAGCTGCTGGTGCTATATAATTCCTGTATAATAATAATAATTAATTTTAGTGCATACAGACAAAAAAAATTTAGATTTTTTTGGTAAAATATAAAAGATGATGTTACCAAAGATACCCAACATGTCATGCTTTAAAACTGCATTGACGTGTGATTCAGGGTTGGGGACATAGCTCCCACTCCTATATTCCAGAACCAGCAAATCATCTCTCAAATAATTGTCTGGAGTCATCCCTGTTTATATATGAAGTTGAAAGCATCAGCATGACAACCAATGATTTACTGTTCTCAAAAAGAGAAGCTAGAAATTACAGCTTCCATAATTATTTTCTGACAGATACATAGTTTAAAACAAACTGTTTCATTATTTAGAGAAATACCTGCCACAATTACCTATTTAGCTGATAAACAACTCACTGGTTCATGTTCAGTGAAAAACAGTGTAGAGGTGGTGAAGCTAACCTGCTACTCACAGTCTGTACATCAAGGACAACTGTCAGGAAAGGAAATTTTGTTTATTGATGGTCTATCAAAAAGCCAACACAAAAATTTTCTTATAAAAATACAAAAGTAGAAATACAATAAATATATGCATAGCTACATTACTTGCATGTAACACATAAATCAAAACTTAACCTCTTGCCGTCCGCCTGCTGTTTATAAACGGCAGGGCGGTGGCAGTCCAGGGGCGGGTTGCCGTTCCTAAACGGCACCCGCCTTTTCTAGCTGTGCGCGCTCCCTAGGATTGTCTCCTCCGGACACAGTGAAACACCGATCGTCGGACGGGACCTCTGTACGAGGTCCCGGTCATGTGATCACTGATTGGCGAATCAGTGATCACATGCAAAGTAGTAAGCAAGATGTCACTTGTGACATCATTGCTTACTACGTGTGAAATCTGTGAATGATCACAGAGGTCACATGGTACAAGGCTATTCACAACACCCTTGTACCATGTGACAAGCTGTGACCAATCACAGCTCACTCAGTATTTCTCAATGACTGCAAGAATGCAGACAGAGAGAAAGAGAAATGATTGCTTTTACATCCTATATAGGTGTAAAAGCAATCAGTGTAAAAAAAAAAAAAAAATCTTCATCACCCCCCACAAGTAGTACAGTGTCACCATGGTGACACTGTACTGCTAGGGTGACAGTATGTAAAAAAAAAAAATAATAATAATATAAAAAAAATAAAATAAAAATCTAAAAAAAAATGTTTAAAAATTATAATTTTTGGTTATAAACTAATTTGGATTTTTTTTTTTACTAAAAAAAATAACGGAATAAATTTTGGTCAAGATTTAGGATGAAATATTATTTATTTGCAAAATTTTATTAAAAAAAACATTTTTTTTCAAAATTTTTGGACTTTTTCATTTACATAGTAAAAAAAATAAAAATCCCAGCGGTGAATAAATACCACCAAAATAAAGCTTTATCTGTCTCAAAAAAATGGTAAAAAATTCATATGGGTACAGTATTGCATGACCGCGCAATTGTCATTCAAAGTGTGATAGCGCCGAAAGCTGAAAATTGCCCTGGACAGGAAGGGGGTAAAAGTGTCTGGACAGGAAGTGGTTAAAGTCCAACAGAAAGTCCATACGGTAAATACATACTTAGACCTATGCGGTCAATAGAGGACTTGCACAATAAATATATGCATAGTTACATTGCTTGCATGTAACCGCAGAAATCAAAAACTTAAAGTCCAGCAGAAAGTCCATAAGGTAAATGTATACTTGGACCTATACGGTCAATAAAGGACATGCATACCTTAATTAATAGCCAAGAAAAGGGCCTTTATGGCCATATCAGAAAAAACAGTAATACATAGCATATAAACAAACACATTACATAACCAAGACTAAGGAACATAGACCTTCAGGTACACGTGGCCTCTCTTCAAAAATGCAGCTTCCAACATAAACCTAGGGTGTGTCAGAGAAGAAACAAAGGATAGCCCCGGCACCCAGAGGTCAACAAGCAGCAACAACAGGCCTGATACCCCTCCACGTCTCTATCCAGGCCTCCCGCCGCCACCCGTCTCTCTCAAGACCCCGAATTTTGCCCACCTCACCAAGGATGTCATGCACTACCACCGGGACAGGAAGGACTTTCTGCGGCAGGGACACCTGGCACTGTTCATTCCACATGAAGTAACTGACAACTAGGCTAACTAAGAACAAAGTGCTCAAATCAAAACCCTTGCGGTCTTGCAATGCTCCCACATGCAGTGCAGGAAAGGAATGCCAAGGGCCCTCCCCACCTCTTTACAGACTGCCACATTGAAGGGGCACTGAAGCAGGAAGTGGTCCATGGATTTCACCTTACCCCGACACTCCGCTCTCGGACAACCTCAGTCATCCAGAGAGCGGTACTTCAAGTTCCCCCTCACGTACAGTCTGCCATGGAAGCCGAGCCAGGTCTGGTCCCTAAACGTGAAGGGAATCCACTCAGAATTTATTAAACGCAAACCCTCCTGCAAGATATGGCCTGGGCAATCCCTCAAGGCCAGCGGTGCGTGAAAGACAATAGACACAATCCTCTCACCCAAGAGCCTCCTGGGAAGGGACTTGATGTCCTCCGCTGACACACACCACCGCCTGAGTGTTTTCAAGTTCGGGGCAATGTAAGCCAGGAGCTTACCATGCTTAACCCTTAAGCTTTTCACTGGCCCACCTTCCTCCCAACAGCACAGAAAAGGCCTAAACCAGTTCCGGAAGAGACTTACCCATGCAGGCGGACTCTCTGCCAGCATGTTACCAAAGTTGTGCTTCAAGAACACCAGAGAGAAGAAGACCACTGGGTTGACCATACCTAGGCCACCCTTCCGCCTGGATAGATATGTCACATCCTGCTTCACAAGGTTCAGCCTGTTTCCTCATAATAGCGGGAAGAAACAGCTGTAAATCCTCGTATAGAGAGATTCAGACAGTACTGTCTGAACTGGCAAGATACAGACAATACTGACATACAGAAATATGGGGATCAGGTACGTTTTCATCAGGTCTACCCTTTCCCTCAAGGAGAGCGCGACCCCTTCCAGCACTTCATCTTGATCTCGGTATCAGACGGCCTGGCCTCCCAATTTGATTTGCCATAATCAGCATAGCCAAAATCGATGCCTAACACTTTAACTGTCTGCTCGGGCTCTGGGAGGGTATCCGGAAGTGAGAAGCAATCACCCTCCTCACCCATCCAGAGAACTTCAGACTTGTCCTGATTAGTCTTAAACCCCGACACCTCAGAATACTGCTCTATCTCCGAGACTACCACCTGCGCCTCTTCAGCCCCGGAGACAAAGACAGAAACGTCATCGGCGTAGGCAAGGACCCTCAAAGGTGGCTCCCCAGGAATGCCCACTGGCACCCCACCCAATGCTCCGCCGTCTAACCTCCTTATGAAAGGATCAACCGTGAAAACATAGAGTAGAGGGCTCAGAGGACACCCCTGGCGCACCCCCGAACCAACCTCAAAGGGCTGCCCAATCCAACCATTCACCAGCATGAAGCTCTCCACCCCATTATACAAGGTCTTAAGCCAGCCAATGAACCTCCCCTCCAGACCATATCTATCAAGGAGAAGCCAGAGATACTCATGGTCCACCCGATCAAAAGCCTTAGCCTGATCCAATGTCAGTAAGTACTTTCCCAAGCCTTCAGCCCTGCACTGCTGCAAGACCTCGTGGACAGCTAACACCGCTGAGAATGTGCCTCTGCCCTGAACCGAGCAGTGCTGCTGACGGGAAAGCAAGGTGTCTGCGACTGACGCCAGGTGCCAAAAAAGTATCTTAGCCAGGATCTTCCTATCGACATTGAGAAGGCTGATGGGGCACCAGTTCCCAATCATCGAAGGATCCTTACCTTTTGACAGCAAGATTACAGCAGACTTTCTCATGGAGGGGGGAAGCGAACCTTCCTCCAGACAGCAATTAAAGACCTCCACCAGATAAGGCGCCAAGCTGGACTTGAAACATTTATAAAATTCTGCTGTCAATCCATCTGGCCCAGGCGTCTTTTTAGGGGCCAGACTCTCTATGGCTTTGAACACCTCTACCACCGTAATCTCACCTGTCAAACTTGGAAGCGGGACGTCACTCCCCAGACCTGGTGTAGAATCCAAGAAACCCAACATCCTCGCTCGGTCGAGATGCTTCTTCCCAAGAAGATCCTTGTAAAAGGACCTTGAGACCTCCATGATCCCTGATCTGGATTTCATCAGAGACCCCGTACTATCTCTCAGGCCTAGGACCGTCTTAATCGCTACACCATGCTTGCAGTTCTGGTAAGGGTCGGGTGAGTGGTACTTCCCGTAGTCCCTCTCCAGAACCAAGGAGGCATGCCGGTCATATTGATACTTCCTGAGAAGAAGTTTCACCTCAGAGATCGCCCCAGGATCTCCACCGTACGAGAGAAGGCAATCAAGCCTCCTCCGAAACCGCTGGTAGGCGACATATCTATCAAGTTGTTTCTTCCTCCCTAGGGCCTTGAAAAACTTGCTGGATCGCCGCTTAGTAAGCTCCCACCACTCTGACTTACTGTTGCAGAAATCCAGAAGAGTCACCTGAGCCTGGAAAAAGTCCTCGAAGGATTGTCTCACATCTTTGTCTTCCAGCAAGGTCGAGTTCATCTTCCAGACGACCCTCCCCTTCAGCGGTGCATCTGAAACATTCAAGACCACAGATAGCATAAGGTGATCATAAAACTTTACTGCCCGACACTCAGGTGCCAAAAAGGCAGAGCCCCCCTTCAAAAAAACCCTATCTATCCTGCTCTCACTATTGCCACGGCTATATGTGTACCCCGTGCTGTCCGGGCTGCACTTAATCAGTGCATCCACCAGACCTGCATCCCTGACCACTGCATTAAGAAAACCGCTGTCATAGCCCAGACTGTCAGAGGAGCCTTTCCTGTCTTTAGGCCTAGTGATGGTGTTAAAGTCACCCCCAAAGACAACCTGCCGGGCTGTAAAAAGGAAAGGCTTAATCTTTGTAAAGAGGCATTTCCTTTCCCACTTGAACTGCGGGCCATAGATATTAATCAAATGCAGGTCCTGCCTCTTCACAGAGATGTCCAGGACCATGCACCTTCCAATCTCCACCTCAATAACCCGCCGGCATGTTACCATACCGGTAAAAAGGACCGCAGCCCCACTGTAAGGCTCAGCCGCAAGGGACCAGAAGAAGGGCCCACATCTCCACTCCCTCTTTGCCAGGTGTATTGCAGCAAGGCTGTTCAGATGGGTCTCCTGCAAAAATAAAATGTCAGCATCATTTTCACTGAGCAAAAATAAGGCTAAATTACGAGCGCTCACAGACTTCAAGCTGGCAACATTAATGGTTGCCACTTTTACTGGGGCAGGAACTGCCATCAAGATGATTGAGGTAGGCATTCCTTAGCCTCAACTTCCCCTGCTGGGGACCTCTGCAACTCCTGGGGACCCTCAGAATCAATAACAACTACCTCCGTCTGATCCATGGAATCAGTACTATCTTCTCCATGGTCAGACAGAGTACCAAACTTATTTTCTACTGCAATATCCGACAGGTCCGAAGAGCTGGAAGACCTTGCCAGAGAAAGGACCACTCTATTCCCCCTGACTCTCTTCCTCCCAGCCGGGATCCACTCCTCCGCATCCCCAGCAGAAGGGGCCACCTTACTCTCCTCCTGAACCTGAGGGGATACCACCACCCTTTCAGCAGCCCTCCTCCCACTCATACTAGCCCCCTTCCGCCCCACCGCCCTGGAGCCTGTACCCACCACTGAGGGGTGCCCAGACTCCGAAGACTTAAAGGCACAGCTACCTCCTTCCACCCCACGGGCAGCCTCCGACAACAAGGAACCCTTGATGGGCACAATGCACACACGAGGGTTGAGGTTAGACATGGACAGGGAAGCAGGCAACACAAGTGACGAGACAGATGACACAGACAAGGGGGACCCAGAAGGACGCACAGACACAGGGGAAGACTCACTAGAAGAAGCCGGTACAACAGGAACCGACACAATGGGGGACTCAGCCACAGAAGCAGACCTTGTATCCCGACAGGGGGAGCTTACTAGGGGTAAAGCCGGGGCAGCCACCTGGACCTCAGAAGAAGCCTCCTGAAGGGGGACAGAGTCCTCCGCGTCCATCCTCAGAAGCTCCTCCGCCAGCTTACCCTGGTTGTAAAGAGCTTCCGGGCACAGGCTATAGGGATGCCCTAACACATTGCATAGGTTGCAGCGGATGATGCCGCAGCTCTTGGCTTGGTGGCCCCTGGCACAGAGAACACCTCTGGGTAGGGCACAAGGATGAAAAATGGCCCTTGTCACCGCATCGATGGCACAACTTGGGTTGACCCTGGTAGAAAACAATTATACAATCTCTGCCAATAAAAGCAGCGGATGGGATGTGCTGTACCACATTCTCGTACACTTTAAGTCTGACATGGGTCGTCCACCCACCTGTCCAGATGCCTTTCTGGTCAAGGACCTTACTCAAGGGGCCTAACACCTCCCCATACCTCTTCAGCCAAACCATCAAGTCAGCAGGGGGAATGGACTCATTTCTGACTAGAATTGTTACCTTCTTAGTCAGAGGCTGCCTGGATATTACTCTAGGTCAGTGTTTTTCAACCTTTTTTGTGCAAAGGCACACTTTTTTCATGAAAAAAATCACGAGGCACACCACCATTAGAAAATGTTAAAAAAATTTACCTCTGTGCCTATATTGACTATATATAAAGTAATTCTCTTGAATAGGAATCAAACACAAAGAAATTATTTTATAATTACTTTATTATGAAATAATAAAGTATTTTATAATTGGACCCGGGGGCCGGACCAAGAGTAGATGAATGATGTGTATGTGTCATCCATA
Organism: Staurois parvus; assembly: GCF_062004578.1. Lineage (NCBI taxonomy): Eukaryota > Metazoa > Chordata > Amphibia > Anura > Ranidae > Staurois > Staurois parvus. Next base: position 6,738,499 of record NW_028318250.1, on the reverse strand, counting down.
GTAAGTATAGTAATATTCCCCCATAGTAAGCATAGTAATTAATCCCCCATATAGTAATTCATCCCCCATAGTAATTAATCCCCCATATAGTAATTCATCCCCCATAGTAATTCATCCTCCATATAGTAATTCATCCCCCATAGTAATTCATCCCCCATAGTAATTAATCCCCCATATAGTAATTCATCCCCCATAGTAATTCATCCCCCATAGTAATTAATCCCCCATATAGTAATTCATCCCCCATAGTAATTAATCCCCCATATAGTAATTCATCCCCCATATAGTAATTCATCCCCCATAGTAATTCATCCCCCATATAGTAATTCATCCCCCATAGTGTAATTCATCCCCCATAGTGTAATTCATCCCCCATAGTAATTCATCCCCCATAGTAATTCATCCCCCATATAGTAATTCATCCCCCATATAGTAATTCATCCTCCATATAGTAATTCATCCCCCATAGTAATTCATCCCCCATATAGTAATTCATCCCCCATAGCAATTCATCCCCCGTATAGTATTTCATCCCTCGTATAGTATTTCATCCCCCGTATAGTATTTCATCCCCCGTATAGTATTTCATCCCCCATATAGTATTTCATCCCCCATATAGTATTTCATCCCTCATATAGTATTTCATCCCCCATATAGTAATTCATCCCTCATATAGTATTTCATCCCTCATATAGTATTTCATCCCCCCATATAGTATTTCATCCCTCATATAGTATTTCATCCCCCCATATAGTATTTCATCCCTCATATAGTATTTCATCCCTCATATAGTAATTCATCCCTCATATAGTATTTCATCCCCCCATATAGTAATTCATCCCTCATATAGTATTTCATCCCCCCATATAGTATTTCATCCCCCCATATAGTATTTCATCCCTCATATAGTAATTCATCCCTCATATAGTATTTCATCCCCCCATATAGTATTTCATCCCCCCATATAGTATTTCATCCCCCCATATAGTATTTCATCCCTCATATAGTAATTCATCCCTCATATAGTATTTCATCCCTCATATAGTATTTCATCCCTCATATAGTATTTCATCCCCCATATAGTATTTCATCCCCCCATATAGTATTTCATCCCCTCATATAGTATTTCATCCCTCATATAGTATTTCATCCCCCCATATAGTATTTCATCCCTCATACAGTAATTCATCCCTCATATAGTAATTCATCCCCCATATAGTATTTCATCCCTCATATAGTATTTCATCCCCCCATATAGTATTTCATCCCTCATATAGTAATTCATCCCCCCATATAGTATTTCATCCCCCCATATAGTATTTCATCCCCCCATATAGTATTTCATCCCTCATATAGTAATTCATCCCTGATATAGTAATTCATCCCCCATATAGTATTTCATCCCCCCATATAGTATTTCATCCCTCATAAAGTAATTCATCCCTCATATAGTATTTCATCCCCCACAGTACTATTCCCCCCCCCCCCTTCTAGTAAGCCAAGTCCCCCGTGTCAATTCACTTACCTTTTGCGTTCCTCTCGCTGTCTTCCCGCGCCGTTCGGGTCTTCAGGGCGGACTGTGAGAGGAGCCTAGCTCCCCTCCCCTCACGTTCGGCACGCTGCCCCGCCTACACACATCCTGACAGCCACATCCGCAAGCCGGATTAAAAGGTCCGCGCGGACTTTTGGGGCTGCCAACCGAGAGGAGGCAGGGGAGCGGCCGACCGAGAGGAGGGAGGGGAGCAGGCGCCCGGCACACAGAAGAGCCGCATTAGACTGGGTAAAGAGCCGCATGTGGCTCGCGAGCCGCGGCTTGCCGACCACTGAATCATTAGATTCTAATGATTGGTCTATTTGTGAGCCGAAGCCACATGTTACAGATGAAATTGGAATTTTTCCCACGGCACACCAGACAATATCTCACGGCACACTAGTGTGCCGCGGCACAGTGGTTGAAAAACGCTGCTCTAGGTGACAAACCCTCCCATTCCTTATCCCGCTTATAAATGTGGTAGTACCTGTCCCAAAACAAACCGAGGTTCTCTGGTCTGACAAAGGATAAATCGAATTCGCCAGACCCTACAGGATTAATCTGGGCAAATATCTCCTCCACTTTAAAGCCCATCCCCATGATTTTATCCGCCACAGAACTCCTAGAGGGGGGACTACCAACCCCAGTCCACCTCAACTGGACCACATTCCTCCTAGTAAAGGAACTCCCAAAACTTGGCCACGCACCAAAGGGGGGGACCTGCAGGGGAACCCCCACCCCTCCACCACCCAGAGCGGCTGCATAGCTGACCTTAGGCTGTGCACCCCCTGACACCACACCAGCATATGAAGCTCCAGCAACCAGGGAACCCCTGGGAGCCACATTCACCCCACCACCACCAACCACTGCTGCAGCTATTCCTGGCTTAGCAGGGGCCTTAGCATGCACAGGCTGCACACCGCCCAAAGAGTCAACTTGGCCGGCAGCCAACACACCAGTGGCCACTGACCCTCCTACATCCCCTCCTGCAGACTGAGGGGAAACAGACACTGGAGTAGGGACCCCCTCCCCCTCACCAGAAACATCAGCCTTTGTTAAGCAAACAATAGATGCAGATACAGTAGATACAATACCGTCCCCAGCAGTGTTTGAAACCACGCTCTCGGCCATTGCTGTAGGCAGACAGGCAGCCGATTCACCATGCCCCTCACACACCTGTGTGGAGACACCGCCCTCGGCAGCCGGCCTGAGCACGAAGACAGTTTTCTCCTTGACCCTTTCTTTGGGCTTCCGCGGGGCTACATCCATCCCTTCATCATCTGAAGAATCTTCACTGAACTTCCTTCCACCCAACGAGGACTCCAGCTCACGAATAACTTGAAAGGTACCCACATACTCTCCAGAATCTTCAGCCCCCGATTCCTGGGCCACTTGACCAGGCGTCAGCATACCGCTCACCTCCAAGGCAGATGAAGCAGGCATTTCCTCCTGCAGCAAAGATTTCCCAGCAAGCTGGCCATCCTCCTCCACAGCCACATCCATAGACTCTCCCGAGCTTACTTCAGCATCTGGAGCCTTCACACCTTTCCTCATGGACATAAACCTGGCTTCGTTCTCAAACTTTTCTTTAAAGCTGACGCTTGTTTCCTTCAACGCAGCACCCAGCAGCACTTGGTTCTTAACTTTGTCTTCCAAGGCACGGACTTTGGGCTTGTGCACGGATCTTTTGTTGCTCCAAGCCTTATCACAAACGGCCTTCTTCTTCCTGAGGTCCATACGCAGCTTGGCCAACTTCTCCTCCTCCTTCACGATACGCAGCAGCCTTGCCGCAATCTTGCTACGGTAAACCGCTAACAGCTCACCTTTCTTGGGGCCACCACCAAGGTCTTCAAAGGATGGGGCCACATCCTGACTGACGCCTTCCAAAGCCTTGGAAAGGCTGTTCCCGGGACCTCCACCCGAGCCTCCTCCTGGGCCTCCCCCAGGATCCTGCATGCTACTCGGTCAGTAGCTGGGACTCTAGGTCCTGGCTTTTTGGGCCTCTGTGGAGCCCAGAGCACACTCACAGTGCAGCCACACCCTCCGCTGGTGGTACTGGGGATCACCTGCCGTGTGGGCTGCAGTACCGGTGCTTGCCAGCAGGTGCTTTAAGCAGCCAGGATCTCACTCCTGCAATCAAGCCATCACCTGAGGCTGATTGCAGGAGGTGTATTTAAGCAGTACCAAGCCTGCAATCAGTGCCTTGGTGTTTTCCCATGAGCCCCTGTATCTGCATCCTGTTGTCTACCTGCCTGATTCCCCTGCTTGACTCTGACTCTGATAGAACTCCGCCTGCACCGACCCCGGCTATTCCTGACCATTCTCCTGCCTGCTCCTTTTGTACCTTATCCGCCCGATTGATCCTGACCCGGCCTGCCTAACCATTCTACTTCTCCAGCTCTGTCTACGCCTGTGTTCCTGAGCATAGAATTATTAGTTGGAGGCTTGGTTTTTGGTTGCATGTGTGTTTCTGTATATTGGTGTAAGCTCTTAATAAATTATCTTATTACATCATTCCTGCAGTCTGCTATTCCCTGTGTCAGTCCACACATCTCTGGTCATATCCAGATCCTTGACAACAACTCAGTTCTACCTGATATATTATTATTATTATTATTATTACAGGTACTTACATAGCTCCGTCAATTTATGCAGCGCTTTACTTATATATAGTGTACATTCACATCAGTCCCTAACCCTCAAGAGGCGTACAATCTAAAGTCCCTAACTCACATTCATACATACACATACTAGGTCCAATTTAGACAGGATCCAATGAACCTACCAGCATGTCTTTGGAGTGTGGGAGGAAACCAGAGTACCCAGAGGAAACCCATGCAGGCACAGGTATAGTACCTGTTTTCCATTTGGAAAGAGTCAGTGGAACTTAAACAGCTGAAAGCTACAAGCGTGTGTCAACCTTTTGCTTAATGGAAAACTGATCTAGATGCAGAGGGGAGTTGTAGTATAGTTAAACCACTATACAGTAGTTTGATCATAATGGACATACAGGTTTAGTCTACAAATTTGTAAACCAAATACAGTTATGTGGTGTTAAATATGACATTTGTTTCTTTTCTTCAGGTAAATCTTATAATAACAATGCAAATATAACTTCTTCATGTATACAATACCTGGAAATGAGAGTAGGAAATTTAAAGTTTGATAGAATCAACAAAGAATTCAAAATAGTCACCTTCTATGAAAATATGGCCAAAACTACCTGAAATGAAAAAGAAAAACTCCCCTTACCAAATTAAAAAGAAAGATCTTCCAATTACAATTGACAATGACTTCATAGCATATCCCAAAATTAGGTAAAATATATATAATTCATCTCCCTGCTGCCCGAATACAGTCACTCAGCGAGAAGGATTTTACACACTCGCAGTGGATGGGAGAATCTATACATTTTTTTTCCCATTCAACCCTCCGATTGAAAGAAAAAAAAAATTAACAATGTAAGGTCTGCCTTATGCCCTTAAATTGCTTAACCAACACAATTGAAAACAACTGGGAGCTTCCCTTTGTTTTCTTATCACAGTCTCCTCCACACTATATGATGCCAACTTGCAACCAGACACAACTAAATTAACACAGATCCACAGAAAGCGTCAAAAAAGAGCCCATCTTAAAGTTGCATGTGGTATAAAAAGATATTCTTTTTTGAAACATATATGAATATAGAAAAAACACTAAAAGTTCATAAATCCTTCACCTAATAAAATTGACAACATTGTAATCAACATCCTTCTGTACGGACCAAATTCATACATCAAACCAGTCTGTACAATTATGTCCTAATTCCTATGGTTTTGCCAAAAGTCCAAAATCATGACTGATATATAGCCAGTGGCTAAAGTTGTATCCTACCTATATAGTACCTATATAGTTGTATAGAAAAGAGTTGGAGGTGAATGATAAGGCTGGAGTATTCTTGCCATTAATTTTATTGTATACAAACAGCAATTGTGTTTGGTTTATGCATTCTTGTGTAATTATCTATTCTCATATATATTTCAATATATAATCTATTTGTATACCACACAGAGCTTTAGAAAAACTTTCCTTTTTCATTTCTTTGTGGATTTCTGTTTAAATATTATATTATATACTGAGTAAATATATAAAATTGTTATTACAGTGTTTGAGAAATTTAATTTTTTTGTTTTGTGTTTTACATTTGTATAAACTTGCATTTCCAAATTTTTGTTCATGTATTGACTACTGAGATTTACTGCACATGCTACAGTTCAAAATGAATAAACTTTAAAATATTGCAGATTACCAGTCATTTGATGTAATAGGTGCATTAATTTTCTTTTTTCTTAGTAGATTTTTTGTGAGTGCAGAAGAACTCCTTATGATCCTGCTAAAAGTCGTGTGTGTTTGTCACTTCTCATGTACGGAATTGAAATCTCAATCATTATAAGCTCTCTTGAGTTCTCTTCTGTAAACTGTGGAACATAGTTTTATGTGATAAAGCTGCTTTAACAACTTGTGAGAAAAAATATCAGCCAAAAGGGAGAGTTGCTTTTAGTCAGTCAACCGCTAGTAGCACTGCTATGGCTTGTATTGGAAAAAGCAGCAGAGTACAACCATTGCATGGCACTGTAAAAAACGATATATATGTATATGGGGCAGATATCCCTGCCTCATGAAAATTATATATGTAATATACTATATATATATATATATATATATATATATATAGTGACAGTACAAGGCTCTGTCACTTTGGAGCTGGTCAGGAAGAGGACACAGGGTTTGCACTTGCAATCTTTCTCCAGATTCTGGTATTTTCGGATGGGGCTCCGTTGTTTGGAGACTCAACAGAGTCTTGGACAAGAAGGAATCTCCAATCCAGTGTCTGGTTGTTGTGGACAACCAGCAGTATGTATGCCCGGGTGCACACAGCCCTTGTAAGGATAGACTGGTGAGAGCAGTAGGTGGTAGGAATTGGAGTTGGTGCAGTTGCTGCTGTTTGAAGACAGAGCCCTGTCAGGATAGTTGGGAGCTCCTATTGGAGCAACTCCTGCAGCCCATGTAAGGGGGATTCAATAGACTGTGAAAATCTTATCCGCTACAAAAGTCTGGGAGTCTGACGAACCTGAGGAGGTCAGTGAGCCCAGGGGGGCTGGAGGGAATCTGTAAGTCTCTGGTGGGAGCAAGCTTGAGGTACTGGAAAAACCCTGTCAAGAGGCCACGTGGGGCCTGAACGGCAAGGTGCTGTCACCTAGGCTGAGAGAGCCTGAATAGTTAGTGGTCTGGGAGACAAAAACAAGCAGAGGTACTGCTGACCAGAGAGCCAGGTGGCTTGGTATTTTGCATTTGAGTTTGCTAAATGAAATGGAAACAACTGTGTGGGAATCCTGAATTAATATTTTAATTTTTGTTTATTAAAAGTATATTAAAAGCCCTTAAAGGATAAGTTCACCTTTCTACAAAAAATTATTTATTTTATTTATGTCAGGTACTTATATAGTGCCGTCAATTTACGCAGCACTTTTACATACCGTATTTTCCGGCGTATAAGACGACTGGGCGTATAAGACGACCCCCCTACTTTTCCTGTTAAAATATAGGGTTTGGGCTATACTCGCCGTATAAGACTACCCCCCTCTACCAACCAATCACGGCAAGCGATGTACCAGTATTTTCTGTGCACACTGCATACAAAGCCTGCTTGGATTGGGTGGGTCAGCTCTCCCTGCCTGCCCAGCCCTCCCTGTCTCCAAGATGATCTGAGAACTGCCACAGTTATTAATATATAATAATTAATGTTAATTACCGTATTTCCTAAAGGGGTCAAGAACTGCAAGGTACTGCCTAGCTGACGCTTCTGCACATGTCTTCGGCAACAGTAGACGATCGCTGATCACCATTCCTCACAGAACTGCATGAGACGTCGGATGCAGCCGTTCAGTGCTCGATTGAGCTTGACTGAAACTGTGATATGCAGAGAAGGGATACACATCGGGTAGCGGCAAGAAGACGCTTCTGCACATGTCACAGTTTCAGTCAAGCTCAATTGAGCACTGAACGGCTGCATCCGACGTCTCATGCAGTTCTGCGAGGAATGGTGATCAGCGATCGTCTACTGCTGCCGAAGACATGCGCAGAAGTGTCAGCTCGGAAGTACAGGTAAGGTTTCAGCACAACACCCGGCGTATAAGACGACCCCCGACTTTGTAGAAGATTTCCAGGGGTTAAAAAGTCGTCTTATACGCCGGAAAATACGGTATATATTGTATATTCACATCAGTCCCTAACCCTCAAGGGGTGTACAATCTAAGGTCTCTAACTCACATTCATATACAAGGGCCAATTTAGACAGAATCCAATTAACCTACCAGCATGTCTTTGGAGTGTGGGAGGAAACCGGAGTACACAGAGGAAACCCACGCAGGCACAGGGAGAACATGCAAACTCCAGGCAGGAGGTGCCATGGCTGGGATTCGAACCAACGACCCTAGTACTGCCAGGCAGAAGTGCTAACCATTTAGCCACTTTGAAGATGAAAAAACGTGCATTTATTATTTTTTTTGTAGTAGGAGCCTGTAAAGCATTGCACCAGCGATCAGCAGATTACTAATGCCATGCAGGGCTCCTGCAGACTGTCAGTGTATCTGATTGCTCGTACATGTCATACGGGCAAGCCGATACTTCCGACGGGTAGACTCAATGAACTACCACAGTGCTGTTTTTAAAAAGTGACAGCTAGTACAGGGAACTTCTACCCGTACTGCTGTCACAGGGAAGGGGGATTAGGCAAGGGCTGCAGGATCAGGAACATGTTACATGTTCCACCCTAAAAGCAGGTGGAACATGTAGCATGTTCCCAAAGGCAAACTTATCCTTTAACTGTAACTCCCTTGTTAAGTGGAATTTGTGTACAAAATCTACCACTGAGGTAACAATCGCCCAGACATATATATATATATATATATATATATATATATATATACAGTGTATATATATAATTTTCAGAACATTAATAGATTATTCACGTCATGCTCACCTGTTTTACACATCTCTTTGCAAAATGCTTGAAAGGTTTTATATTCCCTTTAACTCATTTTAACATACATTTAATTCAGTGCAAGACAATTCAACATGTAAGACCTAATTTTACATTGTGATAAAGTACATCCATCTGTAACAAACCACAACTTCTATTCATTCTTAAAAAAAGAAAGATCCCTTCGCTACCCAAGATTCTTGATATATCTTCACAAAAGGACCAGTTCAGTACCTTCATTTACAGCAAACAGCCTTTACTAGAGTCACTAGAGCCACTCTCAAGCTACTGAAGCACTGCTGCCCTGTGCACACAGACCTAATCGTTCACCTTTGGCCTTTATTCTGATCCAAAGGCTTCAATACTTTCTGAAGCTCTAACTTTCAACAAGTATGAAGGGATCTGACTTCACTCTGCATGCATGCTCTGTGTCGGTGACTAAGAACGTACTGAAGCCTGAAACAGACAGAAAACTAGTAATCTTAAAGTGATTATTTTAATTAAATATTGAATTTAATATCACTTTTGAGAAATCAAGAAGGGCTATCCTCACATTTTACACTAAGGATTTTCTATAATTACAAGTCTGCATGTTCTGGTGATAACACATTTTTACACAATTTTTCATGACCCATAAACATGAAAAGTAGAATTTCTAAGCTGTGACATGAATAACTTGGTTTTCATAGAGTAAGCAGGTGACTTTTTTTCTAATACTAAAAAAAGTTCACTATTCTGATCTTTTTTTTTTAAACATGCAGTCGTGTTTGTAAGAAATCCTATTTCAATGTATGCAATTCCAAAATTATTTTGAGATTACAAAGGCCTCTCATCATCTGCAATCTGCTGCATCACAATACCCACCAGAAGGCAAATGAAAACATCATGGATTACAATCAGCTATTTGGTTACAGCTGATTATTATTATTATTATTATTATTATTATTATTATCTGGTTATTTTTACCAGAGTACTGCCAACTCTTCTGAAAGTCATAGAAAGTCTGTGGCATAAAATAAAAAATAAAATAAGACCAGTGACCAATAATAATAATTATTTAAATAAAAAACAAAGCAATGAGGTTCTTAATTTTTTATCCTCGTAAATAATTTTGTGTCCTACCAAAAACAGTACCACACTTTAGATAGCTCTAGAGATTAATAAATAGTGAAAGTTTAATAAATGTAGATACTTTAGTCAGTTCTATTTTAATTTCAAACATATATTTTACTTTTCTGTAAAATATAAAATCCATGGTTAATGTGTGTTGGTTGGCCTTATGATTACACACCCTTTGCTAAGAGTCATAGCACTTTCATTTGATAAGCTATGTGTGGATGATTGAATGGGATGGCACTTGAAGGTATTAACAATAGTGATTTATTAAATGAGATCAAAGTTTTCATCTTTCTAGAGACCTCTACTAAGATATCTTAGTCCCAAGAGGCACCAAAATGTTGATTGCTTTTAATAAATCAGTTATGTTACATAAATTCACATTTAAACCACACTGTGAGAAATCATTCCCTTCTCAATAAATCAATCTTTGGCTCTGCCCCAATTATACTATATTATATGTTATTTTGTGCACATCACATATATTGAAATTAACTGAGCTGATTCGGATGGTGTTTAAGTCACTGGAATGGTTTAAATGAAAATACTAATTAAATATGTTGTTATTTTATGAATCCACAACATGTAAAATAGGACATGGGGTTGGGCCTCTAAGGCCAGTTGACCATTGCTGTAGCATTCTTTACCTTTAACAGATACTTTTTATGCTATGTTGGTAGTCCTTTAGAGCTCTTGTATCCTAGACCATTATCCCAGCTCACGGCTCCTACATCCCCTTGATGCTGCCAAGCCAAGCCAAGCATTAAGTACCCTTAATGAAAGACCAATATGTTGAATATGTTCATAGACAAATTACACATTGATATAAAATGGAGAGGGTAATTATATAACAACATGTTAACTTGCCTTACAGGTCCTCACACTACAGTATATATAGTAGTTGTTGGTAAGTCCAAGGGAGACTGCACAGATATAGTACAATGTTTTCAGCAAACACCATTGAAAGAGGGTAGATGATGCTCACATTATTGTGTCTCTGTACTATTGTTGTGTAATCATATCCACATTGGCAACGCATAATAGAGAACAATTCTCTTTGAAATCTTTCAGCTGTATCAACAACTATGAGTTGTGAGGATTTAAACAATCCATTCAATTTATTTCCAACCAGGCATGATCTCACTCAACATATTTATACAACAAGACTGAGATATGTGGCCAGCCTACATAAAAATCCACACAATGTATATTTTTTCAGCCACATACTGTAGCTGAAGTTGGAGTTGGAGTTGGTTTTTAAAAAGGACATTAGATTGTAACAAGGGTGCTCTGCTTTAAGTAGTATGTTGAAGTGAGAGGTACTCAACTGAATTATTTGTGAGCAGTTATAACATTTTTTCTTTCCACACATTTTTTTCCACACCTGTTATACATTTGGCAAAACCATGACATAAAATACATCCCCTAAAATAGTAAGGTATGAACAGTATATGAGGTACAAATAAATAAATAATTTGCGCTAGTAAATGTGTATAAATATATAAATATATATAAAGAAATCATCAAATCATAAGTCCAGAAAAAAAAAATATATATGCCAATACCACAAAAAAAATATAAAAAAACTTTTAAGTGCAAAAAACTTTTGTGCAAAAAAAGTGTCTAAATATGACCAAATCACCAAAAAACCTTGATAATATAATGGCAGATCATCCATAAATATATCTTCAGAAACGGAAACTCTGCAACACACCGATCCTCATCGATCGAAATAACAGGATGAAAAACTTTGTAGTTAATCGAAAATCCACTTCTCCAATAGATAAAGGACCACCTTCAAACGTATCCATGGGGGGAAATGCCAAGCACTCGAGAGAAACAGAAAGACTTCATGGTGCAATATTATAAAAACCAATTCCTTTATTAGGTACTCATTGCACTTACTCAAGAGGTGTCCCAGCCGACACCAGCATCAACAGCATAACAGCAATCACATAAACGAGCCTGGCTACTCAGCACATGCGCAGTAGCTGGCAGCCAAAAACGTAATGACGTCACATCAATCAAGCTCCGCCCTACGCGTTTCGTCATCGACGTCCTCACGGAGTGGATAGATGTGAGACGTCTCAACCTCCATAAATATTCACTCACAGGAAACGAACAGCTGACATCAATGGGGAATCAAGCAAAGCAAGCCGCCCCACAGATGACAGGAGTCCACAAAGGATATACAATGTATCCAATATATTTGCCATCACAAGCAAAAAAACTTTAAAACAAGAGAACAAAATAAAATAAAAAGAAATTTAAATAAAACACTAATGATAAATAAATCAAATAAATAAATAAATACATTAACGGGCCAGTACCCTCTAAGACTGTGTTTCAAAAAGGGAACTTAAAGGGCCAGTAACACTTTAAACACAAATAAAGGGGAACTCTAGTAATAATACAAAAATAATGCAGAAATTGTACAAAAAACATACAATCTCCCATATATCATCTTTAAACAGTTGCCTATATAAAAATATACTTAAAATAACATAAAAATTAAAAATTAAAAATTTGTGAGAAAACAATTCAAATCTATATTGACATTTAACCCAAATGGTTGCAAGGAATTTAGTTCATAAATCCAAAACGTCTCTTTTTTGGAAATCTCATTAACCAAATCCGAGCCCCTCCAATGGGGTTTTACCATCTCAATCCCATAAAAAGTAAGTAAGCTCGGATCACAATTATGTACCAATTTGAAATGTTTGGATACACTATGTTTATCAAATCCTTTTACTATGTTTCTTATATGTTCGCCTATTCTTGTTTTTAAACATCTCCCAGTTCTCCCAATATATCTCAAATGACATGGACATTCTAAAACATAAATCACATGTGTAGAATTGCATGTAATCAGGGATTTAATATCATATTCTTTTTTGGAAAATGAAGAGCAGAATGACTTTCTTTTTTTATTATTACCAACTTTTACAGTCCTACAAACTTTACACTTCCTACAAGGAAAAAAAACATTTAAATTTGGAAACAGATCGAACTTTTTTGGGGGTTCGATGACATTGCGAGCCAGTTTCATCCTAAGAGACTTATTTTTCTTATAAATGAATTTAGGAGTTTTAGATAAGAATTTATTTAGTATATCATCTTTTAACAAAATGGGCCAATATTTTTTAAACATTCATTCAATATTTTTGTATTGCATATTATAGTTAGTAATAAAGGGTACATTATTTTCAAATCCCAAATGAGCCTTTCTATTTCCAAGAAACGTCTCCCTATCTTTAATACTAATCGAATTTCTCTCTTTAATCAAAAAGGTCTTATCATACCCTTTCTCTATAAATCTTTCAATTAACACCTCAGATTGATCGAAAAAATCTTTGTTAGCGCTACAATTTCTTTTTAATCTGGTAAACTGACTTTTTGGAGTTCTATATAACCAATTTGGATGATGTCCACTAGAAATAGGTATATAGCTGTTTTTGTCCACTTCCTTGAAGTAAGTTTTGGTACAAATTTGGCCATTATCTTTATATAGGACCAGATCCAAAAAATTAATTTGCTCAAAATCACTAATAACAGTGAATCTCAATCCATAGCGGTTCATATTAATATATTCCATAAAGGAATCGAGCTTTTCTCTGGATCCATCCCATACCATTATAATGTCATCAATATACCTCCTGTATTGTATACAGTAACAAATGTAAAAGCTTAGTACACTAGCACTGATAATCAATCATTATTAGACAAGATAGCAACAAAAAAAAACAACATAATGCTTTCAGTAATGACTGACAATGTGATTCAGCATCTTTAAGTCCCCAGCTCAATGTAAAAAGGTTTTAAAATCACAAAAGACCCCCAACAAACCCCACCCCCCCCCAAACAAAAAAAAAAAAGCAGCTTTGGTTGTAATACTCTCTAAATCCAAAGCTAGTGCCCTACAGTAATTTCTTTTTTCTAAAAGATCCTCTTAGTGTAGAGCATCATGGGCTAACCCCTGAGGGGGTGTCATAATGGCAATCTACATTCACAGTATATAATAAAGAGAACTTAGCCATCACATCAGTGCTGCTCTAAACAGCACCCATAACTGTCCAACAGATTTCAGCTTTAAGCCCTATAGAGGGATAATACACAGTTGTAGGCCAATCAAATTCAACCTGCTGCCATTTTAGGACACCCAGGCATGATTTTCTGGTAAAAATACCTTGGTCAAGGCCAACTCAAATCATGGACCTGGAGCAGATTATTATCCTAACAGGTTCAGTTTCTGTTTGTGAGTGTGTGCCCACAATTATTTGAGGATCTGTTTTTTCAGAATGTGTGTAAAAGTAGTAGATTGCGTTATAGATCTAAATCAATGTACTATTCTTTTCCTCTGAAGAGAAAAACGTATTTTAGGCAGCTATTTTCTTACTGATCTCATAGTAGACTTACCATTCCAAGTGTCATAGAGGATTCCTGTTGCATTTCTTTTACCGTTTTCCTGTGTAAGGAAATCCTTTGAGTAGAAGAACTGTGTGCAGAGCACTTTTACGAACTATTTCCTCTTACTGAAGTAACTGACTGGTAACTTTCTGCCAAATTAGATTAGAAAACTAATAAAGAGGTTTTTTTTTTTGGGGGGGGGTTGTTTTTTTTAAATCTACAGTATGTGTATTTTGTATGACTGGATTTTTGGGGATGAGTACCAAATATAAGTGGGGGAAAAAATTTATCAAGATATTATCACACACTGGTGCATAAAAGATAAATGCATAAGAGCTACTCTGCTCTGTAAACAAGGACACAACACTGTAAGTTAAAGTAGATTAAATCCAATGACTAAAATGTCATATAAATGTATGGTAATTCAACTTCAATATTTGTTTTCAATCTTTTTAGGTCTACAGCTTTTATTAAATATTACCTGGTGCATCTGCCAAAAAGGTTCTTGTTCAGGTACCCCCTGGTAACTGTCTTCCAATTATGCTCCTGCATTGCTACGTGCACCTCCTGCTGGGACTTCATGTCAGCTTGCCAGCACACATTGCACAGGTATGATCCACCATTATCAGTAAACTTGTACAGAGCATGCACATAGACCATAAGGCAGGCCATAGACTATGTGAATTTCATTCCTGCAGCCACAACTGATCAACTTGGGTATATTCAGCATTCCTGCTGAATCGGTTGACTATGGCCCGCTTAAGTGGCTGAAAAATACTTTAAAAATATGCCAATATTTTATTGCTCATATCAAAACCACACTCAACATACTGTATATTGACATCCAGCTGCAATTCATCCACCAATTCATAGATCACCAGATACCAAAAACAATATTCTAACAGCAAAACTTATAATTAGAAAAAAAATTCTTATCACATTTAGCACTCATCTGAAACACCAGACCCACATTTCTGTAGGCCTATTAACTGGTGCTTCAGCTTCCCTATTAGTGGTTTCCAGGAAATCACCATTAGTAACAGAAATTGTCCCTTTGATGTTCATCCTCCTCCTAACTCTTTGATTACTCCCAAGCTCCACATCAGCACAGATAGATGGGATTACAGCTACAGAGGAATCTGTCCACCAATGTGACAAGGACTTAGGTTTGTCCTGAGTGCTTCTAAGCATTTTGATACCTAATCACAACTATCTTGTCCAGTTACACCTGCTCCATCAGGCACAGTCCCACTGAGCATAAAATGCCAGAGGAGCTACAATTTATATCCGCAAGCATGTCCAGAAATCCAGGAGTCCAAGGGATGACAGAAGCCCAGTGTAATGTAGGAGGGCTGGAGTAAAGAGAAATCTCCCCACGAGACATACAGTAAATGGCAGAAAAAAATTAACTACTCTATCTGAAAAAAAGGGTTTGCCTTTAGATACAATTTATTGTGTTTTTCTTTTTTTTTCAACATCTCTGTCAGGATCTTAGACCAAGGTGGCAGACTGAGGAAGATCATGAAAAAGTTGATTAACAATAGAATCATCCTACAGATATCTTTTCTTTGAGTATGACAGCCCTGTAGCCTCGGCACCTTAATCATCTTGAGTAGGGCAGAAAAGTCAATGGAATGAAAAAGATAAGAAAGGAAACTGAATTATTGTATGGATGATTTTATATGGTACAGCAGTTTTATACTATGGTAGCACCTAAAGTGTCATGGACAAGGGGAGCAGAAGTTAATTAGCATGTAAAAGTTTTTTAATGACTTAACACCTAAATATACTGCATGTCCACAGCAGGGAAGTATTTTTACTGCTACTGGATAACTAAAAAAAATGTACAACATTGGGAGCTTTAGTGTGTTAGAATGCAGAACACAGTCAGGGTTTACCAACCAAAGACAGCAGTATATTAACAGCAAAAACATTTATTTTTGTTTTCTCAAAAGTAAAAATGCCTGGGGATCAAGACTAACTAATGGTGGCTATATACAGTGCAATAAAACTGAATGATCGATGTCCAATATGACAAAACAATCGAATCAGACATTAATCAAGTGAGACAAAAATGACATGGCCAAGTGATGAGTGGCAGATAGTGACAGTTTCAATCCACCCAAGTTGATCGTTTGTGGTGAAAATAAAAATAGATCATACAGGGTCGATCAAAGGCATTTTTCATGCCCTTATGAATCACTTATTATCAGTATACAAGTAAGAGAGCAAACAACATCATCAGTTGACCCTGTGCAATCGATTATTTTCTTCCACAACCGATTGGGTCTATTAAATCAGTTACTATCTGTCACATATCACTCTGCCATGTTATGTTTGTCTCAGTCCATTGATGTCTAAGTTGAATGGTTTGTCAAATTGGACTTCAATCATTCAGTTTATCACATTGTATATGGCCACCATATGACTCTGTATCTTTCTTGTTTCCTCCGTCTCTTCCTTCTCACTAACCCTGAATCCTTTTATTTTCTCCATATATCTTTATGTTTCACTCCACCGGTCATTTTTTGGATTTCAAAACTGGCCTTTGCTTTCCTAGCATGACTTGTCATATGCTAGGCTTGTATATGTATGGAAGTGCAATTGGAGAGTGTTTAATAGCTTTACCCTGGCCATTCATTTGGCAATCTGACTTTCTAAGCCATGCATTATCACAAAATGCTTCAATATTTAAAGATTTTGCTGTTTCTAAATATGGTGTACACATTTAATAATTTGATTACTTGCTAGCCTTTGCCAAACTTCTGAATTATGCAGGGTATAAACACATTTCTCTTTATAACCACAATAGATTTTAAATCAAATCTTATTGATGTCTGAAAAGGTAACAGTTTAGTAAGAGGTTGCATGCCCGCCACATGCATGCTGATTATATGTGAATTAGGTTTAAAATGACCTGATTTGACCAATTTAAAAAAATAAATAGTATTCTTTTGTAATCAGATCACATACGGGAAGAAACCAGCTTAGGTTACAAATGGTCAACAGCATGTAAAATCTATATTATATAATAGTGTAGTGCCCTACTAGGCAGCTAGGGGAAATCTAATTATCAGCTAGGGACTAGATATCAGCCCAGGTGCAATAGTCAGAGGAGTAAAATTTCCATTAGGGCTGGAAGGCTCTGCAGAATTAGCACTCTGAGACTAACCCCTGCTCTAGGACTTTGGAGAGAGTTCTAAAAGAAGTGGGCAGATGTAAGGAGTAGCTGATCTGCATATTCAAGGGACTCTGACCAATCCCTAACAGGAGGCTTGGCAAGGGGTCAGAATAGCCCTTAAATATGAGAGAGCCTGGCCGGTAGCAGGAGTGTTGGGGTGGAAGCCTGGGAGGGGCCCCAGATGGGAGAGGGGCTCATTTACAGGTGGAGGAACTGGACAGGAGGAAAACTTGCACCCTTACCGGCCCCCTGAGAGAGGACCAGCTGTATAGCAGAGGAGGAGCAGCCCAGCTAGAAGGCCTGATAGCAGCCACCAAATAAATAGCAGCACGGGAGAGGGACAAGTGAGTAAACCTACACCCCCTGGGCTAGATAGGGGAAAGAGCGCTCTGGTCTGAAACTAGATTAGCAACCTGCTGGGACTGTCTTTCTTTTAAAGTGGCAAGACTGGATCCCCTGTCCAGGGATTTCCTCCTGGCAGCCAGATTGATGAATATTTGATGTCTGGAGAAGTAAACTAGGAGATGCTGGCTTGAAGTTTCTGCATAGACTTGTAAATAGTTCAGGAAGTTTGTCCTCAATTCTCAGTTCCATTGGGCATTCTGTATACCCCTTATCCCACACATGTTTTATTCCCCTAATTAAACAACCACAACAACGCTCAAAGTCTGTGTATTGACTCCTGAACACAAGTGAATGTAAATGCTTGTTCCCTGGCTGTGCAGCATTATAGGGGAACCCAAAAACCTCAGCAACTCCTAAGGGGTTAGTGCTACAATAGCAATAATACTACAGTATATAATTTTATAAAATATTCACATTAGCCCATGTATGCTGTTGTCAAACTTAATGCATGCTTTCGTTTTGCCAGTGAAAGGAAAGTTACCTGAGCCATATAGCCTGAAATAAAACCGGACCTTTTCCTCCTAGAGCAGGCTGACATGACAGACAATCATTGATGAACAGTGACTGCTGTTTATTCTATGTATTATCTAAATGTATATTTTTTTTCACTTTATTTTGTATGTGATGTGTGTTCTGAATAAATGTAGTTTTTTAATGTTTTAAGTTTTAACAGTGTATGTGTGAATGATTATTCTATCAGAAAAAACTGCCCAAAGTTTCCATTATTAAAGAGAATTTTTAATACAAATAAATATAAGAGTCAATGACAGTTTTGCTGTCTACAGTATATGTGTCTTCATATTTTTGTAGAGTTTCTGAAGTTCACACTTGGAATAATGTACCACTGAGTATCTGCATTCCAAACCTTCTATTCATTTTTTTTTATATTCTTGACATTTTAAAAGCTTTTCCGTATAGTATTAATGCATTGCAGAGAAAATACTTCACTTTGTCTAACCTTTGTTATTCATGCTCATTGATTTTCCACCTTTCCTTCCATGTTCTCACTGTTTCCCTGAGGTTTTTATCCATGTCTCCTCTAATCTCAGCATTTTGACTATCCCCTTGATTGCTTCTTTGTGAACTTGCTCGGTCTAGTGCTGTAGTACCTCTAGATCACTTCTCCATGGGTCAGTGCTGTCATTGCTGAACTTTAGACAATGTTCTACTTCTATCTTTCTGCCATTTTATAACACAGTATATTATTGTTCTCCATAGCTAACTCTGCTCTATCTAACCTAAAAATCTCTCTCTGCAAGACCCATTCATTGTGCTCTCTAACAAGTATCTGAGTTTTGCCTTTACAGTAAATCATATGTAGAGACCTTTAAGAGTTGTCCATTAAATAATATCTTTTTGAAGTTTAAATAATAGTAAAGGAAATGCTGAATGAATATTGGCAGCTTTTAAAAAAATGTAAACCATCCTGGACAAATAATCTAAGAAGATCTATTAGAAATTTAGTGTTGTGCTGATTACTGCCTAAACTGTGTTTCAGTTTTGGGTGGATGCTGGCAGGTTTAACAACCTGCCGGTGTACTATATAACTCAGAAACTGTAATAATGAGATATTAAAGTAAACCTGTTAGCACCATAAAAGCATTGGACAGGTTCCTGAACTAAAAATCTGGTACTGAGCAGTACGTGCATGTGCCTTTGACTGTAGTCTTTAGGATCCTAGGTGCCCTGGATGCCATAATGCTATAACAAGCAAGATATGGTGGTGACTGTTTACGGTTGGATTTCCCATCACCTTCTGTCCGGGACAATAGTATTTAGGGTAAATAGAGTGGATGAATTAACCTGATAATAACACAGACAGCAATACAAATCTTACAGGGTTTTTAACATTTTCCCACTACCAAAACGAAAAAAAATGATATACTTTGAAGAAACCTTTTGTGTTTTTATATCTATACACAAATGTTTTGTGTTTCATTTCTATTTTAAACTGATTAGGTTGTTTTACAAAGTGAGGGTTTCCAATCACTTTAATTATATACACACCATGTATATACAATTTGTATATAGTATCATTGGTGTGTGTGACCAGTTGCATTAGGATGTTGTGGGCTCATGTTTGCTTGCTTGCCTGTTTTTATGTGTTTGCTTAACTACTGATTGCATTGCTGTTTGCTCTTCATTATTTTGCAGTAAACACTCCTACTGCACTTACTACAGAGTGTGAGTTCCTCTCACGAGTTTTATAGACTGGTTATATTCTTATCAAATCAATCACAGAGGTTTCTAACACTGGTTTACTGCCACATTGCATTGTCCAATTGCCTTCCATTAGCATATACACATTGATAATCGTATTGTTTTAGAAGCTGCCATGTTACGGGTGTAATGCCCTCCTAATTAGGTTGCTAGGTAAATTTGGCTTTTGGTTCACGCTGTAATCAGGGGAGCTGTAGTTGTTTGGTCTGGTCTTTTCAGGGCTTTGCAGGCTGAGAGCTTGATTACTTTCCCCTGTTGCTAGAAGAAGTTTCTGGAACTTAGGGAGGAAGAATTTAAATGACCAGCCTGAAAATTGATCAGGGCCTAGCCAATCCCTAGGGAGGTGTGTCCAGATGGTAGCTGGATGCTCTTAAATAGTCTAGATCCCTGAGGAGAGATCTTTTTCCCTGCTGAGGAAATGGATCTGTAAGCTGAATGGAGGGGGGGGGGTGCTGTTTGTCCCTGGAGTCCTGTGGACTGGATGTTGGACTACTCTACAAGAGGCTGCACCTAAAGAATGATTCTGTTCCTGGAATATGTGAGTAGAGCCTCCAACCTGTTCTCACACCTACTTCATGGTCCCCAGCCATTAACCTGTGGACTGTTCCAGTCTGCCTTTACCTGTTCTCAAACCTACTTCATGGTCCCCAGCTATGAACCTATAGACTGCTCTAGTCTACCTCTACTTATACTCAAACCTACTTCATGGTCCCCAGCCTTGAATCTATAGACTGTTCAGGTCTACCTTTACTTGTGCTACTCTTACTGAGTGGCACATATCCTCTGCTAAGAATACCTAACAGGAGTACCTTTTGGAGTATACCATACCACCCAACCCCCCACCTGTTACCAGTTTTGTAAGCAAATAAAATCTAAAAAGACATCCCCCAAACTGTTGAATGACCCGGAGTGAATGAACTGTTGCTGTGTGCCTAGCTGCCTCTGAATTGTTTTGGAAAATAACCTGTTAAACATGCAGTATTTCCAGAGACTGATATGAGATTGCTACCATGTTATAAGAGAATGTTAGAAATCTGCCAAATTGCTGACAACTCAAGAAAAAAAAAGTCTGCTGTGATTTTCTGATATACCTCACAGGAGCCCTTCATGCTCTATTTGATAGGTAATTAGGAACCAAACACAGCAATGTGACCGGCCATCCAATTTATCCAAGTATTACCATTAGATACTGACTGCAAGTCTCTGTTTTTCATTTACTAATATTATACTGACCTTTGCTCAACTATTTTACATTGCACAAATAAAATAAGTATTTTGGTAACAATTGCATCATTTAAAGATTCAGCGTGGGGGTTTGTTTAATTGCTGTTGGGTAACCTTTCATTCTTCACATTCCAGAAATTAAGGCAGAAAAAAAACATTTTAGGCTTTCACAATATCAGAACAGTATGTGCAGACAATCACACCTACATTGACACCGTGTAGAAGAAAATACAGCGCAATTGCATTTCTGTGATTAATATGCTGGCAGCTCGTGAGTGTACTGATAACGCAAAGAAAAAAGAAACAACAGGGCACATAGCTCTGCTTTCTCTAAGCAGACTTGAAATAAAGCAGTATAAAAACAGCTTGGTGTTTGGTGGGTGATTATGAATAGATTTTTTTCTGTTAAATACAGAATAACAGAGACAAATTCCATGCGTTGTCACACAGTTGAAAATGTGCTCTAATGATGCATAGCGATGAAAATAATAGTCTCCAAGTAGCTCAAAGAGGAAACTATAAAAAAGTTTTTAAGCAATTATCGTGTCTACTGAAAGCTTGTACAATATTCTATTAGTACAACTAGTCCTTAGTTCTGTCAATGCCCCCCTCCCTTTCACCAAAACCTATATATCTATTATACCCTGAAGAGAGAAACTTCAATTTTCAGAACATAAGTTATATATTTTTCTGCATTACTGTATGAAATATGACGCTATCACTGCTGCACAAAAGACTGCAGACAGGTTTGTATTCCTTTTTTTTCACTCAATCTTTTCTTTTATTCAGCCAGAGCAGGCATCATTATTACGTTATTTATATTTTAATTGTGAGGAGTATATACAGTACATAAATAATAATAATGTGTCTTTTTTTTTTTTTCATTTAAAGTGTAAATTCAGCTGTACAAAAAGCACACTATGCTGTCCCATACAAGTAAAGCAGCATAGTGTGATAATCCTACCTACCAGCCAGGGCTCCCTTTCTGTTTAAACAATGAACTCCAAAGCCACATTTAAAATATGCTTCTTAAAGCAGTTCTTCAAAATCCCCCTCCCCCACCCAAAGAAAAAAAAAAATAATCAGCAGCTACAAATACTATAGCTGCTGACTTTTAATAAAAGGACATTTACCTGTCAAGATATCCAGTGCTGTCCTCACCTGGGATGGTATTTTGCTGGTCTTTGGGTCCCCGGTGCTGCCAAGCTACATGTGGGAAGCCGGCTGTGACTCCTTGCAACTTCACAGCCAGCTTCCCAGGCATGAGCTGCATTGCGCTGTGTGAATGGTTCTGCTGATCTGTGACACGTCCCAAGAGATTGCAGGCGGTGGGGGAGGGGGTGTGGCAATTTTTACTCAGATCACGTAGGCGATCAAGCCGAAAGTGGGTACCTGTCAAGAGCAGGTACCCGCTCCATCCTCTCCCCCCCAAAAAAAAACAAATACAAAAGTTGAAGAGGAAGGAGGGAGGAAGCAGAAAAGCAAAACTTCCCCTTTTGCTTGAATTTCCACTTTAAGATCCTACACAGCTCCATCCCAAGTTATTATTGGGATGGAGTATCCAATGGGATCAGAGTTCCCTGGTGCCATGGGAGGGAGCACAGTCCTTTTCTTCTGGGCCGGACCTGTGCAAGGTGTACTCTCTCCTGTTGCAGCCGCTGAGGTCATCATACAGTAGGTAGGTTTAGCACACTATGCTGCCATAAACATGAGGGGCAACATAAAGTGTTTTTAAAACCTAAAGTGAATTTAAAATACACATTTTATATAATTACTGTAAGTTTTATATATGGTGGAAATGGACAATTGCAAAATATAAAAAATTAAATGTAAAAAAAATCTCTCCTTACACAGAATAGTCAGCGTTCCCTAAATGGTCATACACATTGATCCTCTTTTATAGAAAGGGGCTGTGTTATCCATTCCATCATGCTTATGCAACTCAGCTGACTGAGGACAAAGGTTTTGTACTACATTTTAGGCTGTTCCTTATTTCTAGCAGTGAACTTGCAAAGGTCCATACTCTGGTTATCAACAAAGCCATGTGGCCATCATTGCTAGCACTGTTACATGACTTTGTTTAGTAAGAAAGACATATTACACAGTGCTGGGTTTCTCAGTCAACTTTAAAGAGGAATTAGATGCTTTAAAGCTAATTTCACCAAACAGTTTGGCATTGTGAAATTGGAGGCCTATGTTAACAGAATTTTGGTGAAGGTGAAATTGTTGTTTTCTTCTCTGTACCTAAGACCGAACAGTATTCCTTCATTGTGGGTCATAGCTCTGGTATACACAAATCCTTGGCAAAATAAAACAAGCCTTTAAGCATTAAAGTGTACTCTGCTGAATGAATATGACAAGTTTATTGTGTGTGAGGAGAAAGACAGTATTTTTAAAATACAGAGATTGGTGATATCAGTTCCTACCTTTCTGACTTATATTTGTATCTACACTCAACGGCCACTTTATTAGGTACACCTGTGCAATTGCTTGGTAACACAAAATGCTAATCAGCCAATCATATGGTAGCAACTTAATGAATTTAGGCATCTAGACATGGTGAAAAACTAAACTCAAACTAAGCATCAGAATGGGGAAGAAAGGGGATTTAGATGACTTTGAACGTGGCATGGTTGTTGGTGCCAGTATTTCAAAAACTGCTGATCTACTGGGATTTTTACACACAATTATCTCTAGGCTTTACAGAGAGTGGTCAAAAAAAGAGAAAATATCCAGTGAGTGGCAGTTGTGTGGAGAAAAATGCCTTGTTGATGTCAGAGGAGAATGGACAGACTAGTTCGAGATGATAGAAAGGCAACAGTAACTCATGTCGATATGGACCAAAATCTCTGAGGAATGTTTCCAACACCTTGTTGAATCTATGTTATGAAGAATTAAGGCAGTTCTGAAGTCAAAAGGGGTCCAACCCGATAGTAGCAAGGTGTACCTAATAAAGTAGCCGGTGAGTTTATATCTGCAAATTAAAGTGTTTGCAGTTTGTTCCAACTTTGTAATGTTAAACATACTGTACATATTTAGTAATCTATCCATACAATTCTTTTTTTTTATATTTGTAGTGATTAAATCTATGCATGGTTAACGTAAGATCTCTTGATTTTTCCTGATATTTCATAAACTATGCATATTCTTAACTTATCAACAGTGACAAACATTCCAAATGGAACGACGTCTTTCCAAAATATAGTCAAAAACAATGTGGATAAGTGTTTAAGTAAGGCAGATGAAAAATAAAGGAATTATGCCTTTCTGCTCCTGTATTATAATTCCTGCTTTCATATATTGATTCTTTAAAATGAGCCCAACTATTCCCTTGCAGCTCGCATAGTTTTTAATAAATCACTAGCACATTAACTTCCTTATTGCCAGACCATAATGTGCTAATTGCTTCATAATTGCCAAATATGCTAATTAATGCTTTCCTCAGGGCACTTTAAATAAACCAGCACTTGTATAAAAAAAACATAAACAAAAGACAAACACACAAAAAACAAACAATGTCACAGAGAATTGACTCAGCTTATAAAGTTAATAACCCTTTATTATTTCAATCGTAGAACAAGTCAAGTCATACAAAAGAGTCCAGAAAAAAATTAACAAAAGCGACCAAAGATGTTATTGGTTTGTTTATCTCCGATTTGTATTGTGGTTTAAGCCCTTGTTTGAAAAACGCATTCACTCTTAGTCCAGACCAGAAACTGTCAGGGACTTTTATTGGAAAGTGGAACAGTAACAAGATAATTACTGCATGCAAATGATTGCTTTTTCTACAAGCATCACTTGCTCTGGGGAGTTTGTTCTTCATTGCTCTGCTGAGTCTTGGTTGATAAAGGAAGAGCTGAGTAAATAACAGCTTATGGACACATATGTTAAATAGGAATAGTTTCGGGGCTTGTAGTTGACATATTTCCATTACTGAAGTAGAATGCATAAACATATTTTTTAGGCTTCTTTCAATACAAAACTCTTACACTTTTAGCTGCTTGACCTATCTTTTTAAGCTATCTGCTGTGCTCCCCAACCTTCTCGTGAAGTGCATTAACCAGGTGTATAGGAAGGAGCACAAGTCTCCTAATGAGTATTCTTGCAAACAAAGCACATCGTATATTGTACATGTAACTCTTTGAAGGATAATGCACTGGTAGAGTGGCTATAGAGCACCAGATGTCAACCCTAGAGTGATATGAGGTATCTACCTATGCTATGCTGTCACTTGAATGCCAAAGACCCATTTGAATACTTGCTTAAAATGTTCACATGCAATAGAGTGAAAATCAAGTTGAAAAACAAGCTCTGTGTTCAGTAAGACTCTATACTACCCGCTAAGATGATCTTATCAGGATTCACTATCAGAAGCATTGTTTGAATCAGGACCACTGGTTGCAAAATTTGGTCTTTATATAGCAATTCCTGGTGATAAGCTTGGTTTAGTGAGCCAAAACTGTGATAACAGCCTATGAAGAACCTCATCATCAATGCTCCTCACCCTTGTTTTTGGCAAAAAAATTAAAGAAAGACAGAGGGAGATATAATAGAAGGGGATGCACAAAGTACATTATCAGTAGCACACTCCCTGCATAATAGCTGGAGAGTATTGATTATATTAGAATATGCAACATTTTTTTTTATTTTTGTGGTATTTTAAAAAGGCGAGCCAAGAAGAGCCAGGGCAATGACTTTCATGGCCATGTTAAAGTGAACCAGTTTCCTGTGCATTCAAAACTTGGACTGTAATAAAAATTATATTTTAAGTTAATTAAAAATGTATAAATACACTAAAAAATATTGCATTAATAAGATTTAAATAAAGTAGATCTAAACCCAGGCACTAAAATCTTTATATAATCTTTAACATGCTAGTTCTGTTTCAAAATGTGTTTTCAATCAGTTTAAATTGGAAGCTGTCATTAAAATAATACCTGGTGATCCTGATGAACCTATGGTCTTTGTTACGCATCACTAAATGGCAGATCGCAGTCCAAATCCAGACTGAGCTACTGTCCCATGCAGACTGCTGCGACCGCATCATTTAGAAGCTGTCTCTTTCCACCAGCCTCCGTCGCTGTCCTTATCACAGCAGAGCAGAGAGTGGGAGGCAGGGCAATTCTGGACTGAGTGTGGGAGGCACAGCACAGGATGTACGGCGGGAACAGGAGCTGCTGGGGTTAACTTTTAAAGTTGACCAGCAGGTGATTGGTTACTAGGACACAGGGCATTCCTAGCAACCAATCACCTGGTGGTTAACATTAAACGTTAACCCTGGCATCTCCCTCTCCTGCCCTCTATCCAATACTGTGCTGTGCCTCCCTCATTCCAGTCCAGAATAGTCACACCTACCATTCTCCACTCTGTCTAATGTAGGTGAGTGAAGGGGGGCAGGGGACACTACTGTGTGGGGAGATGATGCAAAGGGGGGCAGTGCTGTGAAAGGTGGATGTCAAGAGGGCAGAGCACACTATTGTAGAGGGGTGTGACGTAAAAGGGACAGTTATGTGGGGTGGGTGATATAAATGTGGGGCAGTGCTGTGAGGGGGAGGGGTGTAAATGTGGGGCAGTGCTGTGGGGGGGGGGTGTAAATGTGGGGCAGTGCTGTGGGGGGTGATGTAAAGGGGGACAGTGCTGTGGGGGGGGGGTGATGTAAAGAGAGGCAGTTCTGTAGGAGGGAGGGAGAGATATGTGAAAGGAGCAGTGCTCTGGAGGGGGGGAGGGTTGATGTGAAGGTGCAGAGGACAGTACTGTGGAGGGGAGGTGATGATTTGAAGGAGGTTGAGGACACTGCTGTGAACAAAGGGGGTGTGATGTGAAGGGGGTTCAGTATGCTACGGTAAAGGAGGTGGGGGTGATGTGAAGGATTTCAGTCATCACACAAAAATGCGTTTCGGACCTCTGCTGCTATAAAATTTTACTGATCAGACTTCTATTAACTTTAATTCAATACCACTGGTCTATGTCTTCCAATTACTCTCCTGTGTTATTAGTGTCAAACATACTTCCATTGGACGCTATAAGCAGCCATGTCAAATTTCATTGTCCACGAGGAAGCCAACACTGAAAAATAACACACAGTAGCTGCTTCAGCAAGTGCATAAGTATAGGGCATGGTTGCAAAGAGGTTGTTTGAGCTCAAGCAGCACTTAGATGTAAAAGGCTGAAAAAAAGGTGAAGATAATATTTTCCAAAAGAGAAAAACATGGCAATTGCTTATTGTACATAATGCTTTAGCATACAGTTAGACTTTAGATCTATTTAAGCTGCTCACATTAATGTAAATAATTAAACTATTAAAAGTTTTATGAATATAGATTTTCTTTATTACAACACATACTTCAACATTATGGTCTGAAAATAGATCTTACAGTGGGCCCAAAGAAGGCCCATAGATGGAAATATTGCTGAACTCTGTAATCTTGTCTGACAGGTTGTATTTTTTTTCAGCAGCAATCCAGCTGTTAAAATCTAAACCATATATAGGTAGTAGAACATTTTAAGGAGCTGAATATTCAGCAGAGAGGAGCTGAGAAAAATGGTCAAATGCCAAAATACACTATTCTGCTGAGGCCAATATATATGTAAAATATGCACAGACATCAAATACATTATACTTACAATATATGCAGATATATTTCGTTATTAATTTTGAATTTGTGATTTACAAGGATTAACTAAAATCAGTGAAGACAGATATGTCACTGCATTAACAAGTGTACAAATCAAAAACTTTTAACTATGCAGAACATTTAAGGTTGCTTTCTCTAATCTTTTTATTAGAACAACTAAATGTCTGTCTTCATATAAAATAACAGCAGCAATATTTAAGTTCATGTGGAGTTACCTCCTGACTTGTCATATCTCTTGGTGACTGAAGTAATTATATCTCTTTGCCACATATCCTAGCAGTGTTTCTAACCCCCTAGGAGCCACATTGTTCCTGCTACAAAAAAAGGAATTCCTGGGTGACGCCAATTCTCTAACTACATTCTTCATGATATAAAAAACATTAAAAATTGAAAGGGAATTGAGGTACATCCTAGAAACTGTGTACATATTTGGAAAATGAATTGCAGAGATCATACCACGGAAGAATCTGTGTTTTGGGTGTACTGACCCTTTCAGTTGACAGGACATTGGAAATTGACTCATGCATATTCTTAAATTTCTTGGTAACTAAGGAGATCTCACACTACAGTCTCAAGCTTAATTTTCCCCTTCTCAAACTGCGATATTTTTCTTTTTGCCTGTCTTTAGGCTAATTAATGTTCTACCATTTTCTGCCTTGTTCTCTATGGTAAATGAAAAATCAAGCAGGGGGTAACATGACAATGTTAACTTGTATAACTGGCATAAAGCAGAGCACGTTTATGGCTCCAGTTGTGAGGTGAGAGCCAAAAATGTTATTAGAGGTTTACATTTGTCATTGATGATTTCATTAGACTCTATTGTAAAAAGAAGCTTTTCACGGTGGATCCTTCATTGCAAAATGGCTTGGTCCAAGAGTGAATGCACAGCTTTATTTTATATTGGCTATTGTTTTATTACTACCACTACAAGAAAAAGGGGATATTAAATTGCTCCTAAACATATATACATCCTAGCACTCATATTCTTTCACTCACCAAAAACACATAGAAAAATATATGTCCTTTTTCAATTATATATTTACAATATCTTACAGCAAGGTTAATGCATATGTATACAGTATGTATAGAAAATCAACATGGTTAATAAATTAAGCATTAATACAGTCATTAGGAGAGGCAGATTAACATTTACCTGTAGCTGACACAATGGAGTTGTTCACAGGCTATAGATAAGAAAGGGTAGTATTGCAATATCTAAATCTCTTCATGTACTAAGTATGTTATAACCAAAATCAGTGGAAAATCGTGTCATGTTTGTGCATCTAATACCATAATAAGTGCTTTAGAAATTAACATATAGTACAACTGTACTATTTATGTTGCTGGCGTAACCTCTCAGTTTTTACTGACAAATGAACTTGTTGAAAAACTATTTTAGTCTAAAATATGGAGTTTCCTAAAAAAAACACCCATTGTTTTAGTGCACGATGTATTTACTAGGCTAAATGACTAGTGGTGTCTTTTGTTGGTCTCCACTATCATGTTATGATCTTGCAATAGTACAGAATTCTAATTGTACTGTTGTCATCGCTAAATGCACATTGAACCACACATGTGCCTCAAGAAAAAAGTACCAGATTTTTACTCCCGACCCCCCCTAGGCCAAACCTCTTCTGCTGCCATCTTCCTGACTTAGTCAAGTGGCTAGACATAATGGGGGGGATTTGCTAAAATGTTAGCACTCAGAATCTGGTGAAACTATGCATGATAGCCAATCAGCTTCTAACTGCAGCTTGTTAAGTTAACCTCCCTGGAGGTATGATTATTTCAGATTTTTGGTGCTGAAAGTGGTACCATTATTTTGCATGGAAATTTGGCATTTTATATTGTAGGCCTGTAATTCTTAGGAAAAACTCACTGAAATCTGTCCGAACAAAAGTCTAGTAAAATACCGGGTATGATAAAACTTGAAACACAAAATCATAAATTATAATTTAATAAATAATCATAAAAAATAATAATATAATATTAATAAATTGAATTCAATAATATAATCAAACCAAAAACACTGAAATTGGAAATATAGCGCCAAGTTCGCACATCACTGAGCAAAGGCGCAAAATTGTTTTCAGTGTCTGATGACGAATTTCCCCACAAATCATCACTCAATTCTGCAAGTAGTTCTGATTTACTATCACTGTTCTCTAGCTGGTCTAACACCGCTTTTGACCTAAAGGGATGCTTTGTGGACGCCATGGACGTTTTTCAGTTTCCAGGCAGAAAGAACAGTAAAAATGCAGGCAGGGCACAGGACAAAGCACTCGACACAAAATGTATGTGAAATGGTTTGATACAGTAATGTTTTACTATGTGATTTTAGTGAATGTCACTTTGTGTCATTTTCAAATTTCCCGCCGTTCCATCCCCCGTTTGTCCGGACGCTCGCAGGGGATGGAATCCAGAAGACAGATGCCGGCATCCGCCGGATTACATTGCCGGGGACACTGCAGGAGGGACATCGCGGGAGCGCAGGACAAGGTAAGTGATTGAGGGATCGTGGAGCAGTGCCGCATTGTATTCCCGAGTGTAGCTCGGGGTTGCCGCTTGTGGTACTGAAACTTTACCCTGTGCTACACTTGGGAATACCGCCTGGGAGGTTAAGCTTTGACAATAAAACCTGGAAGCTGATTGGTTGCTGTGCAGAGCTGCACCAGATTTTGCACTCTCCAGTTTTAGTAAATCTCCCCTAGTATGACACTAACAAGACTAGAGTCATAGCTACACAAGGTGTTTTGAGTCTGGAGGCAGAAAGGCTGAAGGAGACAGGTTTTCCACTCTGTAAGTACACCTTGAACTGGGAACTACAAAAGTAGGCCAACAACCCCACTGTTAACAAATTTGTTCTAGGTTTACAGAGACAGAGAAGAATGCTTTTGACATATTTAGGGACAAACCAGTATATATATACCATTCTAAATGCTCAGTTGTTGTATTTTTATTTTTGTCACGTTAAAACCAAGCACAGTCTTATTTGAATATGACACTATAAATACAAAGTATTGCTTGGTGACCTATGTATAAAATCAGCTTTATATAATATGACAAAAGAGAAAAACGTGGTAAATCGCAAATTCCTAGAGTGACATCATTAAATGGAGATCTGTGTGATATGGGCTACTGAACTTTTCAAATCATCATTACTGTTGAAGAAGCCAATTGGTTTAAATTTCCTTATTCTCAACATATAGGCATATCTCATATGTATACATGACACATACAGCCATATGCAAATGATGGTAAGCTGGCATATTATACTTATTCTAATATATTACAATCTCCACATCTAATCCTGGTGTAATTGCTTTTCTTTATGTTTTAAATTAATAGGAAATACTTTTTTCAAGAGTGTCAGATTATCCGCATGTTCTCAAGGGAAATATACATCTTTTTGAGTCTTTTAACCCCCTTTACACCCACCTAAAGGCCAACATTTTTGTTAGCATGTCTATAAATGTATTAGAATGGTTATAATGCTTAGAATGCCTCTTAGAATGTGTGTCTGAGACTAACTTAGAAAAGGGAATGCAAAAAAAAAATCATATTATACATCAGATACCTAGTACAGTGTCCAAATGAAACATTAATTATTGCTTATTAATGAATATTTAAGGCGTAGCAGTTTATCTAGAGGTTTGTTACTAATTGAAAAGAAATTAGTAACTTTGTATTCATTTAAATGTTTCTGTGAATGTATCCCATTAGGTCATTAGGTAGGATCAGTAATACAAAGTTTTCTTACAGTATGAAAGGATGTTGACAAAATTCTTGAGATTTCTCAATCTTTTTTCATTTCAAGGATAATATGATATTTTTTTAATATAGCAATTAAGCTTCTGTGTTGTCACTGGTAATCTGAAACCATTCTCGTGATGTTTACAATATTATTTCTGAATCATTTTCATCCGTGTCTAGTCAGTTGGCTGTTGGGATTGAACAATCCATCCACAAATCCCAAGATGTCTGAAGAGCAGTAGTTGAGAGCACTATCTGTTAAATAAGATGGTTTGGAACTTTTGAAGTTACTGATAAGGGGGCTTGTTAGATAATAGTAAACATGCAAACTATGTGATGTAACCAACCACACAGAATCCAGCCAGCCGCTACCGACATTTCATTAACCGATGACTTTTCATTAACAGATGACCTAATTCTTAAACTTTTAGATATCAGTGATATGGGTATAGGCTGAACTCATATGTACTCTCATATTGTCTTCTGTGGTGGATAGGGGCAGTCTAAGGAGGGGCACAAACTTTTCATGATTCTGCCATTTAAAATGAAGGCTCTAGGCAGTTATTAGATAACATTTTAGAGTGAACTCAAAGAATTGAAAGCTTGTTTGTAACTGGTAATCTGCATTGTTCTATACCATATTGCTGAAGACAAAATTGCCAAAAGCACGTTGTTATGGCAATACCTTGAATGAATAGAACACCTGTATTTTTTGTTTGTAACTGGTAATCTGCATTGTTCTATACCATATTGCTGAAGCCAAAATCGCCAAAAGCACATTGTTATGGCAATACCTTGAATGAATAGAACACCTGTATTTTTTAATTCTGATAGATTTTGAAAAAACTTAACCTTCATATTCACTTTATCATATAAATGTGTCTATGCAGAAAGA
Source organism: Staurois parvus (assembly GCF_062004578.1). NCBI lineage: Eukaryota > Metazoa > Chordata > Amphibia > Anura > Ranidae > Staurois > Staurois parvus. Next base: position 6,706,111 of record NW_028318250.1, on the reverse strand, counting down.
AATGACATCAGCTGTAACTGATATTTTATTTCCATTCCAATCTTATCGAGCGAAGTGTACTTTGTCGTGAGGCATGAGTAAAATGATATGTATGCACTGGGTTTCTCAATACTTATCATAAATTCAAATGTCAACAGGGTAGAAAACGGGGGTTCTTTTTATTAATTTGGTATGCAAATTTGAGAAGGAAATAAAGCACTTGAGCAAACATGCTTTTGTAAGGTTAGCATCTCTCCCTAAGGTAAATGCTGATTACTTTTCCTGAATGCATATAAAGCAGGTTTAAACGGTGCCTTGAATGCCAATACTTCAGGCTCTTTTGTAATTTTATAGAAGCGTGGTAATGGGCACCTGTAGGCATATTAATAGATTTTTATGTTTGCTGTTTTAGCTGAATTTTAGAACAATACAGGAAGATCCCTGCTTGGACTAAATAATTTTTTTAGGTAAGGATTTTACTACTGGTAACAAACTACAAAGGGAACTACATATGTTAGAAATTGTTTTGGGGAAAAAAAATTGATGTTTGGGGGAACCAAAACTTTATCTAGGGCATTTGAACAGTGCAGGGTTGTTTATGGATATATACTGTATACATTGCTCAAAAAAATGAAAGAACACTCAATTTTTAATTAGAGTATAGCATCAAGTCAATTAAACTCCTGGGATATTGAGCTGGTCAGTTAAGTAGTAGAGGATGTTGTTAACCAGTTTCAGCTGCTTTGGTGTTAATGCAATCAACAAAGGGTGCACTAGATGGGCAACAATGAGATGACCCCCAAAACAGGAATGGTTTTACAGGTGGAGACCACTGACATTTTTTTCCCTACTCAACTTTTCTGACTGTATTTCCCTAGTTTTGCATTTGGCTAGGGTCAGTGTCACTACTGGTAATATGAGGTGATACCTGGACCCTACAGAGTTTGCAGAGGCAGTCCAACTCCTCCAGAATGGCACATCAATACGTGCCATTGCCAGAAAGTTTGCTGTGTCTCCCAGCACAGTTGCAAGAGCATGGAGGAGATTCCAGGAGACAGGCAGTTACTCTTGGAGAGCTGGACAGGGCCGTAGAAGGTCCTTAACCCATCAGCAGGACCGGTATCTGATCTGCTCCTTTGTGCAAGGAGGAACAGAATGAGCACTGCCAGGGCCCTACAAAATGACCTCCAGCAGGCCACTGGTGTAAATGTCTCTGACCAAACAATCAGAAACAGACTTCATGAGGGTGGCCTGAGGGCCTGCATCCTCTAGTTGGCCCTGTGCTCACTGCCCAGCACTATATAGCTCAACTTTGCCATTGAGCACCAGAATTGGTAGGTCCTCCACTGGCGCCCTGTGCTTTTCACAGATGAGAGCAGATTTACCCTGAGCACATGTGACAGACGTGAAAGGGTCTGGAGAAGCCATGGAAAATGTTATGTTGCCTGTAACATTGTTCAGAATGACCGTTTTGGTGGTGGGTCAGTGATGGTCTGGCGATGCATATCCATGGAGGGATGCACAGACCTCTACAGGCTAGACAATGGCACCCTGACTGCCATTGGGTATCGGGGTGAAATCCATTGTCAGACCCTATGCTGGTGCAGTGGGTCCTTAGTTCCTCCTGGTGCACGACAATGCCCGGCTTCATGTGGTGAGAGTATGCAGACTGCTCCTGGAGGATGAAGGATTTGATACCATTGAATGGCCCCCATGCTCGCCTGACCTAAATCCAATAGAACACCTCTGGGATATCATGTTTTGGTCCATCTGACGCCGCCAGGTTGCACCTCAGACTGTCCAGGAGCTCAGTGATGCCCTAGTCCAGATCTGGGAGGAAATACACCAGGACACCATCCATCATCTCATTAAGAGCATGCCCCGATGATGTCAGGCAAGCATACAAGCATGTGGGGGCAATACAAACTACTGAGTACATTTTGAGTTGCTGCAATAAAATTTCAGCAAAATGGACTAGCCTGCTGCATACTTTTTTCACTTTGATTTTTGGGGTGTCTTTAAATTCAGTCCTCTGCAGGTTGATAATTTTATTTCCATCAAACAATGGGGTATCTTTACTTTCCTAACACATTACCCAGTCCATATCAGTATAGATATCCAGCATGATATTTTTCCCCATTGAGATCTGATGTGTTTTCAAAGTGTTCCTTTAATTTTTTGAGTAGTATATATATATATATATATATATATATATATATATATATATGCCTAGTCACCTATTGGCAAGTTCTAATGCTTAGGAGTGTAAGTGGAGATATTTCTTCCATTGCCGTGATGGCTAGTGCTTCTCTAGTTTGGCTTTAGCTCAGGTAATATATCCAACCTGCCTCCGCTGGCTAGTAATAAAGGAAAATTTAGGAGCTGAAGCATAACACTGTGCTCATAATGCTGCGCAAGAAAAGTAAAAGCTGCAATGACCCCATAAACCCTGATAAAGAATATTTATGTAAGGAGAAGTAAAATTCTGAATACCAACTTACCCTTTAAACTTATAGGCATGTTTATGTGAGGGCTATTTTCCAAATATAGATATTATTACTAAGTAGGGCTGCATGGACAAATAAATCCCTTGCCACTGACAAATTGGCAAAATTCTGCACCTGTTTCTGCAAGGGCACAGAAAAAAAACAATTGTTTTCTATGTGCCCTGTTCACACCACAACACAGGTATCATGTTCAGATTTTGTCTGTGCAAGAATCTGCAATGTGTATGCAGTGTACATGAAAAAAACATCAACATTATGAATTGTTTTGTCTGTGCATTTGCAGAGAATTTATGTTACATATCTTTGCACAGCTTTTGGCTTACCCTTTAGTCATAAAAAACACTAGTATGTAACATTTTTTATATATACATATGTGTGATATTGGCAGTTTGAATGCAACATATCTACATTATGCCTGTTGCTAGCACTAGCGTTACCTCATTATCTCTGCTTTCTATCGCTTGACACTGATAATAAAGTTGCAACCACACCATGCTAACAGAAGATGAATGGTGGTTAATTATGGTCCTCATTATGATAACACCCCGACAAAATCAGTTTCAAAAGTTCCATCACTTTTTCTGATTCTAACAACTGCATTAGCACGACAAAAAGAAATATAATGTACTTTTAATGTTAAGTTTAATAACCCAAAACACTCTATCATTTGACTTTTTGCTGGCAGCATAAAAGGTGCTGTTAAATATAATTAAACCCTAAATGAGATTTTCTTGCTAGGAGCTTCGCTTCAGTAAAAACATTGTAAGGACAGGCTTCAATTACAATGCTGCCTTTCTAAAAGGGGAGTTTAGCAGAAAAAAGAATTTGGATATCTATATGGCCTGGCAGATGCATAGGAATGGGCTGCTAATGAACACTGCCTGAATAAAGACAGAGGTGGTAACCATTGTTGGCAGAACCTTTTGTTATTGAGAAATACATTACTTCAGGCACAGAAGGACCTGGTGGCAAAATGCCATCATTGCAAGCAGAGACGTTTAGCATTTGGCCTATTATTGATATCCATGGATAGGCCCCTTTGTTCCAACAGTAAAAGAATTACCTGAAATCTTCCTAGATAATTTGTGTAGTGAGAATTCTGGAATTTCCACATTATAAGCAAAGGTATCTTATATCACTAGGGTTACATCACCATAATGTATTTATGTTTCTCAGGCCAGTTACTTAACCCCTTCATGCCTAAGGGTAAAACAAATTTGAACACCTAAGCACAATTTTGCAACTTTGACATGTGTTAGTAAAACTGCACATATCATCACAACTACTTCGTACATCCAGGTGGATTATACCTTGTTTTTTTCAGGATAAATTGGGCTTTCATTTGGTGGTAAATGGTAATGGATATCTCCTGATTTTTTTTCTTTTATTATTGAAGGAAAACTGGCCCAAAATAGTAAAAAAACAAATAATTATTTTAAATTTAGCTGTGTGTTTCTTGTTACTACCATAACCTACCACCAAAGAACAACCCAAAATAAATTTCCCAGCTCTTGACGATCGCAGAAATGCGTATGTTATTTGTTGTTTGTACCCACAGTACAGCCTAGAAACAATAGTGCACATTTTGTTTTTTGGGGTTTTTTTTTTACCTAAAACACACTGACACTAACTGACACTGATACCAATTTAAAAAAAAGAAAAAAAAAATCCTGACCTTTAGCCTTGAACTTTGACCCTGACCCAAACACTAACCCTGGCACTGAACTAAATTAAACCTTGATCTAGGTATTTTTTCTTTATTTTTTTATTTTATTTTTAATATTTATTTATTTTTCTTTCTTTGTAACAAAAAGATTTTCTTTTTCTCTATGCAAGGAGATAGGGAGATACAATGTATCTCTCTTCTCCATTCAGAGAGAAAAACAAACAAACAAGGGGCCGGGCTGTACACTGACTGATCACTGTGATAGCCAATCAGAGGCTATCACAGTTATCATGTGACCCTGAATCGGGAGTCCCGGGTCCCGATTGTTAGAACGGGACACGGAGCTCTCACTGACACTCTGGTTCTTGTGCTGGGAGTGCGCTGAGTGATGCGCTCCCAGCATAAAAACAGGTACGCAAATATGCGGCCCCACAGAAAAAAGCCCAGTTCCGTGAGGCCGCATATTTGCGTGATGTCGGCGCCAAGGGGTTAAATACTTTACACATATGGAAGTTTATAGTTTGTCAAAAGCCGAGTGAAAACAGACAAACAAATCACAGCTGATCCAACCATCAACTTCTGTAGTAGCATGTTATATTGCAAAATATAGCATAAATGCTTATTCGTGTAACCCAGGAAAGTAGATGTATATATCGCAAATAAGAACGGTCTTTAGGAAAAAAAACCATAGTGCGTAGCCTCTCCCCATTAGTATGTAAAGAGATTACTACAAAGGGTGTGTTCTGAGATCTGTAGTAGCCTATAAATGTCCCAGTTTTTATCTGATATGTGTACCTTTAAATATTAAAATGTTATAGATGAAGTATTGTGAGTTGAACCACCTGCTGTTTTCTCTTATCTCTCAGAGGTTACCTGAAGTGTTTTGGGAGTTCTTAGCCACTTTGGGTGTTTTCATTCACTATGCTGTATAGAAAAAATAAATTAAGAAAGGAGTAGCACCCAGTGGCAGCTATGCAGACCTGGAGATACAAGAACAAACATTTAGTCAATTATGTCTCTGAGAAATACACCAACCAGGAGTGGACTGACCATTTGGAAACTCGGGCACTGCCCGAGGGCTCGGGGTCAGTAGGGGGCCCCATGAGATGCCCCTGGTACCTTTTTCATAGGCTTTTTTGAGTTTGGGCAAGGACACAGGGGCCCCATGATCCCCTATTGCCCGGGGGCCCCATGAGTTGTCAGTCCACCCCTGACACCAACTGTTAGTTTTCTGTAGTTTTAGTATGATTTATCAGCCCAGTAGAGGTCTGTGGAGCCAAACTATGTAGGCTTGGATGCCAGATCAGGAAGCTGGCAGTGAGGGGATACTGTATAGCAATTTTGGGGGGGAGGAGGCAAGGGATGGGTGGACTAGACCTACTTAGGGGCAAAAGCATAAGGAGCATTTTGTGGGAAAGTTTCCTTACCTATGAAACTCCAGTTAGCTGCAAAAATGAATTTTGTAGCAGTCCTGCATTGTTCGTGAGTATGCCAAGGTCCCACTCATATGCTGGGTAATCAGAGTGGATAAGAGTACTGGTTGCCAGGGGCAAGGAATAAGGTAAGTACTTCACCTTTGTTATTACCTCTCAAAAAACAATTAACCCTTGCAGTGTGGGGAAAGGGGGGTAAGAATTTACTGCATAGAATTTTTTTTAGCTGACTGGAGTTCGTCTTGAAATGTATACATCCTTGCATACACTTTTAAGTTGAATACTTGTTGTAATTATTCTTTTAAACTAGATTTTAAGTTGGTGTCAGAGTTTGATTTACTAAAACTGGAGAGTGCAAAATCGGGTGCAGCACTGCACAGAAACCAATCAGCTTCAAATCTTAACTGAACAAACTGAAGTTAGAAGCTAATTGGTTAGCATGCACAGCTGCAGCAGATTTTGCACTCTGCAGTTTTAGTAAATCAACCCCATAGAATGCATACAACAATTAGTTACTAAATATATTTTTAAACTGGTATCTTAATGCATTAAGTGCTGTTACATTTTTACTGTTTAATAAGTCTTCAGTGCTGAGCTATCTTTCTAAGTTTGGCCTGCAGTTTATTTTAGGTTTGATATTCCTGTCTTAAAGGAACGTGAGCTATTTCTAAAGTTAGCTGGATAGATAAAGACCTTTTTAAATTACTGCAAGCTCGATTTCCTCCTAAGTAACATGAATCACTTTTCATCTTCAACTATTGTTAGGTACTCTTCACTCATAATTATATTGCATCAAGTGAGCGACAAATGGCTGTGAGTGGTGGTGGTCAGTCAACCATTACTTTTACTGAACATAAAAGCAGATAGGTTAAAAAAACGACAGGCTCCAAATTAAATTGAGTTATTGGCAGGAACAGGAAAGGAGACCTTGACCCTAGATGACACAACCATTATCATTAATAAGTGGAAATGGATAAAACCTTGTTGAAACTGCTTTGGGCGAATGTCCCCTGAACGGCCATATGAAGTTACCAGGAAATTACTTATATTGTAGCTAAAAACAAATAGACAAAATCTTTACAAAACCGATGTATGTAGTAATATGTTATGTAAGTTGAGTTGGATGCTATTGAACATACCCTGTCTGTTATTCCATTAGGCTGGCACAATCTTTTCCAAAAGGTGCAATAATATCACTTACCCATGACTTGTGTATGCTTTAATATTTAAAATTGAGTCTGTAAAAAAGGCTTGCAACTGCTTTGTTGTTGTTTTTTTCTATCAATTTAGTTTGTCATTTCACCTCCCCATTGCTAAAATCTGTCAGACAAACCTTTGCAAAGTAAGCGATTGCTCTCTTTGAACTTCAGCTACAAGACAAATTGCACCACTTCGGCTGTTTCGCATTTGCCCCACGAGAGAGAGATGCCATCATTTAATGCCGCCAAGTAAAAAGTGCTAAGTAAGAGGAGAAAAGAAAAAGACTAGCACTTTCTGCACCAAACACATATCACTTGGACACTTGATGTGGTATAAAAAAAGTCTTTTTTTTACATTCTGTAAAAATAAAAGCTATTTATGGGAGTCAGTACAACACAGTTGCTGTTAGAAAAATACTTAAGTACTTATAGCTAATGGAGTAGTTGGCACCACAATATTACAACAATATACCCCATGTAAAAAATGAGTGCACACTTTTCCAGCTCACCCTGTATGCCTATGTTTCATACAGACACATGGCCCTGATAAAAGACTACTAAAATCTGTCCAGTTTTGCCATTTGTGGCTGTCATTGTGAATACACTGCCAGGTATTCCATCTTTCCATGGTAAGAAAATTTCCTTATGACATGGAACATAGTAGAATATCAGCCATACCAGCCAAAACAACAAATGCTTTCAGGGAGTTAAGAGAAATGTTGACTCCAAATCGATCCTAGTTACATTTTCCGCCTCGGTAGGTTTTTTTTCTTGCTGTTTCTGCTCTTGTTTCTTGGCCAGATTAGGGGGCTGTACAGCTCACCCTTTGGATTTCTGTGTTCTAGAACTAGCTTGGTATCCTTATGTCACACTTGCACTCCTCGTCCATGCATTTGTATAACTTGAGCACGTAAGGTCTGAATGCCACTAAGTATGGTCTTCTGGTGTTCCAAAGAGGTGATTCCTAGGCTCATAACATCCCTGGAGAAGAGAGCATAAATGTTATTGAGAGTGACATTATGGATATCACTTGAGGAGACAGTCAGCCTAAAATATAAAATATCTTTCTATTTTCTGTAGATACCACCAAATCGAATCAATTTATCATGTACCTCATGGGGAGTACTCTTTACCCAGCACAGCCTACCAGCAAAAGTTAATAGCAGAGAGTCTCACTCTCCCCACTTAATTTTCTTTAACCCCATGGTGCCAGTGCCTCCTGGCCCTTTAAGGGGTTTTAGCTGCCGGGAGGCGGGGCAGGGTTTTTGATTATGTGACCACCATGATTGGCAGTCACAGCAGTCAAATGATTGGAAAGTTCTGGATCACAAGTAGCGAGCGGGAGCTTTCCGTTAGCAGCTGGTAATTATGCCGGGAGCACGTGCAGTGTGCGCTCTCGGCACATTTCAGTTTTTGTTTGGGTACACATATACATATACAGCCTATGGCATTAAGGCCCACCCTTTGAGAGACCACATGTATGCGTGTGGCTGGCAGGAAGGAATTAAAATGCACCTGTCATGAGACAAGTATAGGGAATGTCATGTTACATTTAGGTTCCATGCAAAACTGAGCTTAAAAAATGCCTGATCCAGGGGCGGACTGACAACTCATGGGGCCCCTGGGCAATAGGGGATCATGGGACCCTTGATTCCTTGCCAAAACTCAAAAAAGCCTATGAAAAAGGTACCAGGGGCATCTCATGGGGCCCCCTACTGACGCTGGGCCCTCGGGCAGTGCCCGAGTTTCCAAATGGTCAGTCCGCCCCTGGCCTGGTTCCTTTGGCAAATGGTATAGAGTGTTTTTGTACACAGTTTAGGTGAGTTTAGGAGAGTTTAGCATTTTATTCTGCCAGAAAGCTCCAATCAAAAATGCAAATCAGAAGGGTTATTTTTCCTGCTTCTAAACGTTGAGCTTAAAATATGTCTCTAATCGTCCTAATGTACGTGGATACATAGGATAACACTGAGCTGCTTCTACTGGCAAAACACAAGACTCCTGTAGAAGCAGCAATTTTTAAACCAGTGTGCATGGAGCCATAAAGAGGAATGCTTGTTCATGTTCCAGGACATTGCTACTGCCCATGCTTTACTGTACCTCTTATTGTGCATTTTTAAATAGCTGGTTTCCTGAACATTCATTTAAAGTGAGGGTGCAAAGCCTGCTGAATACTTTAGTTTTGACCATGAAAGTTTCATGCACCTTAGGACTGATTTACATTGGTGTGTGGAATAACAACTGAGGATTATTCACTTTTTATATTTCTACTTGTATATAAATCTGTTTAAAGTTTCAGTGCAAGTTTGTGATTCCTGCACCCATTTATTTAGGTCCCCTCTGAGTGCTGCTTCTTTAAATGTAACTGTGATTGGATGCATATATCAGTTTTCGCTTGCTTCTCCTTTTTATAGATATTCAGAGGAGCCTAATTATTTTTTGTTTTATTGTTGCCTATCTTTGTCTGGCTTCAATAGCACAATGGCCAGGAAACTATCATTCCTGAAAGGAGAGATCACGGGAGAAGCTCATACAAGGCAAAGTAACAGATTTGCTTAATTGCCCGCTCTCCAGTAGCATAAAGTCACCTTTTTCTTTTCTCTCCAGCAACACTTCAACTGGGAGCAAAATTGCTAAGTAATGCTGCTGGGAAAGGAGGATCATGTGACTCACTTCATGTGGCAGTGTTGGCTCTTGGTGGTTGGCGCAGCACTGTAAGGAATGTCTTTAGTCCCATGTAAGCTCCAACTAGAATGACTAGAACCTTTAAAAGGTCAGACTTTCTTTGCTTTTTAGCAGCTTAACAAGAGAAAATAGGGAGCAAAGATAAAATGAGATTATGGAGTTGGAGGTGGGGTAATGAATTTGTTACTTTGTCATGTATTTACTAAATACTGGTTAATTCTAAGATGTTAGAGACAGAGTGAGTTTTGTTAAGGGCTTTGCTAAGAATGTTTGGCTAAATTACTTGATGTCATTGGTGTGGTACAGAGAAAACTGTAGCCGTGGCATCAGGGCAGCACAAGAAGGGATGTCAATGGTGAGGAACAAAACAGAGCTTTTTCATTTTTTGTGGCTGCACCCCATGGCTATTAAAGGGGATGTATAGTCGAGCAGATGGTATAATTCCATGGTATCACAGATTAGCTTGTAAAAAATGGCCATTGATTCTCTTGGCACAAAACCTGTGTCAATGAGAATTGACAGTTAGCAAATACACTGCCTGTGTCTGTGATGAGTAATAATTATGATGTCAATGTACTGAAAACAGTCCCCAATGAACAGTAATGCTAAATTCACAATGTACACTGTGAAAGCATTTGCAGTTTTATGTATTTTTTTACAGGTGGTATGACATGTATTTTTGCCCAATTGCCTATGTGTCAGCAAGCATTTTGCATCTCTCTGCATGATTTTTGCACATATTTACCTCAAATAAAGTAAATAAAAAATAACCTTTGTCGAAGTCCAACTCCAGCTTTTTTTTTTTTTATAAATATTTATTAATTTTTCAAATCATATACAAAACATTTCAACATTTATATTAAAATAGTTACCAAAACCGTATTTTCTCCTTATATAATTTATTTATATATAACTTCCTTTTCTTACCATCCCCCCACCCATACCCCCCACCTCTATCCCCCTATCCCCTTCCCTCCTCCCCCCTCCCTCCCGCGCTCCACATTTTCTCTTCTCTGATTAAGTCCATATTATTCTGTTGTTCCTAAACCCAATTCTAAATCCACTTCCAGGGATATTATCTCTTCATTTATTTCACCTTTTTTCTATATACTTCCCAGCCTTTCCATTTGTTATTATACATCTCCAACTTGTCCTCATGCGTATAGTACAATCTTTCTGTCCCTGAAATCTGATTTACTCTACCCATCCAATCCTCCTCAGCTGGCACCTCTCTTTTCTTCCAGAACCTGGGTATCAGGCTCTTTGCTGCGGTCAAGTAATGCCATATCCCCAAACTCTTATATGCTTTCACTGAGAGTTCTGAGATATGGAGGAGACATAGTTCTGGATCTAATCCTATATTGATTTTGGTAATTTTCCCTAGCAAATAAACTATCCTCCGCCAGAACACCTGTATTTCTGGACACTCCCACCACATATGATACCACGTGCCCACCTCTCCACAACTTCTCCAACACATCCGTGAAATTTCCGTATTCATCTTGTGCTCCACATTAGGGGTAATGTGCCATCTATTCAAACACTTACAATTTATTTCTACTTCCCTCATACTAATATTTTTGTGAATTAATGTGAGCATTTTCCTCTGCTCCTCCTCCTCTATTATTCTTCCCATATCTCTTTCCCATTTCTCTATGTGCATTAATGTTGTGTCGGTGTCAAGTTCCATTAATATCTTGTGTATTTTTGCCGTTCCGTGTCTACCATTTCCCCGTGACTCAAATATTCTCTCAAATGGATTCCAGTGTTTTATAGTTCTTATAGGCTTTGGAAGGCTCTCAAAAAAGTACTTCAGTTGGTAATATCTTAGTCTATCCATCTTATTAAAGACTTCTCCCTTTCTTTCCTCCATATCCTTGTATGACCCGATTTCCTCTCCTACCATTATATCTCTCAATTGCACCTCCTGTTTTATAATCCATTTCCCTGCTATGCTATCCTTACCCGTGGTAAAATATTTTGTGTTCCTAAGTGGTATTAATTGTGAATTAAAAACCCACCCCTTTTGTCTGTGTAATAAATCCCATTCTTTTAAAACATTAAGAGTGTACATACTAGTGCTCTCCTCTAATTCCCTATATTGTGCAGGTACCCAAATACTTTTACTTAAACTTATTCCACTCAGTGCTTTCTCAATTTTAACCCAACTTTTCTCCGGATTATGAATCCAGTCGAATATTCTCGCGATAATCCCCGCTTTATAATATCTCCTAAAATCTGGTACCCCCAATCCTCCTCTTTCTTTACTTTTAGTCAACGTTTCATAACCTGTTCTAGGCTTTTTATTCCTCCATATACATTTTAATATCATTTTCCTAAGTTCTTTAAAATATGCCTCTGGGAGTTTGATTGGGATCATTTGAAATTTGTATAATACTTTGGGGACAATTACCATCTTTATCAAGTTTATGCGACCTATCCACGTTGGGTTTCCATTTCCCACTTTCCTCAGCTCCTCCTTAATCTCATTTAATAATGCTATATAATTAGCTTTATATAGGTTCTTAATTGAGGCTGATAGTTTTATTCCTAGATATTTAATTCTTTGTCTCTCCAAAGTAAAGGGAATTCCTCTTGTAATTTTTCCTTTTCACTATTTTTAAGGTTTATATTTAAAATTTCAGTCTTTGTCGGGTTAATTTTCAGGTTCGACAGTTCTCCATACTCCCTCAATGCTTTCATTAAATTTGGAAGTGATGTTCTGGGGTTTCCAACATAAAACATCAGATCGTCCGCATAAGCCACTACCTTGTGTTCTCTATCTCCTATCTTTATTCCTTTTATGTCTATGTTCTTCCTAATCATGGACAATAAGGGCTCCAGTGATAACACATATAACAATGGCGACAATGGACATCCCTGTCTTGTACCATTTGACATCTTAAAATACTCCGATCTTCCTCCATTTACCATTATGGTAGCGGTAGGCCCTCTATATAACTCTCCAATCCACCCTCTCATTCTATTTCCAATTCCTAACGCTTCCAGGGTATTCATCATAAAACCCCAACTCACCCTGTCGAATGCCTTCTCAGCGTCTATCGATATCAGTATCATTGGGGTTTTCCCTTTTTTACCCTCCTGTATAAGCAACAGTGATCTCAAAGCATTATCTCTACCCTCTCTTCCTGAGACAAACCCCACTGATCTCTATGTATCCACTCCGGCATCAACTCTTTCAGTCTATTTGCCAGAACCTTTGCATATATTTTAGTGTCTACATTCAACAGCGCTATTGGTCAATAACTCGCACATTGCGAGGGGTCTTTATCTTCCTTCTGTATCAATACTATATTAGCCTGTAAAGATTCTCCCCTTATCTCCATCCCATTCCCCAAGGCGTTCATGTAAATCTTCATCTTGGGTATTAAAAGCTCTTTATATTTTTTATAGTATTTGACCGTATATCCATCTGGACCCGGACTTTTCCCTCCCGCCATGCTTTTTAATGCTGTTTTTATTTCCTCTGCAGTTATTTCTGCCTCTAAAGAGTTCAGTTGTGTTTCTCTTAATTTCGGTAGGCCTGCGTCCTCTAGGTATGTCTTTCTTTTCCCTCTATTTACTGTTTCCATTTTCTTAAACGTATCCTGAGGTATGATATTATACAGCTCGTTATAATACTCTTTAAATATTCTAGCAATATCCTTGGTTGAGTGTACAAATTCCCCCTTGGGATTTATTTTTTTCTCAATATAATTTCTATTTTTCTTCTTTCTTAAAGTTGTCATTAAATACTTTCCCGGCCTATCTCCCCATCTATACCTTTCACATGTTATTTTATTAAAGACTCTTCTTTTTTCCTCCTCCATTACATTCTCTAATTCTTCTTTCTTCTTTATTAACAGCTGCATTATCCCCTTAGATCTTTCCCTTTTATGCACCTGTTCAAGATCATATATTTCATTTAATAATCTATCTATCTTTTCTCTCCTTTCTTTTTTCTTTTTTGTCCCCATTGCAATGAGTATACCTCTGATGTAGGCTTTATGTGCTTCCCACACCGTTGCAACCGACACATCCTCTGTTTCATTCTCTTCAAAAAACCATTCAATTTCCCTCTCAATTCTTTGGCCAGTCTCTTCATCCATGAGAAGTGCCTCATTCAACCGCCATACATATCCTTCTCTCCCCTCTCTACCCCATCTTAACTTCATTGCAACTGGGGCATGATCCGACAGGGTGCTTCCTCCAATTTGTACTTCCACCACCAAACTCTATCATTCGATGTTCTACTAATATGTAATCTAATCTAGAATAAGTCTCATGTACATGCAAAAAGAAAGTATAATCTCTCTCCTTCATATTCCTGATTCTCCAGATGTCCACCAGTTGACACTCATGCAACAGTTTCTTTAACATTCTCAAGGACTTGCTTTCCTCCCTCCTCACACAGGAATTAGTATCCATCCGCGGGTCCATACAGATGTTAAAGTCTTCCGCTACTATCATACACCCCCTTTTAAAATCCATCAATCTCTTCAACACTTCTCTCATAAACATCTCCGGCCTCTTATTTGGACTGTATATGTTTGCTATTGTAAACTCAGTTCCCTGTAATTTACCTCTCAAAAATAAAAACCTTCCCTCCAAATCCGTTAATCTCTCCTCCACCTCAAACCTTATATTCTTTGCAAAGCCTATAGCAACTCCTTTTGCTCTTTTGATTGGTGAGTCCGCATAAAACCATGTTGGAAAATGTCTGGTCCTCAATCTAACCTTCGATTCTATCTCTAAGTGTGTTTCCTGCAGAAATACCACTGAGGATTTTCTATGTTATAGTTCTTTAAATAATCTAAATCTCTTTCCTGGACAGTTTAACCCTTTTACGTTATAGGTTATATATTGGATTTCTTCCATCTTACTCTTTTCCTGCTAACTCCTTCTTCCTCCTTCCCTTCCACTTTCTCATTCCTATAGAGCGTTTTTATCCCACTACACATTTCTCTCCCCTTATCCCTCCCCCCCCTCTCAGTACTCCCCTCAATCCCTTTCCTCTCCCTCCCCTCCACCCCCCTCCCTCACCATCTCTCCCTCCCTCCCCTCTCTTTTTAGGCCTTCGCTTTGCCTAACCATCATTTGAGGAGATGACATCCACTTTTGATTTAATCCTTACTCCAGCTTGATTAGAACAAACCCATTGCTCTGCAAAAACTAAAATAAAAAATGTATCTCTTCTGCATTACCCACCCTATCTCCATTGCTGTCTCTCCCAGACTCACTGTTCTGCAATCCACTACCTGCTGATCCACCCCCATGGGATAAATTATCAACAACCCACCATGGGCTTATAGGAGAAAGTTGCAGAGCATGATGCAATTGTATATTGGTTTTGAAAATGTGCTTGTGAATATTTTGTATTTTCACAGGTGGCCAACAGTTTCAGCGTCTTTTCACCTGTTTTCAAGGCTCTTCTTAGCTTCTTAAAGTTTTAGGTGATGTTGAAATGAAATAGTAATAGGAAATAGCAGTCATCCTCCACCCCCCCTCCCCTCCACACACTTATGTGGGGCGTATTTAATAAAGGCAAGTAAGCTGTTAACATTGCAAGGGAATTTTAACTATACAAGGATATTTTCCATTAGCTTAGCAAATCTAGTGCAAATTTACCTTGCAATCAATATTCAATCGTATACAAGGAGAATAAAAAAACAGTATTTTGCTTGCACATGATTGATTGATGGAGGTCAGAAAAGCTTTACCTCATTCACTAGGATAAGGGAAAATTCCCTTTAAAAGTGAACGGCCTACTTACTTTTAGTAAACTAACTCCATGGCAGGGGCGGACTGACAACTCATGGGGCCCCCAGGCAATAGGGGATCATGGGGACCCTGTGTCCTTGCCCAAACTCAAAAAAGCCTATGAAAAAGGTACCATGGGCATCTAATGGGGCCCCCTACTGACCCCGAGTTTCCAAATGGTCAGTCCGCCCCTGCTCCACGGAGTCTGATAGAAAACTGCTGCCTTTTGCTGTGTCTTTCTGTAGAAAACCATCTGGGTCACATCCTGTGTGATTAGCCAGGGAAGGACTGGAAACCTTTGGCCTGGAGGGACAAATACAACCAACTGGTCCTTTCATGAAAGGGGAGTTTCCTGTGGGCTAAAAAAGCCTACCACACAAAGTAGGATATAATATTGCCTGTCATGATTGGTGAGATGCTAAAAGGTGGGGATCCTTTTAAAGGAGTTAATTTACTAAGACACACCTTGTGTATATACACGCTCAGTATGCTAAAAAGAGTATTGCAAAGGATAATTTGTAAATTAGTAAGGTAGAACTAAATGCAAAACATTTTATTTTTTACTTTGGCTAGATACTAGCTCATTGGTTAGATTTTCCTTTCCCATTGATAATAAATATTTCCTGTCTGTTTTTCCCAAAAGATTCCCCCCACCCTGTTTTTGTTAATAAAACTTCAAGATTACATTCAGTCTGGTTTATTGCAGAATAGGAGAGTTTAGCACATTTTAAATTACACATGGAAATGTGTAGAAAAGACAGAACATGTACCTTTAAGTAAAGCTATCATAATTAGGTACTTACCAGCTTGTTACAATATTTGAGCCACTGACCTGGAACAAGTATGCAGATAAGGACTTCAGACTTCTCTGGCTGATAATACATACTTGTGCCTAGTCAGTGACTCAAAGTATTGAAGCCAGTAGGCAACATAACAGCCAAGCATAACAGTTTCTTCCGAAGGAGATC
Organism: Staurois parvus; assembly: GCF_062004578.1. Lineage (NCBI taxonomy): Eukaryota > Metazoa > Chordata > Amphibia > Anura > Ranidae > Staurois > Staurois parvus. The sequence continues at coordinate 6,689,917 of NW_028318250.1, read as the reverse complement.
AGAAATGGCAGAATATGTTTACTTTCAACTGTTTTACTTATACTATGCAAAGAAAAGTGTGACAAGCAACAACAGCCTGCAGCTAGCATCAAAAAGCAGTTAAAGGGAAGTATTTTAGAAGTGAGAAGACTTGTCAATGGTCTCTGGATTACAAAGAGTACAGTACATGGTGATATTTAAATGTATTTAATTTTAGCGGCTTCTTTCTATTTGATTGAATAAAACAGAGTAAAATTTCATATTTGTTTGACATGGGATAAGTCATCTATAAAGGGGTACGTTGACTTCTAAATTTGTAATGCCCCATGTTTGCATTCCTACATCACCCCATCACACCCCACAATGAACACACAGCAGATGTCAAAATAAACACATGAAACTTACTGAACTGTCATTCTAGCCACTGACTCCAGGTAGCAATATCCTGCTGCTGTAAAGTTATCTTTGTATCTCTCCATTTCAATGGCCTGCAGCCATTCCCCCACAGAGCTAAATGAGGGAAATGTTGTAAATGTCCGTTCAATTAATGGAATGGAAGTGCTGTGTGATCTGGAAAATATAGGAACAAATGAGCGGTTCTGTTAATTGTCATTGTTCTACACAGGTATTAGGCATTTCTTATTTAAAAAGACAACTTTAAACACTTTCATCTTTGCCAACATCAGTCACAAAGCATCGGATGACTTGGTAGTATGCTGACAACAATCTCATAAATGTTCATAGATCACAACTAGAAATTAGTGAACAAATAATGTGCTCCACAAATAGCCCACCACATTGTTACAGAATTTCAACTACATTATGTTTGGAACTGCCAATTAGTTGTTGTTTCCCTTTTCTTTAAATAACATCTGTGATGCCTCTTACAGCTGTTACAATATTTGCAGTGGAATGAATAAACGAACAAAAGAAATAATTAACAATTTTGTATTTTGGTGAAGACCCTTAATGGAATCATTATGGGTATTTTTTGTAGTTGTCCTCATCCCTAACATATCATAAAGCCTTTTTTTTTAATAGAAACTGGGTCATGGCGAAACAAGCAGCTTTTTCTTCAAATTAGAAAAAAGAATCTGTTACAAAGTTTGTTAAAATTCTTGGAATGTACACCTAGAAGGGATTGTTTTTTTTTTTGTTTTTGTTTTTCAAGAAAGTGGAAGTTGCACCTTAATTTAAAATTATAAACAGAAAATGAAGTGTTAGGATGTATTAGTGTTTATGTATCCTGTATTTTAATTGTGTAGAGATGAAGGAGTAAAGGGTTTAATGATTTGCGTGTTACCTGACTGCGTCGAGAACAGTTAAGTTACACATAATCTCTCTAACGTCCCAAAATACTTTTTGGGCATTAGTGATGTTGAAATACATGAAGCTTATACTCAGTGGCTGATTGTTCAAAAATGGGCAAATTTTTTTTCTAAAAAAATGTCCTAAAAGACATGCTCAAAGTTGAAGGGTATAAGGGCCAGTTTTGGACATTTAGGGGTTTATTTACTAAAGCTGGAGAATTCAAAATTAGGATCACATCTACATTGAAACCAATCAGCTTCTACCATCAGCTTGTTCAATTAAGCCTTGGTAAATAAACTCCTTACTGTATTCTTGCAGTTTAAAAAAAAAAAAAAATTTAGATAAAGCAGTAGATTGGTGTATTGGGCTGAAGATGTTTGATCTGGATTGGATCTCTATTCAAGTGGATTAGTTTACTCATCTATTATTATAGCTATATTGCTAAAAAAAAAAAAAAAATACAAGATTTTAGTATCACTTTTGCAATAGGAAACAATAAGAAAAGAAAAATAAAAAATTAAAAGGAAAATGTAAAAATACTTACCTTTCTACTTGGCTTGAGCAACTTTTGGCTGCTCAGGGTGGCCCAGCGCCACCCTGAGCTTTAAGAAAGCCTTCCTTGCTTTAAGAAAGCCTTTTTGAAGCCATAGTTAAGGAAACCTAACTTTTAAATGTAATCTTTTTTTTCTTTCACTTTGCATTTATTTATTGGAAGGGGGGGTGATTGGGCTACAAAAATCTATTCTATTTTAAGGAATATATGAAAAAGCAATTGATAATCTCCAATTTTACATTACACATACTCAGCTGATTGTGTATGTCATTCTTATTTTTTCTCCAAATCCTGTAAGTGTTTGTGAACTCTAGATCTATTTTGCAATTTGGCATAATGTGTATTAAGCCAATAATGTTTGGGTAAATCTATTGCAATTTCTTACCTTAAGAACTTGCCAGTAACACCTATTAATTTTACAGGCTGACAATGCTAAGCTGCTGTCTTGATAGTTCCTTTGCTTGGTCTTTGGGCTGCCTATCTGATAGACCTGATAGGAAGCCCAATGGCCAACTGAAGAAGTGCATACAAGAAGTGAGAGCCAGTGACTTAAGCTGGCCATATATTGAACGAAGTTTGGATGGTTCAGTCCAGGGGCGAACTGACAACTCATGGGTTCCCCGGGCGATAGGGGATCATGGGGCCCGTGTCCTTGCCCACACTCAAAGCACACCCAAAAAAGCCTATAAAAGGTACCAGGGGCATTTCATGGGGCCCCCTACTGACCCAGGGCCCTCAGGCAGTGCCCGAGTGCTTGAATAGTCAGTCCGCCCCTTGTTCAGACACATTTTAAACCATGTTTGGCCTTGCCTGTTTGACAGAAGTCGATCAGGCTTGTTGGTAATATTTTCTTGATCAGTCGACTGAAGCCACTGATCAGTGTATTCTGACAGGGGAGAGTCTCGATTTCAGCATACCATGTCCCAGCGGGGAGGATTTCTCTATCCACCTTGCTTGTGTGTATGGAGGAATCCATTTGTTTTTGTTTTGTTTTTTTCATCTGACCCACTGACTGAACAAAAAAAAATGGCCAGCTTAAATGTTGTCAGCCTTGAACAGGAAGTGCTGGCAGCTGGAGGTTACTGGCAAGAGTTTATTATTTTCTTCATTTTTATATGTTTAGAGACTCTAAAACCTATAACAGAAGGCAATATTACAAATGTACTGCTGTGTCCATTTGTAAGCCATACAGCATAAAAAAATTTGTAAGGAGCTTAGACAACTCAGGTCTTCCAGAACATTTGAGAATGGATAATTAGTATGAAAAATAGCTGAGATAGAGCTTGACTGGCATTTAAATGTAAAATTCAAATGTGAACCACTTATATTCCCTCTACATTTAAAGCTAAATTCCTGGCAAACAACTAAATACACAGGTGAAATACATATATGAAAGCTGTTTTATCTGCCAAAATAATTTGTATTTCTGTCCATCCATTCCTAAGGTTTATGCAGCTTTGCCACACAGCATTGTCCTGTCAGTGGAGGTGACTTGACGTTTCTCTGCTGCAGTTTCCCATTTATATACCTGTGCCCCCCACTCCCAACCTATGACTAGACAGTAAATGCAATACACTTACGAGCTCATCTCTCTGTTACTCTTCTCTTTTCTCTGTTTATCATGCTCACTGCACTGTAGTATTTGTGATTGACTGCTTGTGTTGCTTTTGTCTCCCCCTCTCTGAGTTTTGCTATCCAGGACCACTGCACTTTCCTCACACTGTCACAGCATGAGGAGAGAAGAGAGCCAGTAATCAGCAAGTGTATTTACACATCAGCGGACGTCAGTGCAGCCCTAAGGGACATCAGTTCCGCCCCAACAGTGTCCATCAGTGCAGTTCCAAAAGTGTCCATCAGTGCAGTCCCAACAGTGTCCATCAGTGCTGCCAGACAATGTCCCATGGTGCTGCCAGTCAGTGTCCATCAGTGCCACCAGTCAGTGTCCATCAGTGCCACCAGTCAGTGGCCATCAGTGCCGCCAGTCATTGTCCATCAGTGCCACCAGTGTCCATCACTGCCACCAGCCAGTGACCATCAGTGCCACCAGTCAGTGTCTATCAGTGTCTCCTCATCAGTGCCCATCAGTGCAGCCTTATCAGTTCCACCTCCTCAGTACCCACCAGTGCAGCCTATCAGTGCCCATCAGTGCAGCCTCATGTAAAATGTTTTAATTTTTGGTTTCCAAGAGAAAACAAATTCAAAATTTGGTATTTTTTCATTTGTTTAGCAAAAAGTAAAAAACCCCAGTGGTGATTAAATACCACCAAAATATAGCTCTACGTCTCAAAAAATGCAAAAAATTTAATTTGGATACAGTGTTGAATGACTGGGCTATTGTCATTCAAAGTGCAACAGCACTGAAAGCTGAAAATTGGCTTGAGCAGGAAGGGGGTGAAAGTGCCCGGTAGGCAAGTGGATACATTTAAGAAAGTAGTAATGAATATAGAGCTACATTAGCTTGTGTATTGTATATCCACATAGACTTTCTATGATCAGGGTTTCATCTTATAATTTTGCAAGTAGTTCTATCACTAACACAAAAAGTGGAGGCAATTATGGTCACCTCTACCTTTAACCCCTTTTTTGATTGAGTTAAAACCTATTTAATTTGGGTATAGCTAGCAATAGTTAGTTGATTGACTTGTAGCTTCTCCATGCCAATTTTTCAGTTCCAGCTGGAAGGGAAGAGGTGGCTTGCAGATGTTATGAAATGTCTTCAACAAGCCAGAGCAAGTTCAGCTGGATGTGAGTAAATGCTACTTTCTTTTCCATGAACTTTACCATGAACTGGATAAATTAGAACTTTCAAAAACATATTTCACTTGGGCGATTTCAGAAAGATATGACAGACGTGTGACATACAAGATGAGATTCACTTTGAGGTTTCTAATTGAAGACAGCATAAGGGTAAATAAGGGTAAATATAATTGCATCAAGACTAAAATAATAATTTTTCTTCTTGAGATTTGTGCTGTTGTAGAAACATGTAGCCACTGTATAAGACCTGTGAGCAGGGGCAGACTGACAACTCATGGGGCCCCCCGGGCAATAGGGGATCATGGGGCCCCTGTGTCCTTGCCCAAACTCAAAAAAGCCTATGAAAAAGGTACCAGGGGCATCTCATGGGGCCCCCTACTGACCCCGGGCCCTCGGGCAATGCCCGAGTTTCCAAATGGTCAGTCCGCCCCTGCCTGTGAGTTCAGACTTTAAATTTATCTCAATAAAATGATCCAATGATTGGTACATTTAGGGCTAGGCAACAAGTTACTTTAATGCCACCCTCTCCTAGAGCATATACCTAACTTCCTTTGCTTCTCCCTCCACTCCAGTCACATGTTCCTCTATATTCGTATTTGTCTTTGTCCTAGGCAGGTGAACAAAGTTACAGAGGAGCAATCTATATTCTTCTGTGAGGGGGGCGCATGCGCGGCCGGCTCTGATGGTGGACGTGCTTTGAAAGCAGCGCCGTCCACCTGCCAGAATCTGAGCGGCTCACACCGGCCCTGGGACTCCACACAGGCTCCGCTGCCCTTATATAAGGTTCCCGCACCTCCTCAGCTATGCCACGGAGGAAAAAAACCTCCGATCAGCCCGGGAAACTGACCAAATTCTTCCCGGCCGTCGGGCCGAGAATTCAAGATGGCGCCCGTGGCTGTAAGCAGGGAGATATCAGCAGCGCCCAGCAGGAGGACTACATTTCCCAGCAACAAGATCCCAGGCTGCAGCACTCGCTCTACCCCGGGGACCCTGGTGAGTTGTCACCCCCACTGTCCCCTACATCACTCAACCCAGCTAAATCCAGGCCACTGTTAGATCAGGACCCCAGTACAGTATTTCAGGCCTCAAATCCTCCATCACAACCATCTTACACAGCCATGCCTGACATAGACGCATTCCCTGCGTCTGACCTACCTTTGACGGAGTTATGCATGAAAAGCATGCTCACATCTTTGCGTCAATCTTTACACAATGATATTTTTACGTCTCTCAATCAGCTATCAACTATAGTACAACAACAGGAACACAGCATAAGCCACATTGAAAATAGCATGGGAGACATAATCACGGCGCACAACAACTTGATTGACGCACGTGCAGATCACTCAACCGATATTGAGCAAATCAACCAAAAACTAGCCGACTTGGAAGACAGATCACGCCGCAACAACATTAAGTTCAGAGGGATTCCTGAATCTGTCGCCAACGACGACTTACTACCATACATACAGCAATACATCAAAATTCTCCTTCCATCACTCTCTGACATAGAGATCGCAATTGACCGTGCGCACCGCCTACCAAAACCCTCCTTTTTACCAGCATCCATCCCTAGAGATGTATTAGCTCGCATTCATTTCTACCATGTAAAAGACAAAATTATGTCGGCGGCCCAAAATCCACCGCCACTCCCGCCATCACATACAAATCTCCGCTTATATGCTGATCTATCTAAAGCTACCCTCCTCAACAGAAAAAGAATGGTATCCATCACCAAGGCCCTCAGAAACCACGGCATAGCCTACCAATGGGGGTTCCCCACCAAATTAACGGTGCGGCAACATGGTAGGATCTTTACTATCAAATCACTGGAGGCAGGCCTGGATTTACTAAAAACCTGGAATATCCTCCCTGCGGAATCACAGGAACCTGCGCATAGCTCTATGGAGGCAACATAGTCTTTACAAGACATATTTTCTACTGAAACATGCTCACATTCTCTCCCAGGAGCCATTCCTTAATTCAATATCTCTGGCGTTCGGCCTAGACCCACTGAAGTTCGTACTACGTGTTTACAATTGGCTTGACCCCCCCTGGTGGTCAAGTCCATTCGAATCCCCCAGTTTTGAAGTAGCAATGTTGGCTACTCAACATATTTGCATTTTTCGCAAATATTTTTTTATTGTTCTCTATATCCTCACCCTTCTCTCACCTTGGCACCACTGGACACCCACTCAAGACCCAAGTGTTAATTACCTCGACACATCATGGAATACTCCCCTCAACGCTCTGATTGAGCTACAATCCTATCACCCCCACATGAATACCTATTTTCTTGAAAAATACAGAATCATACGCTTCTCTCAAATACCACACCAGTTTATGGAAAATCTTGAAACCATGCTTACCAATGATTAATCTTACATCATTAAAGGTACGAGGCCTAAACTCACCATATAAAAGATCACTACTATCTAAAGAAGCACGGAAGTCGCGAGCGAACATACTCTTCATACAGGAAACACACTTCGCTACCCAAAAGACACCCAAGTTATACCTTCATCGTTTTTCTCAGCTATTCATGGCAACTAACCCCAAAAAGAAAAATGGAGTGATTACGGCCATTAACGACTCTCTTTCATTCCGTATCCTATCACAGACGGCTGACCCACAAGGACGCTACCACATACTAGTGTGCAACATAAACGACAAGACCCACACTTTAGTGAATGTATATGGCCCGAACTGCAAACAGTTACGTTTCTACCGTAAACTCTACAAAGTCATTTCTCCACTTAAACAAGGGAAACTCATCATCGGTGGTGATTTCAACATTGTGGGTAACCCGGACATAGACTCGTCTTCCACCTCGAAATCCACGAAATCTACTCTTAACCAATTCCTTCATGACAACGACCTATATGACATCTGGAGATGTCAACACGGCTCTGAAAGAGACTATACTTACTACTCTCCCCCACATCTCTCATACTCATGAATAGACTTGTTTATAACGGACAAATGGACATTACAACATGTGACGTCATCCAAAATAGGGACTATAACCTGGTCAGACCATGCTCCAATCCAAATATCACTAGACGACGATCAAAATGTAGCGCTCCCACCTATCTGGAGACTTAACTCCTCACTCCTAACATCACCGGAGAATCAGAAACATATTCAAGAAGCCCACAAACTCTTTTTTGATACCAATACCACCCCTGATATATCCATCACCACACTTTGGCCGGCTTACAAGGCCTACATGAGAGGTATCCTCATACAGTTGTGGCCAAAATTATTCAACCCCCAATGCTGTAAAGGGGTTTAGGGACTATAGTGTACATTTGGAATTGTATTCAGAATCAAATCCTACAAGGACGTTGTAACTACCCAAATGCAACTAAAATGACATCAATTGTTTATGTAATACAGTAGTAAATGGTTCTTATGTGGTTTCTTCATTGCCACAATTATTCAACCCCTTAAAGACTACCACTCTGAAGAACAGAGGTTCATACAGGTGCTTTCCATCAGGTATTGAAAACACCTGTGGATGTCACCGAGCAGCAATCAAGCATAATAAGCACCAATTAGGCAGCTTTAAAATGACTGTGATACTCAGCTCCTTCTAGACATTTACTGGTGTGGTTACAAACATGGTGAAGGCAAGAGAATGGTCCAGGAAGACAAGAGAAGAGGTGATTTCTCTTCACAGGAAGGGCAATGGCTATAAGAAGATTGCAAAGATGTTAAACATACCAAGAGACACCTTAGGAAGCATCATTCGCAAATTCAAGGCAAAGGGCACTGTTGAAACGCTACCTGGTCGTGGCAGAAAGAAGATGCTGACTTCGACTGCTGTGCGCTACCTGAAGCGTAGAGTGGAGAGAAGTCCCCGTGTGACTGCTGAGGAACTGAGAAAAGATTTGTCAGATGTGGGTACAGAAGTTTCAGCCCAGACAATAAGACGCACACTGCGTAATGAAGGCCTCCGTGCCAGAACTCCCAGGCGTACCCCCTTGCTGTCTCCAAAGAATAAGAAGAGTCGACTGCAGTATGCCAAAAGCCATGTGGACAAACCACAAAAGTTGTGGGATAGTGTTCTGTGGACTGATGAAACAAAATTAGAACTGTTTGGGCCCATGGATCAACGCTATGTTTGGAGGAGGAAGAACAAGGCCTATGATGAAAAGAACACCTTGCCTACTGTGAAGCATGGTGGAGGGTCAATCATGCTTTGGGGCTGTTTTGCTTCTGCAGGTACAGGGAAGCTTCAGCGTGTGCAAGGTACCATGAATTCTCTTCAGTACCAGGAGATATTGGATGGAAACGTGATGCAGTCCGTCACACACCTGAGGCTTGGGAGACGTTGGACCTTTCAACAGGACAATGATCCCAAGCATACCTCCAAGTCCACTAGAGCATGGTTGCAGAGGAAAGGCTGGAACATTTTGGAGTGGCCATCGCAGTCACCAGACTTAAATCCGATTGAGAACCTCTGGTGGGACTTAAAGAAAGCAGTTGCAGTGCGCAAGCCTAAGAATGTGACTGAACTGGAGGCCTTTGCCCATGAAGAATGGGCGAAGATACCCGTAGATCGCTGCAAGACACTTGTGTCAAGCTATGCTTCACGTTTAAAAGCTGTTATAACTGTAAAAGGATGCTGTACTAAGTACTAAGATTGAATGTCACTTGGGGGTTGAATAAAACTGATAATGCTGTGAGCACAGAAAAGACATTTGTGGTTATTTCATTATAACTGTTATGTTATATTTGTCTGACCTACAAGTGCCTCTTTAATGTAAATGTAAGCAAGATGACTGAATGATCAAAAGCAATGTCAAACTGGCCAAAACACTCAATTTCAGTGGGGGTTGAATAATTTTGGCCACAACTGTACAATTAAACTCCCGCATTAAGAGACAACGATCCCAACAAGTTGACCAACTCATGACCTCCATTCGCTTAAATGAACAACTCAATAAACAACATCCAAATCCCTCCACAACCGCGACACTAAACTCAGACAGAAATAAATTACGCACCATTTTACTGCACACGTACGACGCCAATCTGCAAAAATTGAAAGCCAAATTCTATGCACTGGGTAACAAAGCAAACTCGCTCCTTAGCAAGATCATTAAACAAAAACGACTTAAAACCAAAATACCCACAATCTGACATCCTACTTCACACGTCACCCTGACAAACCCACAAGATATAGCCAACGCTTTCGCGGCTTACTATCAGACACTATATAACTTAAAAGATGACACTAATACGACCCAACCAACAACACAATCAATGGAACAATTTCTGCATAACACTAATCTCCCACGCATTACCCCATCTCAACTTGAATCTATATCCGTACCGATTTCTCCTGCTGAGATTGGGAAAATCATACGCACCCTTCCTTTAAACAAATCACCAGGGAATGATGGCTTCACTAATGAATATTACAAAACATTTGCCCCCAACCTTAATTCGTACCTATCTGTTCTATACAACCATGTCGCCTCCTGTGGGGAATTCCCCCAAGACATGCTACATCCAATAATTACTACCATCCCGAAACCCGGTAAAGACCCTCAACTAGTACAAAATTACAGACCAATCTCGCTTCTTAACACGGATATAAAAATATACGCTAAAATAATCGCCCTCAGACTACTCCCTTACCTACGGACTCTAATTCACCCAGACCAAGTGGGATTTATTCCTGGTAGACAGGCGCCTGACGCCACTAGACGTATTATATCCCTAATACACCATCTTGAATTAGATACCCAACCTTTGCTTTTACTATCGCTTGATGCTGAAAAAGCATTTGACCGAATCCATTGGCAGTTTATGTCACATACGCTCCAAAAATTTGGAATATCTGATTGGATGTTATCAGCTATTCTGTCCCTGTACTCTAAACCTTTAGCCAGAGTTCTAACCAATGGCACACTATCTCAACCCTTCTACATTTCCAACGGAACTAGGCAAGGCTGCCCACTATCCCCTATAATTTTTGCCCTACTCATTGAACCACTAGCAACCAACCTTAGAAACGACCCTAATTTCACGGGAATCAAATTGCTAAAATCCGAACACAAGATCAGCCTATTTGCAGATGACATTATCCTAATGGTCACTAATCCATACAACTCCCTCAATTCGATACGAACACACATTCAAAATTATGCATCCGTATCTTACTACAAACTCAATGAGCCTAAATCATCTATATTGAACTTACACACACCTGAGATCACTCAAAGCCTACTCTCTAAACACTTCCCTTTTACTTGGGAAAAACTTAGCATCCCGTATTTGGGAATTAAACTTACTGCAAGGACAAACCAACTCTATACTACTAACTTTAAACCACTACTTGAATCTATTCCGCAAGAGATTAAAGGACTATGCACCACTACTCTCTCGACATTAGGCAAAATGGCGACAGTTAAAATGTGTATACTACCCAAGATACTCTACATATTTCGTACACTCCCTATCCCAGCACCCCACACTTTCTTCACAAAACTCCAGCCAATATTGAACAAATTCCTTTGGAACTCGAAAAAGCCCAGATGTGCCACAAACCTTCTAATCCGTCCACCCTCCAGAGGCGGAGCGGGTCTCCCACATGTGAAATCATATTACCTTGCCTCTCTACTTGATCAGCTCTTCTTCTGGAGACAGCCCACAATAAGTAAAACCTGGTCTCTTATGGAAACCTCCCTGTTCCTACCACACACCGCGTCAGACTTATTATTTGTACCCCGCGGAGCACACCCTACAAATCCACACAACCACCCTTGCATACAAGCTTCCCTAGCAGCTTGGTATGACTTTATTGCCCATAACCAATTACGCAACAACAACCTTCAAATTCCCACTCCGCTTTTGTCCCTACACTTCCTCTCACCTCATTTAAACCTAACTTTATGGATAAACTATGGAATACATCATATACAAGACCTATACACTAAAAATAAATTAGATTCCTTTCAGACTATTCGAGGAAAATACCAAATCCCGGCTACTGAACATTTCACTTATACACGTATAGCCCATACCCTGTACAAGGTGAATGTGCCACTCAACATAAAAATCCCAGCAACTGCACAACAATTCTTCCAAAGAACAACTTATCCAAAAAAAGGTATATCAACTTTTTACACAGCTCTAGTTGAAGCACAATTTACCACATACACATCATCCCTAGCGAACTGGGAAAAAATAATCCCCCAGCCAATATCTCCCAGCATGTGGGAGAAAACTTTCACCATCACTTTCAAGGCTTCAAAGTGCAGCTTACATTGGGAAACATACTTGAAAATACTTCATCAATGGTACTTAACCCCCGTTAAACTGTCCTTATTCTACCCTCAACATTCCCAAACTTGCTGGAGACATTGTGGTGAAACAGGCTCACTTCTCCATTTATTGTGGGCATGTAAATCCCTCACCTCCTACTGGAACCAAGTTTTCCAGATAATCTCCTCCATCACAAAGACACCAATAATTCCAAACCCAGCTCTAGCGCTCCTCCATATTGGCATAGACAAAATACCACTATCTTCACGCATCATCACCGTACACATCTTGTCAGCTGCAAAGCTCAATATCACCAGGCTGTGGCGATCCATCACCACTCCCTCTTTACCCCGACTACTAACTGACCTTAACTTCCTATGCGAGATGGAGAGAAGAACAGCCCTCCATAATTCCTCGTATCATAAATTTCAGACTCACTGGACTCGATGGTTACATAACCCCAATTGCTCAATAAAATGATTTTATAACATCAGCATTACACGATTCTGATAACTTAGGTGCCCCAACCTCCCCCTTTCCCCCCTTCTCCCCTTCTAATCCCCCCATATATATATCTACCAAAGTTTTAGCAAGGTTCACAAAATTAGAGCATACCTCTAATGTAACTAAGACGAGATTTTACAATTTACCCCGGCCAACTGGCGGGGTACCTCCACTCCATCCTCTCCTATCCATACAATGTTTGTATTAATTGTGAACAATTTATACCGTTGTTCTCTGTTACGTTGTATGTTTCTAAAATTTCTCAATAAAAAATACTTAAATAAAAAAGATATTTAACATATATTCTTCTGTGAGTCTAAAAATCTGCCAGTTTTGGATTTTAGGTGAAAATAGGAGTGAATATGACTTGCAAAATGTTTCTAATAAAGCCAGGATGTCAGTCAGTCAGTATGATATATCAGAGTAAATGAGCGCAAACATACAATTTTCTGATTGGTCAAACAGGAAACCGCGTATTAACTTCTCTGCAGTTGCACCAAAAATAGGTAAAAATGATAATCTGTCAATCTGAGTGTTTTCAACAGCTCCAAATAATATAAACATATATTTAGCTAGATTGGAGATCTTCTTCAGTAAGTTGCTATTAATATGGTTTTGATACAAACATATTTGCCCTTGTGTTGCCTTTCTTTAGAAACTTCAAAGTGAATCTCATCTCTTACATCACACATATGCCATGTATCTTTCTGAATTTATCCAAATGATATAAGGCAACTGAATAAATCCTGAATAGAGTAAAGTCATTTCATGTCACTGATCTCCACTTTTAATCCAATTATTTGATGCAGCAGCTGTCCATCTCCCTTATAAATTTCACATTCAGCTTTTTATTCATTGTAATACAGTGAAGCCAGAACCTGTTTTCATTTTCTCCTCTACTCAGTGCCTGGAAAAAAAACCATTCCAATAGCCAATTGCTATGAAAATTATAAAGCTGTAATTATATTAGAAATTACTATTATATTCCTCCATATAGGGAGCATTTAAATATAATTATACAGCTGTATAAAGAACATAGAACCATTGTGCTGCAATCTATACAAACCAAACTGATGGCACAGCACGAAAAGAAATATTTGAAAGTACCAACAGAGAATGCAGGTATTGTAAAGATTTCAAAGTAATCAAAGTGTGTAGCACTTTGTGACTGTAGACCAGGATACAAATTACATGTTTTAAACCTGAAGATGCTATGCTTTTCAAACAGAAGGAAACATTTATTTTGGTAGACTTTGGAACAAAATAGTCCTGAATAGAAAAATAGGTCCTGGCAGAAATGCGTTACTCAGTTTTAAAGTTAGATAGTAGCTAGATCTTCTTATGTTCTTTATCTGTTCTAGAAATGTTGTCAACGTTTGGTCAGATGTCAAAATTCAACGGAAAATTTGGCTGACAATAGCACGTTTTGCTTTTATTGTATTTTTTAAATCCTTCCTCAGTATGTAAAGTCTCACCTATCTCTGCCAAAGGGGTGGGGGAGAACAGATCGCTACAATACTAATTGAGAAAACTAAGCTCAGGATGTAATTGTCCTAATATAGCCACAGTCTTTTTTTTTCTGTATGATACATATAGTGTAAAAGACAGTTCCATTGATCTTGTAAGAAGTAAATACATATAACTGCCACTTCAGGTAATGGATTTTGTGGCTAGTGATAAGGCTGGCTGAATGACAAACAGAATGCACATGAAAAGGTCAATAGTTTATTTTAATAGGTCACTTCAACCAAAGTTGTTATATAAATTCAGCAGAAGGAATCAAGTGTATGAAAGTATATGTAAACCCAATCATTCAAATTTCATACAAGCTGTAAACATGACAATGTGACTACAAATAAAGATAATAGTATAAACCTCCTGCGCTATGAAGTAGAAAATAAATAAAATAAATAACAAATGGCTGCTAACTCTCATATGGATCCTCCCAACTCTCTAAGATGTCCCATCTTAGAGAGTTGGGAGGATCCATATAAGAGTTGCCTATATTACGGGTACGTACATCTGAAGGGAATCTGAAGGTGATCTGAGATGTTAAATGCATTATATTGAAGTGGCCTTTACTACTGCTTGGAAGGATACCACAAAGGGGAATCTGTTCGTGGAGCACCCAGTTGTGATCCCAAAAGCGGTTTGGCCCATTGGCTCACGGTAAGGAGGTGAGGAGGCAATTCAGCCATTTTTTAGATTTATCACCAGTGGCTGTAATGCACATCCATTGCACCACCTGCATGTTTTGTAAGAATTAGTGAAACACTTGGAATATATGCACATCATTTTGGACTTTTATATTTGATTTTTTAGTATTTTTAGGATTATTTTTAGGCAATATTTTGGGATTATTCTTGAGAGTTATTCAGTGGGGGAGGGTGTTGTGTTTTTCAGGCATTGTGTGATTTTTTTTGTGCACAATTTTTGGAGTTCTTTTTATATATTTTTGTCACTGAGCATAAGTCACTTTATATAAGAGGATTATCCCCCAGTGCAGGGATTCACTTGTATGTGGCACATGTTTGGTTTGCTTTTTAGGCTGTGTTCAGCGCTGATCTCCATTAGGGATTTGGGTATTGGATAGCACTTTGTGTGTGTTTACCACATTGGGTCCAATTAGGACCACATTTTTTATTTTTACAAGCTTTCAGGTCACTATAAGATCCCAGAGGTTATCAGGTCACTATATATTTATGTATCACTATTTATGTTTTTTTATGAATCACCATTTATGATTTTTATTGCTATTTATAATATTTGATTATTATTCATTTATTTATATATATATATATATATATATATATATGATATATATGAGCGCTACACCACTTCATATATGTTTAATGTAACTCCAAAATTAATTTTTATTATGTTTAGTTTTGCAGCTCTAATTAAAAAAATACCGGTGGCAGTGTCCTGCCAGGAAAGTCCTTGTTCATTTATTTACGGTTATAAGGTGAGAATGCTCTATCCTTGTCTCCCAGTTGTTCTCCTGCATTGTCACCCTGTCACTGCTGGAGACCAAAAGTGGTTATGTCAATGCATATTGCACAGACGTGGTCCAGTGCTGTCACTATACCTATTGAAACCTGCCCAGAAAAATGCCATGTAGAGTGGAGTGTGAGCATTACACATGTAGAATGTGTTTATCAATATGTCTTTATAACTGAATACGTACAGCGAGGGGCGGACTGACCATTTGGAAACTTGGGCACTGCCCGAGGGCCCAGGGTCAGTAGGGGGCCCCATGAGATGCCCCTGGTACCTTTTTCATAGGCTTTTTTGAGGTTGGGCAAGGACACAGGGGCCCCATGATCCCCTATTGTCCGGGGGGCCCCATGAGTTGTCAGTCTGCCCCTGCGTACAGCAAAAACTAAGGGGATTATGCTTCAAGAAGCTTTAAAAATAAACATGTTGTAGCAGGAACAGCAATATACATTGATAAAGCTTCTCCTCTATAGCTCACATCTGAGTGTTTCATTCAGCCTTAGGGGAAAGGGAGAGCAGCTGGGCCATCATTGTTTGCTGTCCTGTATAATGTACAAGCATTACTCTGGTATTGACTTAGTTAAAGGAAAGTTATCATGAGACAAATTTGTGGGCTGTCATGGCTGATCTACTTTTGGAAATGCAATACTTGGCTGTCTCTGACTCTAATACTTTCTAACTCATTGACCTGCAAGAAACATACACTAAGCGATGCCAAAAATTCAGTGACTCCGAAGATACAGGAGCCGATACCATAGCATGGCTGCCAGGCAACTATCATTCTCATAGGGAGATAAACAATTGCAGACTCCAGACTTCCTGCACCACAAGCGTTAAATATATTGAGTATAATGCTGGAGCCTGTTGGGTTGAGGTATACTGTAAGTGATACGCTTTATCCCTGCATCCCTGGATAAAAGGCGCATTTAACTATTGCAATGTGGGGGGCTACTGCAAGGGAATATTTTGGCCCATTCAGCTTTAATAATGTTCAGTTGTATTTGCTGCTGTAAAGTTAATATATTTGTGTGCAAACCAGAAAGAATGTTAAAGTGGTTGTAAAGCCTTAGTGTTTTTTTAACTTAATGCATTCTATGCATTAAGGTAAAAAATCTTCTGTGCTGCACGTTCCCCCTCACCCCCCTTCTACTTAACTGACAGAATCCAGAGATGTGCATGAGAGCAGCAGCTCTCCTGACTCTGTCTCACCTCACTGCACAGATTGATAACAGCAGGACGCATTGGTTCCTGCTGCTGTCAATCAAAATCTGTGACAAGGGAGTGGGGGTGGGACCAAAACGCCCTGTCTGTGTCAATGAACACAGACAAAACGGCTAAGGAGGAAGTCTGCACAAGTGCCCCCATAGGAAGAGGCTGCCTATGGAGGCACCTGCTGAAGAGGAGGAGCCAGGAGCGCCAGTGGGGGACCCCAGAAGAAGAAGATTGGGACTGCTCTGTGCAAAACCATTGCACAGGGAAGGTATGTATGACATGTTTGTTATTTTGAACAAAGAAAAGTGAACCTTTAATGTTTCTTTAAGATTAGTTGTCCATTAATATATTATCCTGCTAGTATATGCAGTTGCAGTATTTAGTTGTTGGAAAGGTCAGTAAATGTCTGAAAACTTGTGATATAATGGAAGAGGTCAAGCACCTAGAAGCAATCAATTAATTTGTAATATAGTGTATTCAATTGGCATGCATAGGTTATGCTAATGAATTCTTCAGTATTGAGTATAACAATGATCTTTTGAACTAATGCACAGAAAATGAAGCTATACAATGTCTTGTATCGAATTCCAATCAAGCTTTAAACATGCATGAAGGCTTTTGCAACTCTTCTTTGCCATATAAATATTTCTCTGAAACACAGAAACATAAGTCATTTCCTGTATTTTTTTGGGTGATGGATCAATAAAAGGTCTTTGTATATGAGAAGCAAGGCCTCTATTGCAGCAGTGCTCCATCAGCAAATGTTAGAGATAATCATTTCAGGTCTTGCTTGTTCTGGAAATCTTACACTCTCTACTTAACTTGATAACGCTCCAGCTGGGAATACGATTTGTGTACAGCACGACCTCTGGACCACTGCGGATGTGCAGGTTGATGATGAATAAAATATCAAGCAAGAGAGAGCAAGACAGGCAGAAAGCTCCAGCCCCCGTATTAGACCACACAGATATTACACCAATAAATGTTTCAGTAACAGGTGAGATTTAGTCTCATGTAATACCAACAACATAAAAAGCCAGCAGGATCCTCAGCTGTACAAAGAGAGCAATGTGAAAACAGATTATGCTATAAAGCTTTGCTCTACAAGGTCTGTTTCACAAGACTGACTTTACATTGCTCGGCTGGACAGCTTATTTGCAGGAAAGATGGCCAGTGTTAGTGGACATGTTGCATGCGTGAGGTCTTTATAGCTTCTGTAAAGCAATCAGTTCTGCCACATCTTTTTCGCTATTACAAGAAATTTCTATGGAAATAATACATTGGACTATGTTAAGTACAGATCATTATTGGCAAATATCCCAAACAAATATAACACTAAAATGTGTATATAATGATACCCATTTAGATGTTTAAAAGAAATAACTAGGCACTGAAGCAAATGAAACCATTTGGAAATATTTTAACAGTGGCATTGGATGCAATTCATCAATCAAAGTCACTATCGGTGGCACATATTATCTGGGTAAAGCAACTGTTTCTCGGAGAAAAACAGTATTGTTTATAGCCTCACCCTCCATGACTGCCACAGCAGTCACAGAGGCTAAACACAATACAAACTTTCATTCAATGTGGCAAAAGTTAAACCCAATGTGATTCTGCGCTTGGATAAAAAATATAAACCTAAACAGCTAGCATAGGTGTAAAATACTAAACCACAGTAAACATAATAGATAACGTACAGCACTAAAAAATAATTCAAAGTAGTGACAGTCCACTGTGATCAAATAAATGTCCACATCAAGAAATGTCCATGATAATGGGTATGTTTCACACAATCAAAGAAGAAGAAAAAGACCCACTTTTCCAACAGGACTGAAGAGAGAGTAACACTGTAGGTTACTTCTGGTGACCACAGGTGAGTGAAACCTTACCGGAACCATTGGGCTTTCAATTTACTGAAAAGTCAAAAGCACATAAAGGGATCAATCCCATAACATATTCATGCTGTATGGCAGTACTCCAATCTTATGGCTCCACTGTACCTTCTCTCTCCATCAGTAGTGGTATGTAAAAATACATAAAAGCCAAACATGCAGTATGTTCCAAAAAAACAAATTTATTAAAAACGTATTACACTTACAATGGGTAGATATCAAAACATTACAGAGCTGCAGCATTCCCAATGCATAACAAGTTGGTCGCTCAGCGTGGTGATGTCAGGCTCCAGCCAACGTGTTTCGTCATAGGATTGCCGTTGTCAGGGGCAATCCCTTTATGCACTTTTAGCATTTCATTAAATTTGAAAGCCCAATGGTTCCAGTAAGGGTTCACTCATCTGTGGTCACCACAAGTAACCTAGAGTGTCACTCTCTCTTCAGTCCTGTTGGAAAAGTGGGTCTTTCTCTTCTTCTTTGATTGTTTGAAACACACCCCTTATCATGAACATTTATTGATGTGGACATTTATTTGATCAAAGTGGACTGTCACTACTTTGAAAGATTTTTTAGTGATGCACTTTATCTAT
Organism: Staurois parvus; assembly: GCF_062004578.1. Lineage (NCBI taxonomy): Eukaryota > Metazoa > Chordata > Amphibia > Anura > Ranidae > Staurois > Staurois parvus. The sequence goes on along the minus strand of NW_028318250.1, from coordinate 6,670,841 downwards.
AATGTGACAAAAGTTACAAATATAAATCAAACTGGGATTGCACACTGGTAATGTTAACTACAAGAAAATGAATAAAATCTCAGCTTTAGCTCAGTCCCCTCTCATTGACCTTGCCCCTCTAACATACCTCACCTAGATAGGGCTTAATCGCATATCACCCACATAGGAAATCTTTGAATAAAGTGGCTGTAAACCCTTACATACAGCCAGTAAAGTGATTGCTCTTAGGTGATACACAGAGATGAAAAAAAAAAATCATCCAACATACGTTGTACCTGTTTATCTGAAGTTTTCTCTTCTCTACATCTTTTCAAAGTTCAGAATTTACAAAGCCTGTCTGAGCTTCCAGAAAACAGGTGGCAGGGAGCTGAAATTACATACTGCAGAGCTGAGTGAGGAGAAATCTGAGTGCTGATTGGAGGGAAGGGACATAACTCCCCTTTCACACAGCACACAGTAACAGAGCTGAATCTGTCAATCACAGGCTATGTGCTGGAGCTCCCTCCCGTGTCACCTTTTTTCTCTTGATGTCAGGAAACTTGTCAGAAGTGATTCATGCTGATAGCAAATGAAAGAAGCAGCAGACAGAAATGACACTTAGTGCTCTTAACTGAGACAAGTACACGCTACAGAGGGGTATGCTTTGTTCATATTTCATGTCTGAGGGTTACAACCACTTTAAGCCCTGTCCAGGTGAAACCCATCAGAGGGGCAGGGCGGCCAATGGGAAGGGGACTAAGCTGAAGCCGGGATACATATTCATGTTCTTATGGTTAACATTTCCAGTGTATGGTCCCAGTTTGTTTAATTTATGCATGCATCGAATGGAACGAGCTGTTGGAGAGAACTGAGACCTGGAGCAGTAGAAGCTGATGGAAGATGTTCACAGCAGCATTGGAGCAGTACAGTTCAATATTATCAAATAGGTACAAGAAGATATTTGGTTGAGGATGAAATAGGTTGGCTGTGATCAGCCAATAAAGGGGAATAACTTTTTCACTTTACTTGTGTTCAATGGTAATACATTGTAAAATAAAAGATTAAAGAGATATGTAAAATTTACTGCATTCAGGTCTATGACATTAAAACATTCTAAGGTTTTACAGGAAAAAATTTTCTATCACAAATTACAGGAAAGATTATGTGTTAGTCTTATAATCTATATGATTTAATATTTCCTTAAAGTTAGTGCTACACTATGAAGTAGTGTATTTTTTTTGGGATCCTCTTTAACATTATGGTAAAGATCATTTTTCATAGACCAAAGGCAATACATTTTTAGAACATTCAGTGTCTACCGCAAAATAATAGCCTGTTTCCCTTTAACCTATAGCAGGATCATATTTTACAGTTCAAAAGGACAAGAAATGTTTAATTTATCAGTACAGAAGAAAAACTCATCCATATATATGTTGGATAGTTGTAGTCCATGTGCGGAAGAGTTGTAGTAGCATACACATGCATGTAATAGCCAGAGATACTTAGTTTACAAATAATTCACTGTTAAATCTGAACTCTGAAAAGCTGTTGTACAGGCTCCCCGCTTGTACTGAAATTGCTTACTCTGCTTTTACTGCATACTTTGAGCTTCCCACAGTGTGTTTTAGAAGATGCAGGAAGCAGATAGAGACCTTTTCATTTATGAAATGGAGGACATCCAACATTATCAAGCTCTTTCTTTCTCAAACCCACAGCTACTAACCTGGCCCTTTTGATCCAGAATTTCCGTTCTTTTAGTCATGAAGGCTCATCATCACACGTTACATTACTTTTGAAAGGATAACTGAGGCAGGCTACTGTGATGTTTTTTTCTAACTAGGGATAGCACTCTGTGGGCCCCTCTTACAAGCCATGCATTGCATTAAGAAACACAGAGACACAGTGGTGATGTCACTTGGTCTCAAAAGTGAATTCTGATGTACCTACTGTACCTCACAGAGAGACTTGTGTTGCTTACTTTTGTTCAGAATTTATAACAAGCACTATGTTGCATAGTGATTGTTATAGTTGAAATATTGTGTATTAATGATTTATGCAAATTACTGATACATGCACTTTACCTTACCACTTGCCTACCAGGCACTTCACCCCCTTCCTGCCCAGGCCAATTTTCAGCTTTCAGCGCTGTTGCACATTGAATGGCAATTGCCCGGTCATGCAACATTGTATGCAAATGACATTTTTATAATTTTTTTCCACACAAATTGAGCTTTTTTGGTGGTATTTAATCATCACTGGGTGTTTTATTTTCTGCTAAATGAACAAAAAAAAAGACCAAACATTAAAAAAAATCTGTTTTTCTTAGTTTCTATTATAATATTTTGCAAAAAGGTAATTTTTCTCCTTCACTGATGTACACTGATGAGCCTGCATTGATGGACACTGATAGGCTGCACTGATGGGCATTGATGAGGTGGCACTGATAGGCAGCACTGATATGTTGCACTGATAGGCAGCACTGATATGCGGCACTAATGGGCACTGATAGGCGGGACTGATGGGCACTGTTGGGCTGCACTGATGAGGAGGCACTGATGAGGCTGTACTGATAGGTGGCACTGATGTGCACTAATAGGCAGCACTGAAGGGCACTAAAAGTCAGCAATGAAGGCCATTTATAGGCAGCACTAAAGGACGCTCATAGGCAGCACTAACTGGCAGCCCTGATGGGCACTGGTTGGCAGCACTGATGGGTACTGATTGGCAGCACTGATGGGTACTAACTGGCAGCACTGATGGACACCGATTGGCAGCACTGATGGACACTGATTGGCAGCACTGGTGGACACAGATTGACAGCACTAGTGGACACTTTTTGGCATTAGTAGGCAGCACTGATGGGCACTGTTAATCTGATTTTTAGTGTAGATGTCTCCTTTCACACTTGCCAGTTATCAGCAGTACTTTCTGCAGGCCAAAGGACACAGCAATCACAGAGAGCTCCAGGTGTACACCACAGTGGGCACGTGGGGAGCGCGGTTCTGGGAGGACATCAATAAATGCCCTCCCAGAATTGGATGACCGCACTTCACCGTCATTTAGCTATAGTGCAGTCGGCAAATGGTTAAGGATACCACTGAGGGGGATGCATTGTAGTACAGTACCATGTGTATGGTGTTACTGAAGGGAATATATTTGCATTATTGTATAGAGTAGTTGTTGTTGTTGTATATGAGGTGTAATGTATAATAAAGATATAAGGAATGTCATGAAAACATGACAATCATAAAAACATGACACTTGTACATGCCATTCTATGATTTCAATCACAAGCCCAACTTTTGTACTAATGTTAATACAAGATTCTTTAGGTTGTAAACCATAGTGATCAGCAGACATTCGTGTCTGCCAGATTTCTACAAACAGTACAATTTACAAAGAGCTGGAAGAAAATGCCTACCTTGTTGTTGTGGATGTGGCCGACTGACATTTCTCAGGACTCTGCCCATGTTTGGATAAAATGTTGTGAATATGAGTGAATTTTGGTCTGTCATTTCTGTCCTTCTGCCAGCAATCTAACATCAGCTGATGGAGAGCAGGTGGACAGTTCACTGGTGCTGGAAGTCGGAATCCATCTTCTATGGCTTTGATGACCTTGGTAATAAAACATAGAATACACATCAAATTTCTCTCTCTCATTCTCTCTCTACAGCAGACATGTCAAGCTTAGATGAAACATTGAATTGATTGGAGTAGATTAAATCTTCAAGTGGGGCATATTGTGTCTACTATTGGTTACACCTACTTCATTCCAGAAAAAAGATTATGGCAATTTGGACCTTAACAATAAAGTAAAAACTGCAATGTACAATATCTAATTCCAGATAAAGGGACCAGAAGACATTTCCTGAAGTATTTAGCTGGAACATTATGTTGGGAAGTACAGTATAAATTATCAATTCGAGAACAGCTGGAGATGCATTATTTTTTTTTATCCTTAAGTCACTAAGGGCCACAATGAAGCAGCTACATGCAGCCCATAGACGTCAATTTTACACATCTGCTCTATCCTGCATGTATGCAATATTTGTGCAATTCTCTTTATAATTGTAAATAGGTGATGATATGTACAGGGTGGCCAAAAGGTGTAAAAACATCTTCAGTTATGTCAAGGTGCATGTAGCCAGACCTCGCTGTACACATCCAGAGCCTGAGTTGAATCTGGGTAATTTGGAGAACAAAAGAGTCTTCTAATGACCAGCAAAACATACAGTATATAGTTTATGTGTGAATAAATATTTATAATACAAATGTGTGTATGTATACATATTTATAATATATTTTATAATTGTAATAATATAATATTAATTATGACAACTCACATCTTGATTAGACATGTCCCAGTAAGGTCTTTCACCGTAAGACATGACCTCCCACATTATTATACCAAAGCTCCATACATCACTGGCAGTACTGTAACGATGATATTGAATTGCTTCTGGTGCTGTCCATAAAACTGTGCTCTTTCCACCCTGCAATGTAGCAAATAATGATCAATTCCCAATTCTAAACTCACTCATAAGTCATTTATAAATAAACATATCCAAAACACAACATTTTAGATTTTACATTATCAATTTTGAGCCATTGTGGATCTTTTGGGGCTGTTTCAATATCATCCCTATTATAGACATGAGCTCCTCCATTTTAATATTTATTACTATCTCAAGACAATTTGCTGAACAAATTATATAGTAAACTGATTGTTTTGCATTGCTGCAATTTGCATTTCTCTCATTGTTCCCCTTTGATTGCACTGAATTCTATGAAATGTATATAAATATCAAACAATTAGACAATAGCATAAACAATCTTTATAATTCATGTGCACAGAGATAAACTTCAGAGGACAATAGCAGATTAGAAAAGACAAGTATAACCTCAGTTTTAGCTCAAGTTAAAATACTGACCAGCTATAAAAAAAAAAAATTCTTACATTTGAATTTCGAACCATGGTGGAATACACTGTGTCAAGTTTATCATCTTGAATATGTCGAAATCCAGATATTTTGCAGACCAGGTTAGAGTTGACAAGGACTTTGTGTGCAGCAAGGCACTTGTGAATGTAGCTCATCTCTGTCAGGTACTTCATTCCAGAAGCTATGCCAGTCAACATACCCACCAGCTGAGCAATTGTAAATTTCCCCTCATGTTTCTAAGGGAAAAAGGATACTTTAGATAAAAGTTGAAACTTCACATCATGTCATAAACAGTAATATGAGCATTACCAAAGATATCTGGAATTTTTATGATCCATTTAGGAAATATAGTTAAAGTCCTTTCAATTCAAATGAAATGCTATTAATGTTAAAGTAGAATTCCAGACAAGACTTCAGTAAATGTAGATATTGTGTTAGTTACAGCACCATTTAGAAAAAAAAAGTTGCAAACTCCTTTACTGCACCCATCAATAACTTCCTCTAATCAAATTACGTGGATGGGAAAGGATTCAGTGTTATATCCTAAGCTAGCTATACACGCATAGATTTCTCTCTTTCAGTTCACCTGCTGAGCAAGAGAAAATCAACAGATTCCTCTTTAGTATGGATGAGTGTTGTTTTCAGCAGCCACAGAACTTATGGCTGCCTTATAACCCAAACAGTGGCTGCATCTGATAGGATGTAGTTACTGCTTGAGCTAGAATTTCCCACCCAGCTTGGTTGATTTTTTTTAACCACTTGCCCTCCTGAGGATTTATCCCTTCTTCCTGACTAGGCCATTTTTTGCCTTTACACCGCTGCATTACTTTAACTGACAATTGCATGTTCATGCAACGCTGCACCCAAATGAAATGTATGTCCTTTTTTCTCATAAATTGAGCTTTTTGGGTGGTATTTAATTGAATGTGCGATTTTTTTTTTTTGCGCTATAAAAAAAGAAGTCCAACAATTTTGAGAAAAAAACAATATTTTTGACTTTTTGCTATTAAACATGTCTATTAAAAAAAATTTAAAAAATCAAATTTCATCATACATTTAGGACAAAATGTATTCTGCTAAAAAAATCCCAATACGTGTAAATTAATTGGTTTACGTGAAAATTATATTGTTTACAAATGGTAGTATATATACTGGGATTTTAATTTTAATTTTTTATTTTTACTAGTAATGGTTGCGACCAGCGACTTATAGTGGGACTGCAGGACTGTATTAGGCATTCTGACACCAATACAGTGATCAGTGCTAAAAAAAAAAGCACTGACACTGTAATAATGGCACTGAGGAGGAAGGGGTTAACATAAGGGGCGAGCAAAGGGATAACTGTGTGCTGTGTGCTGTTTCACTATAAGCTGTGTCCGTGTGCTTTACTGTAAGCACACTACTTTGCATGGCTGGCTGTGCACAGCCATCCAAAGCAGTGTGCACGAGCTGACAGGGAGGAGAACTATTTTGTTTACAAACAGTTCTCCTCCCCGTCGGAGATCCTCGGCAATCACCAGGCACCGGCGAGTAATCACCGGCCGGGACCCAGTGATTACGCTTCTCAGTTTGAACAGCTTGGAGCAGCCACTACTGAGCTCAATTGGATCAACTTCTACCCCTGCTCCAGGTAAGCTGGCAATTAACATCCACTTTCCAAACACAGGAGGGGTGCTAGCCCAGCAAGCTGTTGTACATGCACAAATGAAAAATCTGGATGGCTGCACTTCCTTTTTCTTCAGAGCAACATTTTATTTATTCAAAAACAGTGCATAAAAGCATTTCAATGGTACAAGAAGCTTATCTGGAGTAAGAAGAGTGCACTGCACAGGCACTCAGAATGGGCAACTTGGATCATCTGCTAGCAGACACATTATTTGAGTTGTTCTGCCTGTCCTGCATAAGCAGGTTCAAGGGGGATAAGGGGCCAACTGTTTTTGTGGAGAGGCCTCCCAACAGCTGCATCTGTAATGGGATAAAATGCACCATTTAAAATAGAAAGAACGCTGGTATGACTATTTACAGAATATGGAATTGCATAGGGAAATTTTTTGGACAATCTTGCTGAAGGTGAACCTACACTATAGGTGTATTTTGACTAATAGCTCCTTTGTGGTCTATAGCTCACAGAAGCAGAATGTTGTATGAGGCAGGATCATTTCCAGTTACAGGCATGGAATGTAATATTTTCTTCCCCAAACTCCATCCAAAAACAAAACATGTGTTCGGGAATAAGCTTTTAACTTTAAGTATTTTTTTACTGAATTTTGTATATCGCCTGGTGAAAATGAATTAGCAAAGTGACAGAATATCTTCAATTTTCACTCACTGTTCTACTGGAGACCCTGGATCCACCCTGCTTCCAGTTATTAGGCAGAATGTGATCTTTTAACATGACGAAGATCTCAAGCCTGAGAGGTCAGTTTCCAGGCCTAATCACGAGTCACGTGAATGTGAGGGTGGTATTATAAATCCTCTGTAAGATCCAACACCATCTGAAATGAAGCTTACACAGGGATCATGCTTTAATCCAAGAACTGAGCAATGGAAACTTGGTGCAACTCAGTTCTGTCACCTCTGGCTCAGGTCTTCTACTCCCTGCTCACCACTATCACTAATAGTGATAGTAGTCTAGCTTCTGTGTTTACAACTGATAGCCTGTCTCCCAGTGGCTCCAACATATCAGATCTTCTGAGCATATCCCACCGAGTGCAGGACAGGGACAAGAAAAATGCAGGTGCCTAGGGTGCGGTGCAGTCATGGGTGGGAGAGAGTGCATTTTTGGGCTGCACCCTCTGTAATCTATATTTTTTTCCTTGGTGCCTGGATGCCGATGCCTGTGTTGGATGATCTCCCAGCAAGTGAGAAAGGTGGAGCTGCCTGCAGTGTGGGGGAGGGCAGTTGGGGGGCATGACTGAGTTTCTGAACCTATTCTCGGAGAAAAAAAGCCCTGAGTGTGGTAAGTATAAATGAGTCGACAACTGAGCTTTAAAAAGAATTACCTGAATGAGCAAAGTGATACAGTCTCTTAGAGTGAACCTGTGCTTTGTCTATACACATTAAGTACTTACATGATTATTAATTGCTTTATGAGATAGCCATAATCATTTTAAAACGAGCTCTCATTCACCTCTGTATCTATAAACATTACAGAGAAATTGGTTTTCAAAGTTTGGAAAGCATAATCTTGTTAGTCCTGTATGTAGCTCAGTAATTTCTAAGCTGTCAGACACCAAATGACAATCAGTTTCAGAACTGATCATTGAGGAGCCTCAAAAATGAACTACTTTATAGTGCGCATGGTTAGAGAGTCAGTGAAGATTTGTTTTAAAGAGTTTTTTACTGCTTGTTAAGAATATGTAACTCTGGACACAGATGCACTTTAAGCAAAATATGCTTTTTTTTTACTCAAGTCTATACATTAAAAAAAACATACATACATACACACACCTAAAAAAATTCACTTGGTTTGTTTAAATGAACCTGTATTTAAGGCATTTTATAAACATTTAATGCACAAGAAATAGCATCTAACAGTAATACAAAGTGGTTAAAAATAGTTGCTCTAAAGGGATAGTGGTGTAATTATCATGCTTTTAGCAGCATCCTTATTTTTTTCAGTTCTATTTATGATCAGTTGAATAACAGCTATCTATGAGTGTCATAATCCTAAAAAAGAAACACATGGCTACAATCACATAATGAATAATATATACAATATATCTTAAAAGCCAGTGAAATTCTCAGTTCTATTTGAAAATGTTAATTCAGGAGCACTTAAACTTGTTTTTTTTTTGCAAATCGTACTTTGCAAATGCAATATATTTGCTGAAAAACATTGTGTTTCTTATATAAAACTGGAGATGAGTAAACAGGATTAAAATTGAAAGTGTTGCCCATATTCACCACTCCAGCTCCTAGTCTAATCTCTTGGACAATTAAAATATTCCAGTTATTTATAAATAGGATCCTTTAAATGACTGACTTTATATTGTGCACTAAACATTATACTTGATTGATTTATTGATTTGAGTTACTAGGCTATGTGCATCATCATTGTACTTTTGCACTGCTACATAAATCCGCATGAGAACACAAGCATAGCTGAAGATAGCTGGAAACTTCATAGGGTGTAATAAAATTCCACATAACAGACAAGCTCCCAGTCAGCAAAACATATTCATAAAACCTGCAGAAGCAGTACATGGCGGGATGCATTTAGGCTCAAACAAATGTTCTTTTTAACACAATCATGCAGCCTGAAGCTTATATGCTATACATGTTGTCTTGTAAATGCTCTATGTGCTCTGTCATAATCAGCTCAGACAAAATTGTCTGCTGTTCAGCTTTTGTTTTACACCCTCCAACCTTTTATTTCCTCTACACCTTTTATGTTTTCCCGAGCACAAACTTACTATTGTGGTCTGTGGTTTTCATGTGCTGTGTAAGTGCTGAAGGGGAGGGAATTTTAATTTTCTAGCTTTAAATCGAATAATACAACAAACTGATGCGACACACAAATATTCAGCTTAAAAGCCTCGGGGTTTCAAGTGGACAACTGTCCTTGATGTATTCTACTAAGATAATAGCCAGGGTAGGATAAAGGATGTCAGCCTACACATTGTTAGCAATGCACATCTCCAAAGAATTATATTTATGCGATGAAACATAAAAGCAGAAAAACAAACAACAAACTAAAATGCTCTCTTTTTCTTTCCCATCCCTTTATCAGTATATTTTTAAAGTTTAAAGAAAATAGTTTTTTCCACATCCCACTCTTTTGTCCAAAGCAAACATGTAGGTAATTGATGTGTAAAAGAACACTTTGTCAAAATGACATGAGAAGACACAGTTGGGCTGATTTACTAAAGGAGCTGAGAATCTTCGCTCACAAAATGTGTGAATATTGACTTCATAATTATATTCTCCTAGATTGTACGCTCTAATGAGCAGGGCCTTCTGTTTCCTCTTGTACCAAATTGTATTGTAACTGTTATGTCTACCTTCATTTTGTAAAGCAGTGCACAAACTGTTGGTGCTATATAAATCCTGTATAATAATAATAATATTCAATGATGGGAAACATCTGCCCAGGATTACATATTCAAAGTGAACATGATTTGGATTTCACATGATTAGATAATTGGAGTACATTTTCACACAATTTTTGAGTTCTCCTTCAATTGAGCACTTTTAATAAATTAACCTTAACTGGTCACATTGAGCTATCTTTTAACGATGTTCTCTAGGTAGGGTGGTGACAAAAATGTTATTGGGAAGATTTCCCTTCCATTCTTGTCTAGGGGACACAACAAAAAATGAGAGGAAACCTCTCCAGAGTAATCTACTTGTTGACAGTTTTCACTTTAACGTGTTTTCCCATTCAAAGATTTCCCCTTTATCCCTGTCCTGGTGACAATGGCAAAGTTTTGGTTTTCACAGCACTTCTTTTCCCGGTGACACTGGTCAACTGGATAAATAAAGAAAGTGAATCTCCTCAGCGAGATCACAGACATCGAAAACGACCTGATGTAATGCTTTGACAGTTTATAAAAAAAAAATTTAACACACCATTAAAATATCTGAAATTAAGGTGTATGCCATCCCAAAGTGTAATATTGCAGATATGTGTCTGTATTATTATATTATTGTATTAAAAAGTATCCTGCTCTCTTTGCATTGTATACTTGACTGTGAAATACCTAGTGATCCTGCCAGTGCTCCTGCTTTTTTTTTTCTATTCTGACCATGCCAGGCATGGAAGACTATCCGTCCAAGTGTGGTCAGTTTGCATCTTGACATATTTATGTACTCTTGCAGCAGGTAATAGGCCTACACAAAATTGTATAAGTAAGTACGTAAATTGTGAATCAATACAATACGATGAATTGAGGCCTTGAATGGTACAATATTAATAAACTTTAGCATTAAATGTTAAGCCTAATCATACATAGTTCTTGATTGATTTAAACTGTAGGCTGATATAGATAGAAAAGATTGCATTAAGTAACACAATAACTACTAAACTCCTTTTCCATCATAAAATAACTAACAACAAAAAACGTATGTTGCTATCATCAGTAAAATGATTTCTTTTTTTAATAGATGTTATTACGTGTTTTGGAAATATGTATTAGTAGGAACAGAATAAATGTCCTTCCAATATGAAGTATCAGGCATTTGGAGACCTCTAACAGGAAACATAGAAATGTAACCTGAGTGAAATATGAAATATAAGCTGCCAATAGGTGATTTTCAAAGCTTATTAAGACTTGAAGTTGAGAGTGGAGTGCATTAGAAATGCGTGGTTGAGCTGCATTTTTATTGCCCCGCCCAACCATTCCCTTAGGTTGCAAAGCAGATGGGGGTGCTAACATGCCACTGTGGAGATGCTTTGATTAGTGGGTGCATCAAAAATTACTGCTCCTGTTACATCATAACACAACTCATTAAAGAAAATTGTTGGTTCAGAAGTTATGGGCTTAAAACAGAGGGTAAGGAGGTGTCATACTGCTGCCTCACTGCCCAGCAAATGCCTCATACCCAAAGGTTTTCACTTTTCAGGGGTGCGGCATGTCTAAACTTAACCTTACTGCTGATACCTATTCCAAAATGAGATATCAGTTTGGGTGCACTGATGCTTTAACGTGCATAACTAAAGAACAGATATTTCAACTTGAGGATTACATACCCTTAAAAAGGAATCCAGAACACCATTACCCATATATTCCATTACAGTCATCATTGTATTACCTGTAAAGTAGTAAAAGCTGTGTCATTAATATATTTCAACATATATGTAAGATATACATGCTACTTGGATTTAAACAAAGTGAAATAGTGGTATATTGATGTTTCAGTAATATGGCAAAAATGTTTGATTTGGAATCAGTAAATATTTGCTAGATACGCTCAACATTACTGGTTTAAATGGGCCTACTTGCAGACAGTTAACTGTAAGAAAAGTTCCGCTCTAGTGTGACCCTGACAACTCTGGTTAGTCATTCTGGAGCTATCAGTGCCATATGATGACAGTACTTTTATTGCAGCTCACTATGTCCAAGTGGCTTCTGCCAGCCCGAGTTCATTTCTTTGCGGCCATGACATATCGGGGGGAGGGGGTTACAGATCACAGGATCCAGTACTTCTGGAAGTGTCAGCTCACTTTGCAA